>NW_022436962.1:19655859-19679393 GCF_009761245.1 Sapajus apella | reverse complement strand
AGCACTTTTGGAGGCTCATGCCTGTAATCCCAGCACTTTTGGAGGCTAACACAGTGAAACCCTGTGTCTACTAAAAATATTAAAAAATTAGCTAGGCACGGTGGCATGCGCCTGTAGTCCCAGCTACTCGGGAGGCTGAGGCAGGAGAATGGCTTGAGGCGGAGGTTGCAGTGAGTTGAGATCACACCACTGCACTCCACCCTGGGTGACAGAATGAGACGATTCCTCAAAAAAAAAAGAAAAAAAATCACTGTATTCCTCTAAAATTCATTAAATGTCTTACCCATGTGTGCTCATCAGTATCAGTCACTACAGTATCAGAAAAGGGAGTGTCAGTGTTTCAAAGGTGTTATCAAAACTAGGGAAAAATGACAATGTGTATAAATGCTAATTGTCAGTGGTGTGTGATCTTCATGTACTAAAGACAACACTTTGAGAGATTGAAAAATCAAACCCAATTTCTATTGCCACACTAGAGCCTGTTTCATTGTTACCAACATGAGAACCAATTTTTACCTGATACTGAGAATGTATGGTACGAGTGAACACATAATGATCTCACTCTTGCCTTGCAATTGCTGGCTTCAGGTGCTTGGCTAAGAGGAGGTCTAAGGCAAGAAAAAGGTATTTCACCAGCTGAGTGCAGACAGAATACAAGAGCCAGCAGTCATGGAGGCTTTAATCTCCATTTCATGCCGTGTCATGTGCAGTTATTTAAGACATAATTGTGGGGAACAGACTAAAGAAAAGCTCGTCTCCCAAGCCTAGGCTGTGGTAGAGAGACTTTCAGCTATATCCATTCTTTGGGCTTTCGCTGCATGCCACTCTAAATCTACTCTCTTATTGGAATGATGACGACACAAACACCTCACAGTGTACAGCTTCTGAAGGCTGGCTGACCTTGTAACCTACTTTGTGAAAAGTCTGCACCCACAGCTATTAGACAAAATTCATTTCAGCCCTTTTAAGTTCTTAATCTTACAAAAGACAGCTCCCCACATGTCTTCTTTCCGCAGGCTGGAAGCCACAGCACCATAAGCTGTGGTCACGGTTCGTGGCTCAGGACCCCATCAGCCTGCTTTTTTAGCTCCCTGTTGCCTTTCATGCGGAATTCCTCATCTCCAGCCCTCTCTCCTGGATTCTCTTGATGACCAAGGTATCTTTGGACTCTCAGCACCAACTCATTGGCCTATCTTTAACTCAAAATTTGCGAGTCCTAAATCAGCGACTCTCCTTCATCCTTACAGTCATGGCTATTAGACATCAGCACATTTATTCGAACATGAAATGACAGTTTTACTATTCTAAAAATTGGAAATTTCTATAGAAAGAGTTGAAAATCTCCTGTTTAGTGTAGCCACCTTCATCAACGATCCTAAGTAGATTTTTCTCGATGACTCGCTGGAGCTTTGAAATGGGCACTTGCTGCTTCACTTTGCACTGTTATGTCATGGTGATGGGATCTTAAACCCCATGAACCAACCTGTGCTAGCTTCCATCTTTTCTTCTGCAACTTCCTTACCTCTGTCAGCCTTCATAGAATTGGAGAGTTAAGACCTTGCTCTTGATTAGGCTTTGGTGTAAGGGAATGTTGTGGCTGGTTTGATCTTCTATTACTAAATTTTTCTCCATATCAGTAATGATGCTATTTTGTTTTCTTATCATTGGTGTGTTTCATGGAGTAGCACTTTTAATTTTTTTAAAAAATAAAATATATCTTTACCTGTGACTGAATAAATGCTTATCATACGTAATTTTATTTAGTATTTATTTTTGTTACAAGCTGGTTTCCTGCTTGGTCCATCCAGTACTACAGCTTGAAAGCAATCGTGTTTCTGCTATGAGTGTCTGTGTCTCTGTGTGTGCGTATGTGTCTTTTTGTTGGTACACCCGTATGTATAGCAGCCTGTCTTATCTGGGATTATCATTCTCAGTTATTTCTCTTCTTTGCCCCTCTTTTGTCTCTGCCACTCAAACCAATTTCAGCCATCTACCAACTCTCATTTGGGATAATAGCCTCTCTTCTTGCCATCGTCTTGTCATGTTTGATTCGGCCGCGCGAGGATTTTAAATTAGCCAAAATGTTTGCATGCTGGGCTCACTCTGCCGCCACGACTCATTGTGGAGCCGCTGCACCACTTGATGCTGATGTTGATGATTGCTCAGAAAAAAATAAGCAATGGCTGGTGGCTGTTGTAAAACTCATTTATGCTGGGCTCCTTGTACAGACAGGAGGGAAGAAGAGAAAGATCACCTGTTTCCCTGCCACCTTCCTGGTCATCTGATTGTGCTGTGCCTGGCTCCCACTGGGAGATGACAGTGCTGGTAGGCCTGTGATTGTGGAAAGAAAAACAGTGAACAGTAAAATAAAATAACAAATGATGTGCAGTTAAATTCAATGGCGTATTGCTGATGGATTTTAACTCCCTAGTAAGACAGCAACCTAATTTTCTGGTTTTCTTTTATTCTCCCTGTCCCAAAGTTTTCTTTTTGGAGATTAACAGACTGATGCTTGCCTTGTGAAGCAAGACAGTGTCATAACAGCAAGGTAACTAGAGGACAAGGAAGTTTTTGTTTTGTTTCTAAAATTGTGCTGTGAATATGTCAGAATTGAATCTTTACATTATCCAAAACCTACCTTAATTATTTTTGTTAGGCTTGAAAATTGATCTAACGATAAAAATATAGATTTCTAATTTATCATTCTGGATTTTTTTTTAATACAGTATTTCCTGTGTTTCTCGCCCTGCACAAGCAGAATGTATAGCTCATAAAATATTTCACTTGATTGAGAGGTAGACACATAATTAAGCAGGTACTTTTTCTTAAACTCTCCTTTTGATACAATGGGACTCTATCGAACTAGGGCCACATGATTTCAGAACAATGGAATAAAAAGTAGAAGCTTCAATAAATCAAGTGGTTTCGTTTGCAAGACATTAAAAACTCACTTTAGCTAAGTTCCCTCATTAAATGTTGTAATATAAACATTGTGGCCGTCTATCGGTTGAGCCTTGTTTTGCTGTTTGATCTGACTCCCGTTCCTGGTAGCTTATAATTCTTTTAAGAGACTGGAAGTCATCATCCACTTCATCTTACTGTTCTCTTCCAATGTCAAGGTAAATGGAGCTTTAGGCGTCTTCTCTCCTCTCTCACCTCCAGTGGAATGTGCCTCCCTTCCAGAACTGATACCAACCTTTCTGGTTGTTCAAGTGAACTAAATATGGCCTGAGAAGGACTCTGTACTTCTCTATATTTGAGTCCTTGAGGACGAACTGCAAGCTAACTTAATAGGTAGATGAGATTGAGAGTCTGACTTGGGGGTGTGGGCCTGTAACAGTGGCTGGATCTTGGCCAATCCCAGCAGCCATGTCAACCTCTCATATACTATAGTGTTCAAACTGTGTTCAAATAAGGCAAATGCAGAGCGTAACCAATCCAGTTGTTTCTGTATCTCACTTCTGATTTCTTCACGTCACTCCCCTTTTTGTATATATAAATCTTCCGCCAAGTGGCTGCGCAAGAGTGTCTTTAAATCTGCTGTGATTCTGGGGCTGCCCGATTTGTGAATCGTTCATTGCTCAGTTAAACTCCTTTAAAATTAATTCAGCTGAAGTTTTTCTTTTAACACGGTGTTACCAAAGATTCGACTCTATCAGTTTGTCCCTCCATTTACATGCGGAAGTTCTCTTATTTCAAAAACAAATTAAAGAGCAACAAAAAATCCCACCGCTGCCATTTCTTCATTACCAATTTTGTCATTAAAATATTTCATCGGCCTGATCTCCACCTGGTTATCACAGAACATTTTTTAACCCCTTGTAATCTGGAGCCTGCCTCCCTACTGTACTTCAACTGCTGCCTCTAAGGCTCCAACGATCTTCCAATCACCAAAACCACGGACTGTCTCAGTGCTCACTGCTGTATTTAATGGCCTTTCCCTTATTGACACTTTATTCTTCTTTAGCTCTCATGATCGTATCCATGCCTGACTTTCTCCCTGTTTCTTAGACAACATTGTCTTTTCTAATTGCTAGTATCTGTCGTCGTTATTCTTCCATGAGTAGGGCCTCAAAGCTCGTATCTATGCATATAGTACCCAATTGTACATTCCAGTCTTGGCCTCTCTTCTCATTTTCAACAACCCTGCAAAATGCTGGTCAAAGACACTCATTTCTCAAACATTTTTATCTTCTTTTCCAGGCTATCACCTCCTCACTATGATTTTGTTAATCACTCACCGTTTACTCCAATATTAATCTCCACTGAAAAATATCCAAGTCATCTTTTTAAAAAATAAAAAATATATGACTTTTCTTCATTGGTCCTTTACATTACAGGTAGGGTTATATTGATTTTTTATTTTACTGTATTTGTTTCATTTTATTAGAGACAGACTGTCATTCTGTTGCTCAGGGTGGAGTGCAGTGATGCAATCACAGCTCACTGCAGCCTCAAATTCCTGGGCTCAAGTGATCTTCCCCCCTCAGCCTCCTGAGTAGCTGGGACTACAGGCATGAGGCACTATATTTGGCTAATGTTTTTAGTTTTTGTAGAGCTGGTGGCCTCACTATGTTGCCTAAGCTGGCCTCAAACTCCTAGGCTCAAGGGATCCTCCTGCCTCAGCCTTCCAAAGTGCTGGGATTACAGGGGTGAGCCACAGTACCCATCTCTAAGTCACCTTTGACTTTACCTCTTTCTCTTTCAACTTTACAGCTTGCAAAATGTGTGAGTTGTATATTTTATTTCACCCTCATTGCAGCACTGTTATTTGGACAGAGCTGTTCCATGACAATGGTACAAATGAGGAGCTGGAGTCTCATGGTCTTGCCTCAGCTTCGATGGTCAGTGCACTCTGAATGCCACTGCATAAAGATTAACTCCATTACATGACAGTTGAGGCCCACCTCGAGCCAGCCTCAACATATGTGCTATCCATATTATTTTATTACCACTCGCTTGTTCTATAGAGCTATGCATGGGTAGCACAATGCTGGCAGATTTTTCCCAGCAAAATCTCTGAAGAGCACTTTTCAGATGAACAATGATATACAGTAGCCTGAGGGCAGCTATACTGAGAGAAATTTGGTAATTGTATTAACCACCTTGATTTAGACAGATGATCTTTCTCTCCCCTAAATTTAGCCTTAAGCGGTATCTATTGGCTGCTCTCTTTAAAGAGGAGTAGGAAAAGAACAACAAATGATGGTACTAATTGGCTAATTTTTTGTGTCAAATTTGTCACAGAAACGATGAGTCCAGATTTTGAAGAAGGACCAAACTACCTAGAAGCAGTAAAGCATCAACGTACCATAAAGCCTACGAATCTATAGGCAGATAACTCGTAAATGTTAGAACAGATAGCCCAGGAAATTGTAGCTAATGCTAATAACAGTGCATACAGCCTTGGAACTGGATATCAAATGCCGTGGATCTGATTGAATTCTTATGACTACATTGATTTCCTCACCATATATGTTATTTCTAAATTACACATTTTCAAAATACTATGTGGTTGAGTAGTTCTTTCATAACATTTGAAGTATAACGTTGGGTGTTTTTTTTTGAGAAAATACGCAATTTTCCTTGCAAAATGGTCAATTCATAGGTAATTTCTTGAGCACTTATAATGTGAAGGAACCTGACACCCTGACCCTGCCGGAACTGCGTGTATTTGTGCAGTTGGTGCCCTGCAATTGTTCAGTACTGCTGTTACTCTCCTAAATCTTGGAGAATTTAGGGTGTCCTACAGAGAAAACAAATAAAATTAATTGATGTAAAAAGCATGATGGCAGTAGAAGAATTCTTTTTAATGTATTTATTTACTTATTTTTTGAGATGGGGTCTTGCTCTGTTTCCCAGGCTGGAGTCCAGTGGCATAATCTCGGCTCACTGCAACCTCTGCCTCCCGGGATCCAGGAATTCTCCTGCCTCAGCCTCCTGGGTAGCTGGGATTGCAGGTGCCCACCACCATGCCTGGCAATTTTTTTTATTTTTAGTAGCGATGGGATTACACTATGTTGGCCGGGCTGATCTCAAACTCCTGACCTCAGGTGATCCACCTGCTTTGGCCTCCCAAAGTGCTGGGATTACTGGCATGAGCCACTGGACCCAGCCAGTAGAGAAATTTTAAAAAGAGTGTAGGAAAACTAGGTAGGCTTTTCTTCTCCCAGACTTTGATGTGTTGGCTGCACCACCAGATGGGCCAGTTTACTCTCCTAGCGAATGCAGCCATTTTGCTGAATGAGCTTGCAGGCTTTCGTTCCCAGAGTTGTTGAATGTAAGATGCTCCTGAGGCAGTTGCTGTTTATATAAAGGGTTATACAATATGACCCTGAAGCAGGATGACATTTCAGCAGGTGACCTGTCTCTAGCTCTCCTGGATTAGAATAATAATGCTAGTGTTCTCCACCTACCAGAGAAACCTGGCCAAGACTAACAGTCAAAGCTTAGCAGCGGCAGTTAGTGTTGAGCAAGGAATTCCCAGAAATGTATATTATAATTGTCCTTTTGTCCATCTAATGTTTTACTTTCTGCTAAAACACCTGCTGTTCCTGAGTAAAGATGTTGGTTGCCTTAAAAATAAGGGGGTACGGTGAAAGAAAAAAATTAAAATTATATTAAATGCACAGTGATTCATTGAAAATGAGCCATTCATTTTGTACCACTTGCTCATAGGAACAAATGCACTGTCTTGTCTGCTATTAGCATATTGCCAATTGTACAACATGAGAGAGCCCAAGGGGACCTGTGGGCACCCTGAAGTCTCTGTGTAGCAAAATAAAGCATGAAGAATCATGTTCAGGCGGCTCTTGGCTGTCTACCCAGGAGAAGTGTAGAAGCATCTTGGGGGGGGGAAAAGAACAATAAATGATAGTCTATTTAAAAAATAGGCTATTATTTAAAATAGTCACCTGTAAGTGCCCAGTGACTTGCAAACATCTTTCTCATCATTCTTGGGCTTTATTTTTATCCCATCTCCTACGAGGTCCTACGTTTCAAAACCAAAGAAGGTCTTAGTAATAATGAGTCCTGGTTTTTCTCACTCCATCGCCTGGAAAATTTTTTTATAGAGGATCAGGAATTGACTATATCCAAATGCATATCATATTGTATAGAGTAGGAATTACCTAAATTTGTTATCTAATATGAATAGTTTACCTTAACTACTAATACATTATTCACGATTTCTATTGGCATTTAGTAATCTTCTCTCTTCTTTCCTTCCTCCCTTCCTCTGTCTCTATCTCTCTTCCCCCCCTCCCTGCCTCTTTCTCCCTCTCTTTCTCCTCCTTCCTCCCCCTGTTGAATGAGAAGCTGAGAAACCTTTGTGTTCCCTTGTTTCCCTCAGAGTTCTGTCTCCTCAGGCTTCATTTGGTAAAAGCGAGTTTAGATGGGATAATTTTAGTTCTTTGTGTGAAGCTATTTTTAAATGTAATTTTTGCTAATAATGCAATTAGTTGTGTTTTTTGCATAATTTGCAATAAGGTGTTGAAGTTTAAGAAGCTTCATTTTATTTTAATTAACAGTTGATCGGTGATAATAACCAAGCTCTGCTAACAATGCCAGCTTTAACTCTTAAAAAATATGCACCAGACACGTTACTCCTCCTCCTCCTCCCCCTCCCCCCTTTGAAATATTTAATAAGAATGCCATGTATAAAATTACCCTGTTGCAGAGAGCCGGAGCTGCATCCCAATATAGATCGCAGTGGAAAATCACTCAAACATTGCATGATGCGTTTCCTCCCCCAACCTCCCCACCTTTCCCCTTTCCTTCCTCTCCTCCCCCCGTTCTTTTCCAATTGTCTTTCTCATGGTTCAGTTGTAGGAGGTGAGAGCACAGCCGGGGTTGGGGGGTATTATGACAATTCAGTTTACTGTTCCTAACAATTCCTTTGCACATTCCATTAGCACATTATTTATAGCTTCATAAAAGGGTCTCTTTTTTTTTTCCCCTCTAACATTATCCCTGTATCACCGATGATAATGTTATCTGAGGATTGAACTGTTATTTTAAAAAAATCTATGCCCTACGTTGACTCCTCATTGGCTCCCGCTATCCAGCCTCCCCTCCTGTCACACTTAAAAGTCTGCCCGCAAATCCTCTCAAGAGACGTGGCTCAAATCTAGCGGTTGAAAAAAGTCTGAGAGAGGCTTGGAGCCAAGATCCTGCGACTTACAACCTGCAGTTTCTGAGGCTGCCGAGAGCCCTGAACTCCAGATGCTTGTATAAACAAGACTTCCTAGAAGTCATTACCTCATAACTCCTCATAAGCTTACACCTGACAAGCCTCTCAAAGCAAGAGGGTTGTGTTTTCCCTAATAAATTCCTTTCTGAACCCACTTGTTAGTCAAGCGTTGTGCACACTAAGTACAGAAAGGACCCTGTGCCTTGGGCATAAATTATTCTTCTGTGCCACTGTCTCCGAGCACCCCCCAGTTATGGATTACTTCGTTCTCGACTTGACAGGAACATAATTAGAACTGTTGATGAAATCTACCAAATTGTTCCTCCGTGGCCTCAGTGGTCAGGAAATTTGGCTGAGTCGTATTTGTCACCGATGTGGAGGCTCTAAACACTTCATATTAACTACGTTATTAATGTGCCCTCTAATCTGCCCATGAATTGGTAACACTTGAAGTGAGCCTGGCCCTAATGGCACCTTGCAATGAATACATTGTAGGGCTGCATTAAAAGTTTCAGCAGGGAAAGGATGTTAATAAAATTCCTGTGTGTTTGTGCATGTGTGTGTGTGTGTATGTGTGTGTGCTGTCAGTGCCTTGATGCTTCCATTTGGAAACACGGCTTTGCTTAGGCCTTTACTGATACCACGGTTTGTGCATTATCAAGTTGGCTGCTATTTCAGCCACCGCTTCTTTCCGTGAATCCCCCTCCTGAGGTGAGAAGGCAGTGAAGTAGAGTGGTTAAGAACGTGCCATTTCAGATGCGGTGCCATGGCTCAGACCTGTAATCCCAGCACTTTGGGTGCCCGAGGCTGGTGGATCATTTGAGTTCTGGAGTTTGAGACCAGCCTGGCCAACAGGGTGAAATCCCATCTCCGCTAAAAAAATACAAAAATTAGCTGGGCATGGTGGCAGTCACCCATAATTCCAGCTACCCGGGAGGCTGAGGCAGGAGAATCGCTTGAACCTGGGAGTCAGAGGTTGGAGTGAGCTGAGAATACGCCACTGCACTCCAGCCTGGGTGACAGAGTGAGACTCTGTCTCAGAAAAGAAAAAAAGAACAAAACAAAAAAAAACAAAAGCTTGGCATCTGGAGTGAGGCAGGTCTGGGTTGAAGTCCTAGCCTCTGCTCTTATGAACTACAGACTTTTTCAACAGGTTAACTTTGTTATGCCTCATTTTTTCCCATTAGTAAAATGGGAATCATGGTATTTACCTTATAGGGTAGTTGCAAGGGACTAAATGGAGATATCTCTGAAAGAATCTTGCACAGCATCTGGTCAGTAGCCAGTGAATGACCCTGTGATATTGATGTTGATGGTTATTAACAATTGCCTCACCCCTCTTGTCCTCAGTGATTTCTTGTTGTGCATGTGTGTATGTTCACGGATACACTCCAGGTGTGTCAGGAGTTGTGGTGCTCTTCAAGTAGCAGTTAAAGCACTGGAGAAAGAATAAACTTCACAGGTTAACAAAACAAAGGGGCTGTTGGTTGTAATTGATTTTCACAGCCATTCTATCAATATGATTCATATTTACTGAGACAGCTTAACCTTCTAAAATAAAAGAATAAAATAAATGTCACTTAAGAACATACGTATACACTTATATCCTAGTATCCCAGTGTTTTTCATCTTTAACAAGGACTTGAGACCCTTCTCTGTGTAATGCTGCATATATTAATAAATCCCATTGAGACACCAGCAGGCTGACAAGTGTTCATGGAGATGTGCACCATGATCAACTAGTACACACGCAGACTAGGGTGATGAGTTAATAAAAGAGAAGAGGTAGCAGATGAGCCACTAGAAAGAGGACATCTTTCCGTATGGGTTCCAGCATCAGTGAGAACACAGCAACAAAGTGATTCGTCACTGAAATAAAGCCTTTGGTTTCATCAGTTGGCCATGAAAAAATTAAAAACCTAACATTTTATGACCAGTTGTTCTTCGGGGCTTTTTTCCCTGTGCCTGAGTTTTCTACTTCTAGAAAATACAAATGCCAATACTTGTAAAGACAAGAAGCAATCTCTATAATACCAAGGAAAATATCATGGCAAAGGTGTGTGTATTCTGGTTACATGATTTTGATATTGTTTTAAATATTTATAAAACCCTTACTATTGTTATGTGCTTTTAATAAGAACCCCCTGATACAGGAACTGTTAGCATCTCCACCAGGCAGATATGAAAACATACGAAACCTGGTCTCCCTCCACCTCTGTGAAGGAAGTGCTTTGCAAAAAAAACCCAACTAATCAACCAAACGAACAGGTAAATAATTAACAGGCAAATATATTAAGGTACTTTCAGAGTTTTCAACCCAAACTAATCAAACAAAAACACAACTTGTTTTCAATCCTTAAATTTGCAGAATATATATACAATTTTGGCTCAGTAATGGGATTACTGTTAAGTGTCATGGGAATCCATTTCCATAGTAGCTATGAGGGCTATGAAGATCCCCGGCTCTCCTCCCTCTGGGAAATAGCTCCAAGGTGTGGGCTCTGGCTCTTTCTTGAGCTTGAGAAAAATGTTCAATCCTCGATAGTTTCAACCAGGAAAGAGTTAGTTTTAAGTAAAGAATAATGAACAATGAAATGGTAGGAAATGGTTTGTGTGGGCACAATACTAAGAGGTAGAGATGTAAAGATAATTCAAAAGTTCTCCATTTTTCTTGCATGTGGATCCCCAGTTTCCAGCCTATGAAATTCTGCTCCTCTTTCGAGACCCTTTTTCAAATGCTACCTTATACATGAAGTCTTCCTTGATTCGGATTCTATTTGGAATTAAGCTTCCTCTTCCTCGATTTCTCTTACCATTTAACTTGTATTGTGATTATTTACATGGATCTATTAGGACCTGCTTGACTGTGAGTGACCAGCTTTTATTTACCTTTCTTTATTCATACATCATACTTGGTACTGGATGTACCCTTGCATACCCTTTCATTCATTTATACATTTGGCCAATTCGTGAGATAGAATGCATATACAAACTGTCAATTTAAGATGTCAAATGAATTATATGAAATAAGTTCTGTATTTATGAAGAGGGAAAATTGTGGATAACTAGAGAATTTTAAGAAACTTTACTTGCATACAAAGACGTAGGTCATAATTATTCCTGTTTTATAGATGAGGAAATGGAGACGCTGAATTACTCCAGGTGATGTAGTTAGTGAGGGATGGAACTAGGATTTATCTCAGCATTCCCTGCAGTTATTGTCAGATGCTAGAAATCAGAAGACAAACCAGAGCAATGAATAAATACAATATGACTATGGGTCACATTTGAATATGTTTTAGAAACCAGGACAGAATAAGGTGAGTGTCTTTGTACAATAAGAGAGAACATTTTAGAGACTTCTTTTTCACTAAAATCAGTCCAGACTATCATTGTTATTTTAACCTAATTCTTTTAGTAACAAAATAATGCATATCTACTATAAAATATTTTAAGAATAAAGACAAACCTGAAGAAGAAAATGAAAATTACTCATCATTCCATTACATACAGAAAGCCACTGTTAACATTAAGTATAAATAATTCTTTCAGGCTTTTTCTATGATCATAATCTGTAGATCTGAGCTGTATTTTTCTTTTGGTTTGGAAGCAATCAGGGCTTCCATATCAATGTCTGTGATGGACAGCAGGGATCACCCCCCTGCTCATATAGTTGGGAAAAAGAGAGGAGCTTAAAGGGCCCTCATGAAAATTGCAGATACTGAAGGTCACTTCATGCAGTCAACTGATTATTGCAAAGCTTACCAAGCCCTTCTAGAACCAAAGTGTGTAAAAGTATGAAGGAGCAATTTCAGATTCCTTTCTGAACCAAGGCCCAGAGCAATCATAACATCATTCTTGCTAAAGACTCTGGGATCAAATCTGAAATTGGAATTTGTGTAGTATGGCCTACAATTAAAAGAAAGGCCGTTGGACTCAGAAAGATTAAATTCCTTACCCTCAGTTTCCTTATCTGAAAAATAGAGTCAAGGATACTTACCTCTGAGGTGTATTAGTATAGGGATGAAATTAAACCAGGAAATGTTTTATGAATTGGGAAATGTTTATAAGAGCAATTTCTCATGATATCAAATAATATTGTAATAATTTAATAATGTTATTCTAACAATAGCATTATTGTCACTAACCTCTGCTTATCACCTATCTTGATTTCTGAGCTGGGTTGTAAACTGGTCTGATATGGCTGGCCAGCCCAGAACACACAGCAAGCACTCAAAGCTCAAGGTCAATAGGTGTACCAGCTCTCATTATTCCAAACTATACATTTGATCCCAATACTACATTTTATCGTACCATTTATTTACTGGTCCAGATAAATATATTATATTAGAATTGTGTCTTTAGCCAGTGTGCATTGACATACTGATTGCACGCCGTCTGTATGTCTCTATGGGGGTGTGCATGTGTTTTCCTTAAACAGTTTGCTAGGATCGTAGTGACTTGCGCACTTTATCACTAGAACTTAGTTTAAATGCAAAGTAACTCTACCTGCCCATCCTTTACATCTTGGAAGATGAGAATTTTAGATAAACTTTGCTGCTTCTCTAATTTTGTTAGCAAGGAAAATATAAGCAACTTGAATAGGAGATTGCACTTCCAACTTGATGCCACAAAGTCAACATTGATTGACCTGTCAACTCAGAAAATAGGTGGACTTCATTGGTTGGGACGTTTTTGCCCCTGAAGAGCTAATAGATTTAGTTTGAATCTGGATAAATCGGGTTGGGAAGCCCATCTGCCTGCAACTATGTATCTTTCAGTAGTGCTGAGCTGAAGATCCCCTATGATTACATTTCCAGAAGGACCTTGTTAGGATGCTGATGTCAAGGAGACATGTGATCTCTAGTTCTTCTCAGACTAAAATGCTTTGCAGAGCATAAGCAGTCTTGACTGTTTACAGCCCAAAGCTGCCCAGCTTACCACTACAAACACCTCCAGCATCAATAGGAACCAAACTTATTTGCCTTGTGCATTTATTAACTTATTTCTCTTTCCCATTTATCTTCCATTTAAGTTATATTAATTTCAATATAACTTTGAAATCATTATCTCAGATTTTCTGGCTCTTCTGTCTCTCAGCCCCTGAACTGTTGCTAAAAAAAAATTCAAAGGGCTGATTTCCCTTACGATGATATATTGCATTTGCAAACCTCCTTATCTTCATCTGCTTTATCTCAGTGGTTGCTTACAATAACCCAGTGTGCATATTACTGTATCCACATTTCGTTGTTTTCATTAGAACATTTAAGCAATATTCAGCTGTATAACCAATGTGTGATGGAGCTCAGTTCCAAGCACTGTTCTTCTGAGGCTTAGGCCAGTGATTTCTCCGTACAAACCTTTCCTTAAAGGGCAGGAAGGATGTGGAAGAAGGACTTGTCTCTGGGCCCAGAAGCTTTCAGAAATGACATGTAGAGGTAACAATGCCTGCGTTTCCTGCATACTTTGACATGAAAGGGGGAAGAGGGCTCACCATTGCCTACATGATTTTTATGGTGTGGGACTGGAAACTGATGGCAAAGGGAAGCTCTGGTAAGAAGTAAGCAGATGGATCAAGTCTTCCAGGACAGGCCTCTGTCCATATGTCACATTCTGTAGACTACAGGCCTCCTGATCTAGAACATTCTCTGTTTCCAAGCAAGACCACATCCAGACAAGATTATATGTTTTTAAAACATTGTTCTTCACCTGGTAAGGCAAGGCAGGTAGACGGCAAACTCGATGTGGCTTATGGTTTGTTACTTCCCATCTTCATTTCTCAGATAAAAATCTGTGACAAATTTGCCGTAATAAGATGCTAGTTTGGTAAATTGGTGAGTGCCTTCAGCATTTCTTGTGAGAAGCATATGCTAATGGGTGCTTGTATTTGAAAGGATGACTCACAGTTAATCATTATAAGAAATAGGCTTACCACTTCATAAACTCTAGGAAAGACTGTTTTCTTTTCTAAACATTTAAACTGCTTGGCCATTTTATCCATTAAAACCCAATTATAACTTAGTATGTTGGAGAATTTCAAAAGCCATTCCCCGTAGGATCTGTACCTAAGACTACATTTTATCACTCTGTAGTTCACACTCTGGCTAATATAGGCTTGGTGGGGGGGGAAGAAACAGAAAACAAAAAAAAACTTTTTAAAAAATTATTATTATTATTATTTGAGAGGGAGTTTCACTCTGAAGCCTGGAGTGCAGTGTCATGATCTCAGCTCACTGCAACTTCCATCTCCCATGTTCAAGTGATTCTCCTGCCTCAGCCTCCCGAGTAGCTGAGATTATAGGCATCTGCCACCATGCCTGGCTAATTTTTATATTTTAGTAGAGATCGGGTTTTACCACGTTGGTCAGGCTGGTCTCAAACTCCTGACCTCAAATGATCTGCCTGCCTTGGACTCCCAAAGTGCTGGGATTTTACAGGCATCAGCCACCACACCCAGCCTAATAGAAAAACTTAAAACACAACAAGACATTTGACAAGATGTTGGACATTGCTCCCTAATGCAGCCCTAGGGAATGTGGGGGAAAGAAAGTCAGTTGACAGCTTCTCTAGACTTTGCTTCATCATTACTGGTAATTGTATCAGAAAAAAGATAAATAAGAAGAATGCATCGCAGTTGGAGCCTGCCCTCAAGTCCTGCAGAGTTCAGCCATGACCATTTTGGAAAGGGTATATACAAAACACTCTTATTGCAGTGAAGGGCAATCAGCAGCTAAAGATGTGAACACCACTTTAATGCTTCCTGCACTGTAAGTTAAAAAATCACAGGCCAGGAGCCAGTAGAAGTTTTGGAATTTTGCTGAGAAACTATTTTAGTCTAATGCCTCGTGTCTTGTAAAGAAAGCTTACCTTCCTACCAGAAATGGATGATTCTGTTAAGTCTGAAATGAGAAGATAAACATGTCTGTCAAATTAGAAAACCTAAAAGTTGAGACAAGCTAGAATTCAACTTATTGTATTTTAGTATTTTGTCAGCCTAGAAAGGAAAATGAAAATAATTTAAATTTTTTAAAAAGAATGAGTTTTCTTTTGTGTTTTTCCTTTTAATGCTAAAAGGAAAGCCATATCCAAGCAGTAACTAAAGTAAGATTATGAAATTCCAAAGGAAGTATGAAACCCCGCATCTCCACACCATTACAATACCAACATCTCCAAGAATCATGAGAGAAACAATTATTTTCTTCCTAAACACAAAGAAAACAAAACAAAGAATCCATTGCTTTCACTTGAGAGTATTTTATGCAACCTTATTTTTTATATTTTTTTGAGGTAGAGTCTCACTCTGTCACCCAGGCTGTAGTGCAGTGGCACGATTTTGGTTCACTGCAACCTCCACCTCCTGGGTTCAAGTGATTCTCCTGCCTCAGCCTGCCAAGTAGCTGGGATTACAGGAGCGTGCCACCACACTAGGCTCAGTTTTTTTTTTTTTTTTTTTTTTAGTAGAGGCAGGGTTTCACCATGTTGGCCAGGCTGATCTCGAACTCCTGACCTGAGGTGATCTGCCTGCCTCGGCCTCCCAAAGTGCTGGGATTATAGGCATGAGCCACTGTGACCAGCCTGCGGCCTTATATACAACAGTACTATAGCATCTTTCTCTAGCTATCAATATAAAACAATCCATTGATTTCATCATTGTAAATACATTGAATAGTAAAATAATTGGCTATTCGAGGTGAAAGAGGTCTTTGCGTCCAGTCCTTCTCCCTTTTTTTTTTTTTTTTACAGATTCGAGACTTAGGAGCTCAGGAAGGGTTTGTGACTTACACACGTTCTTTCAGATAATGGGAATACTGAGATGCCATCCAGGTGCCGAGATGTTAATCTAAGGTTCTCATCACAGGATATCTTTCTGAAATACCTTTCAGTTTGGGAGGAAATAAGAAAGCTGGAAGGCTAAGCGACATGTCAAAGACATTCTTGCCTTTCTCTAATTGGGTAAATTCATCTACAACCTCAACAACAAAAATTTAAAAAAAAAGAAAGAAAAAAACCAAAGCAAAACTATTAGGTGGCAGCACTGTTTTTGGAAACTTGTTTAAAATCAGTACAGTGTCTTCTATGCGGAATCTAAATGAAGATAAGTATCTGGGTTGTATGGCTTCTTTATCAATCTGGAAGATTGTATTAAGATTCCGAATAATACTGAGATTTGCTAAGTAAAGTCCTACTTGTCAATAGCTTCTCTTGTTGGATATTTAAAGTTCAAGAGCTTTGTTTGCTTTAGCTAAGTGTTCTGAAGTGTTTCAACAGCCATTGGCCCATTTATATAAACAAATGAAGGAACACACTGATAATCCATGATACCCGGAAGCAGCCTGAGACTCAGGAGTAGCAGAAATCCTTGACGACTTAAAGATAAGCCTTCCACACACCTGCCTAATTCACTTTGTTAAATAACAACAGGTGTGTGCCAATGGATTTGCCTAGAAGAGGACTGAGAAAAATATTTACCACTTTAAGGCCTTGAGTCCTTCTTTAAATTTATTGATCTTGAGCATTTTTGTTAAGACGTACAATGACAACCTTGATACCACTATTGGTTTTCAAGACATAATTTTTCTTTTCTTGCTGGTCATCTCTTTTACACATGAGACACTTTTAGTATTTTAGCTGAGTTTGTTAATTGGTTTCCTCCAAGTGTTAGCTAGTTTGTATAGATTATTATCTATTCAGACTTAAATTACAGAGTATCAGTATTTCTTAATGAAATCTCATTTTAGAACAGTGACTTTTTAAAACTACTTGGGCAGAGTTCCATATTTACACGTAGGCTGGGTACAGTACATTTCTATGCAGAGGCCGAAATTTACCATCAAATGATTTCATCTCATACTACTCTAAAAAAACACATCTCCCTTCTTATAGAGAAATGTAGACAGTCCCAATCTGAGATACTGTGATTTATCATGTAAGAGTTACCAAACACTCAAAAGATGAATATGTTTGTGACAAAGATCTAACCCCCCTTCTGTTTGGCTAGGCAAGGGAGAGTTACCCAGGGACATCAGAACATGGAGGTCAGCATGCCAAGCTCTGAACCCACATAGACCCAGTTTTAATGCTCAGCCTTCGTACGTGAGTAGTTGTGTAGCACTGCAGTATAATACCATCCACCAGAAAATAGCATTGTCAGACACAAGTGAGATAAGACCTTAGGCTGAAACAAAGGAATTCTTTTTTAATTTTTAAAATGTTCTTATTGTTTTTTAAATTAAATTTATTTTATTTTTCCTTTTATTTTTTCCCCTGAGACAGGGTCTTATTCTTTCACCCAGGCTGGAGTGCAGTGCCAGTATCTTGGCTCATTCTAACCTTAAACTCCTGGACTCAGACCATCCTCTCATCTCAGCCTCTTGAGTAGCTGGGACTACAGGAATATGCCACTATGTCCAGCTAATTTATAATTTTTTTTTGTAGCGACAGGGTCTCACTATGTTGTCAAGTCTGCTTTCAAACTCCTGCGCTGAAGTGATCCTCTTGCCTTGGCCCCACAAAGCCCTGGGATTATAGACAGGAGCCACTGTGCTTGGCCTAGGAATTTTTAATATTTAACCATTATGAGCCCCACCAAAAAAACCCCTAGAATTTCAAATGGTTCAGTTGAATGGGTAAAACATTTAGAATATTTTCCAGCAAATAGTAAATCCTACTAAATAGTAACTTCAAAATAGGGAAAGTGTGGGCTGGAAAGTGGGAATTCTGCATGTCCTGGTGAGGGTAAAAGGACACGTTTGTCCTGGAAGGAGGGAGCAAGTAAGGAAGACTGGTGACACCCATAGTTACCAGTGGCTTCTCTTTCCAACTGTTTATGTCACTTGGCTAACCCTGGTGTATTCTTATTAGCTCAGACTTTTCTTTTACACGAATTAATGCACATGCAGCTAAATCTATAAAAACAAGTCAGGCTCTGAAAACTTCATAATGCCATTTATTCCTGTTTTAGAAATATTTTCAAAAAGACTGATAAAATATTATCAATCCACAAAGGCAGGGAAAGCAAAGCTCGTGAAACCATAAAGAAGATAAGTAGACAAGAGAAGGGATGCTTTCATAGGAAAGGGAAGACAAGCCTTCAGGAATGGAATTGGTGTTTGGTATAGAATTTAAAGGGGAGCAAACTTTTACTACTTTCTCCACCCTGTAATATGTGACACCCTTGACCTGTTGTCAACAGTTATAAATAGCAGGTAATTTATTAACCTTAACAAGAACGGTGGCTAATTGCACAGCAATTCATTGTTTGTTAGAGGCTTTAGCCAAAGGCTGGATATACTCAGCAAAGAATCCCAGAGCAGCTGAACCACCTGCTGTGAGTTGACACATCTTGGTTCACACAAGAACTTGAGAACACTCTTGAATTTTTGAATGAGTGCCTAGAGTCGAAAGGCTTACTGGCATGGGATTTTGAACTGAAAAAAAAAAGATGATATCATGTCGTAGATAGGATCACTGTGTCATGATCAGAATTGAGGACAATTTGCTTTGACATAAGGCAGAGGGAGTGTAAAAGACATTAGGTTTGATTTTTTCCTACAGTTTACATCACCTTTATGAGTTGTTTTTTTTCTTTTCTTCTTGCCATTCATCACTCCATATTTTGAATATTTTTTTTCTCAAGCTAATGCATGTCTTTAAAGAGGAGTGAAAGAATAAACAAAATGTTCAAGAAGGAATGGAAGAAAGAAAACTGAATTCTCAGTTTATCTTGACTATGAAATGTATTGGGTGTTGGATGAAAATGGTGCACGTGACTGTTATACAAATGACAAAGAGGGACTGGCAAAGGATCTTAAGAACTATAATCTGGAATATGATAACTTACTTAAAACTTTTCTTCTCATTTAAAATCTGACCATACTTATTAAATTTGGGTATAGTGGCATCACTGTCCATAAAGAAACCATATTTTCTCCCCTAAATGATACTGTAATATAATATGGCATTTAAATACTGAGAAGAGCTTAGATTGGCATTTTATCTATTACTTGTCAATACTGGGAATTTTTTTTATTTCCACAGTTGTATTGGTTATGTCTGCTCCATACCCTCTACACATTTCCATTGTTCTACAAAGCTGTGTACTCTCTTTGCTGTTAGGGTCAGTGTTTGAGGTGGGAAAACAGGCCTCTGCTTAGCATTATTAATAGTAACAACCATGTCCACAACTGGTAGGACTGTCTAATTTGAATGGTGAACTGTAAAGCACTGAACATAACCAAATAATACACTTAACTAGCTTCCATCAATTCAATGACAATGACAAAAAAAAAATTACTAAATACCTGCTAGGTACAGAGAGCTGTGATCAGTACTGCATGAGAGAAAAGAATGGAAAAGACGACTCAGCTTTTGCCCTGAAGGGACTTAATCCCATAAAAGACATGCCATATAATATGGCAAAGGACCATTCTACGAGGTAGAATGTTATTTGACCCATAAGAAATTTGCTATTAAGATTAGCACAAAGTAGGGGCCAATGCTTTTGGGTGAATGGAAAAGAAAGCCTCTTAAAAAAGGAGGAAGATATACAAAAAACTTTCAGGAATAGGAAGCATTTGAAGTAGTTTCTGTGTTGTTGATTTTCCTCCTTTTTGTGAGACAATCAAGGCCCATTAAAGACAGACACAGCATATACAAACAAACGGAAAGGACAGACAGAAGCTGGGGATCCAGGGTTGCTGAGGAAAAGGAACACTTTTTTTTTTTTTTTTTTTTTTTTTGAGACGGAGTTTCGCTCTTGTTACCCAGGCTGGAGTGCAATGGCGCGATCTCGGCTCACCGCAACCTCCGCCTCCTGGGTTCAGGCAATTCTCCTGCCTCAGCCTCCTGAGTAGCTGGGACTACAGGCATGCACCACCATGCCCAGCTCATTTTTTGTATTTTTAGTAGAGACGGGGTTTCACCATGTTGACCAGGATGGTCTCGATCTCTTGGCCTCGTGATCCACCCGCCTCGGCCTCCCAAAGTGCTGGGATTACAGGCGTGAGCCACCGCGCCCGGCAGGAACACTTTTATACTGTTGGTGGGTGTGTAAACCAGTTCAACTACTGTGGAAGACAGTGTGGCAATTCCTCAAAGATCTAGAGGAGAAATACCGTTTGACCCAGCAAGGGAATTGCTGGGTATATACCTAAAGGAATACGAATCATTCTGTTATAAAGATACATGCACACATATGTCCACTGCAGCACTATCACAATAGCAAAGACATGGAATCAACCCAAATGCCTATCAGTGATGAACTGGATAAAGAAAATGTGGTACATATACACCATGGAATACTCTGCAGCCATAAAAAAGAATGAGATCGTGTCCTTTGCGGGGACATGGATAGAGCTGGAAGCTGTTATCCTCAGCAAACTAACGCAGGAACAGAAAACCAAACACTACATGTTCTTACTTACAAGTGGGAGCTGAATGATGAGAACACATGGACACATGGGGGAACAACACACACAGGGGCCTGTGGGGGATGGTGAGGAGCGAGCAAGAACATCCAGAAGAATAGCTAAAGGACGCTGAGCTTGATACCTAGGTGATGGATGATCTGTGCAGCAAACCACCATGACACACGTTTAACTATGTCACAAACCTGCACATCCTGCACATGTACCCAGGAACTTAAAAGTTGAAGAAGAAAAAAAAAGAAACACACTATACCCCTGAACAATAGCTGTCCTCTTGGCAATGAGGACATAGGCAAAGAGGATGAGGACCGTGGCAGGCACCTTGTTGAACAGGGCATCTGATGACCAGTGTGCCCTTTCTTTTTCTCAGAGTTTCAAGTGCTCTCCAGAAGTTCCCATGCCAAACCAGATGATGGTTCCTTATTCCTCTGCAGTTTTCTAGTCCTTGTTACAATATTGAATAACGCCTGATAGGCACTCTCATGTCCCTGCAAAGGAAGGTGAGTGAAGCAAAGATAAAATGCCAACCTTAGCTCTTCTCAGTATTTAAATGCAATATTATATTACACTATCAATCCATTAATTGGTAATTAAATGACAAAAACATCACTTCATTTCCCCCATGAATAATGACAACTTTTCTTCTTCCCAAAAAGCTGTTTCAGGAGGTTTTAGTGGGATGAATAAATGGATTTCTTCTTAACACTTTTGTTGTTTAAAAATGCTATTGTTTCATTTGAGGTGTGAGGAAATGTGCTAACCTTGTCATTGTTGGTGCAGCAGTGCAGAAATGATAACTGTATATACTTTCTTTTTTTTTTACAAAAATAGAGAGGAACAAGAAGGAGACAACTTATTTAAATCCTGAATACAGTCAGACCTCATATGCATTGTTAAAAAAAAAAAAAGCCCTAAAGAATTGCATATGGATTAGAGGGATGAATATTCTATTATTTCAGTCTGTTCTGCTGATCTTCTTATTGTGACTTTGTGCTTCAGAAATCTGCTAGGAATTTGGCTTTGCCGTAGTAGGCAGTAATTTTAAATGTGTATCAAGCACTTGATAGTGTATGATTTGCGTGCTGTTGCATTCCTATTCCCTAAATTTTCCACCAATTTATTACTTTTTTCATACTGTTTTAATATTTCAGGATGATGAATATATACAGCATCATTAAAGGTAAATAAAAAATGCATGAAATTAAAAAATGGAATATTAGATGTTTCTTTGCTGTAATCCCTTGGCCCAATAGGAATGAAATGTCTCTGTTCTGTCGAGTAATCCCTAAACATGATTAGGAACCTGGGAGTGTCCACACAGCCCACATAATATTTGTATCATCTAAGCCTATTTATGTAAGGTTTGAGTAAAAGTTGTTATTAGAAGACCTATAAACCCGTTTTACAATTCCGAAAGATATGCTTGCCTCTTAATCTTTTCTACCTTTATTATTTTTCCTGGAGTTGATGACAATGTGTTCCTAATTCATTTTTCAGAATGCTATTATGGTACATCTTTTTCATACTTAGATGATACATTGGCTATTCTATTGAAATACATTTTTAAGACCAAGGATTGAGTTCAGCAGTTCATTTGCATCTGGTAGCTGTTTGCTCAATATTTGTGGAAAGAAGAGTTCATTTCGTAGGGTCTTTTTACAACTTCAGACATTATTTGAATGTGTGTTTAGGATAAGTTTTCCTGAAATATTTCCCCTTTTCAGAACGCCTGCTCCACATTGAACCACAAAACCTGTATTTTCTTATTTTTTAGTTTTTCCTTTAACAACAGTTTGCACTCTTTGATGCTTTCCTACAAAATTGTTTAAATTTGGTTGTGATTTTTGAAAGAAGGCAGTCAGTGTTTTGTAAAGAGAGTATCTGAATACTGAAAGTTTAAGAAATGTTTTTTCTAACCTCAAGTAAGATAATGAAACCATGATAAATGCCCACTTTGAATCACTTATTTGGGAAGATATTTTTCTTTATTAGCAAATCTTCAGTGTTTGCCCTCTTTGAAAGCGTTCTTTATTGGGGAACTTGTTTAAAAACATCTTAAAAGTTGTATGTATCATTTGTATTTTCTCTTCCATTCAGTGAGATTTTAGTGGATACCAAACATTTCTTAACTCAGTTTAGATATTTTAAATGTGCTAATATTGATCTAGCAACTGCATGTAAAAACTCTGGAATTTCAGGAAACTTAGGCATGCACGATTTTCAACCCTATTCCAGCTATGTTGAAGTATTGGGGTGCATTTCTTAGAGTGTGATTCCTTTACTGTAGCTTAATGCTTATTTGTTTTAGGCCTAGCCACAAAAGGCGTTGTGTTAGTATTCACTGTTTAACCAGCATCGAGGAATGTGAAGATCAGTACCTCTTCTTTTTTTTAATTGACAAATAAAAATTGTATATATTTATTGGGCACAACATGTTTTGAAATATGTGTACATTGTGGAATGGTTCAATTGAGCTAATTAACATGTGCATTACCCCACATACTTATCATTTTTAATAGCTCCTATTAAGTCCACAATTATGAGATGTGTTATTATTAAATGACCACAGTTTCTAATGAACACCCATGAATGTGATATATTTTGGAACCAAGCTCCGTACAGTACCCCAGGATGTGATGTGGTAAAACCTCGGCTCCCATTTTGGCGAGTTAACTCTGAAGGCCCACGATGAATGCTGGTAGTGAAACAGGCATTTCTTTGGCATCTGTGCAAGTCAAGTACAGGTTGGCTTTTCCTGCAGACACCAGGGTCGAGCAGAGGAGCTGCAGCATTGTTCCTCTACATTTTGCAAGTGAGCCATTTGGTATCCAGGCTGCCGGCAATCACAAACATTTTCCCCTGGAAGCCAGTTGTGTGTGTGTGTGTGTGTGTGTGTGTGTGTGTGTGTGTGTGTGTGT
>NW_022436962.1:19566576-19655849 GCF_009761245.1 Sapajus apella | reverse complement strand
TGTGTGTGTGTGTGTGTGTGTGTGTGTGTGTGTGTGTGTGTGTGTGTTCGTGTTCCCCCATACACAGAAAAAAAGTGACATCAAATAACATATGGTCAATAGACCTCTGGATGAACTTGACTCCTAAGCAGGCATTTAAGAGCTGGAGGCGGGGAAGAGTTTTAAATAGTCTACGCTCTTATGCTACAAAAATTAGCTAGGGAGCGTGTGCTTTCGTAATGGTCCTGTGACAGGGCCGCTTCATTGTGTTCAGCGCAGTGGAAATCTGAGCCTCCCTCCACCAGCTGCGCTGAACTAAACACAAATGTCTCGGGTTCAGTTGGCAGATAAAGCACTGCTGTGTCGCAACCACAGTATGTGGGGGCTACCAGGTGCAGCCAGGCCAGGGAGGCCTGAATCTGGGTGGTCTTTTTCCCAGGGCAGGTGGCACAGATCCCCAAGAGGAGAGGGGAAAATCTGGGCCACTATTCTGGAAATGTTCTGGATGAGGTATGTAGCATACCCCACTCCACAAAGCCCTTCCAGTGACGCCAAACCAACAATGTACAGGGCAGTGTTTCTGTGGGTTAGATCTCAGCCTCCGCGGTAGGTTCCCAGCTGTGTGGCCATTTACTTGACGTGTCTATACCTCAGTTACCTTATTTGTAAAAGCTGGATAATAATATTATCTACTTCGAAGTAGATTATATGGGTACAAGGTAATCCTTTTAAAGCTCTGAGCTTGGTGCCCGACACATAGTCAGCATTGAACAATGTCACCACAGTGAAGCTCTTGTTTTCAGTGTGTGTGATGCTTCTGGTTTTCTATATGGAGAAACCGAGGCTGTAAATAATGTGCTCACCTAAGACCACTTGGCCCAAAATAGATGTCACATTTCCTGGCTTTGATGCTATTATGCTAACCACTAATCTATGCTTCTTCCCTGTGTCAAGCCCTTAACATTCCTATTCTTGATTAAGGCGAGGGGAGGATTTAAGAAAATAATGGTAAGAAATAACCTCATAGAGATTAACTTAATCTGCTGCATCTCAGATTTGGTGCTGAACATATTTGAAATAAATAATCGGTTTTCAGTCAGTATCTCCTCAAGGCTCAAATTTTCAAATTTTTTAAATATAAATTTATGTTCTTAGGCCGGGCGCGGTGGTTCACGCTTGTAATCCCAGCACTTTGGGAGGCCGAGGTGGGTGGATCACGAGGTCAAGAGATCGAGACCATCCTGGTCAACACGGTGAAACCCCGTCTCTACTAAAAATACAAAAATGAGCTGGGCATGGTGGCGCACGCCTGTAGTCCCAGCTACTCGGGAGGCTGAGGCAGGAGAATTGCTTGAACCCAGGAGGCAGAGGTTGTGGTGAGCCGAGATCGCGCCATTGCGCTCCAGCCTGGGTAACAAGAGCGAAACTCCGTCTCAAAAAAAAAATAAAATAAAATAAAATAAAAAATAAATTTATGTTCTTGGGGAAATTGGCAAGTATGGACAATAATTACTTTTGGTGACTGTGGAGTCTTGTATGTTTCTGAAACTATCTACAGACATTCAAATGGGCTCTGAGCCTTGGACAGAAAAAGGCTGAGAAATGTTTACAGTCTATAGTTGAAGAGGTATGCTGGAGTATTTTGCCTTAAGCGATACAGAAACTCCTGTGATGAGCAAAAAGCACATTTCAAAGTGAAAGATGGAGGAAGGTAGCAGAATATTACATGGTAAGGTTAAAAACTATTTATAAGGCTGGATTTAAAAGAATAGAAAATGAGGAATCTTTATGCTGCTCCTATTAATAATGAGTTGTGTCTATACTCACAAATTAGTTTGCACGTTAATATCTGGGTTTGGCTAAACAACTGCTTATTAATATTTTGAGGTGAAAAAAGTTGAATTCGCCAGTTATTTGAGTGATTTTGACTAGCAATTCCCCAAACAAGCAAACAAAACAGTTTGTGTATATAACCATCATATAATTCAACTCCCTCTAGGTTGTGAATTTCATTCTACAGATGGAATTCTCTTCTACCCCAAAAATAAATACTAAATAAGCACAGGTCTGCTCTTCATGTCCACAGAGCCGTCAGGCTGCTAATTTGGTTTGATTACTAGATATGGCCCAGTGGTCTAGGGGGCCCAGTGGTCCAGGGGTGTTTCTTCTCAGCAAACGACAATAGCATTGTGGAAGGGAGAGAAGAAGCTTTATTTTTTTTTTTTTCCCATGACCAAGGACTAAAGCCTTTTGGGCACATTAGCACTACTTTCAGCAGTAATGCAAAATGGGAAATAATTGGGTTGAGGAGCTCCTGGGATATTAGTGGTGCTGCAGGCAGGAAAGCAGGCATTGGAAAATAAATGACAAATTAGTATGCTTAATCTCTTTATTGTGAATCGGATGCCACAGCAGAGGTTCATAATACATTAATAAACACCAGTTAATGCAACTGAGATACCATTCCTCAAATTCACAAGAGTGGTCAGAATTCTTTCCTAGGGAAATGAGGGTGTTTTCTGAATGGTTTTCCCCCTGCATAATCAGGACTTTGTAGTACAAATCTAGGTAAAGGAGAATGACAATTATGTGGGTAGAGCGTGTAGGCACTTATGATCATTTTCATGCATATCCACCTGCCTGAGCTTCACTATGACATCCCTGGAAGAGGCAGGTTTTACTATTTCACCATTTTACAGATAAGCCACTGATGCACTTAAATGACTTACCAAACATTGCTCACCATTGGTCATGCAAAGATTTGAACCATAATTTTCTAGCTTCAAAAAAAATCTATGTTCTTGCCACCCTTTCACCCAACCTATGTAGAATTAAAATAGATACCAGTTATGACTTTGTATTATACAGATTCCCTTATTGTCTGAGTTGGGACATACTCCATGACCCATTATAACTAAGTTCCATAATATTACAAGTATAATGGGATTCCAGAATGTTATTAAGTTACTGATACCACAAAGTCTTCCTTTATAACACAAAGGAGTCCCATGACATTTCCCATATGGAAACTCTGAGACACACAGAGGGTCACAGCTGAGCCACTTACTGTCCAGAATTATCACTAACCAGGCTTCGCAAGGTTACTAATTGAGGTCCTCTGACATATCAAGTGTTTCACAGACAAAAGTATCTCAGTCGTGGGTTTTCTACTCTAGCATTTCCAGAACGTGAATCAGCCATCACAGCCCACGGGATCTATTAGTGATTGGGCATCTACATAACAACCCCATCCAGCTTAACTCTGGTTGCTCCGCTAGCTTGTAATCCACAGCATTCAGCTGTTCAGCTGCACGGCATTCTTTTGTCTCAGTTGACATCATGTTTTGTAATTATTCCAATACTTGTTATGGAGGCTGATATTTGTGTATATGGAGCCCCCTCTGTCCTCATTTATATCAGCCCTGTCCTCATTGCTATATGGCATCGAAAACAGACCCTAAATTCATGCTTGTTGATCAACTGACCTGAGGGACTTTGATCAACAATAATCCTTCTTGAATGTTCATGCAAGTGCATGCATTATACCATCAGTAAGGATATGATCACAGTAGAAATGAGAAAGAGAAGGGAGTATCTGGCCAACGTCATGGAGAAAAAGTGGTGGATTAAAAAGATGTACAAGAGCTGGAAAACCATAGGAGTTGAATTTATATTTGAGCCAGAGTTACCAAATTTATTTCTAAGAAAGAAAGACTGATTGCTAAAGAGAGGAAGACAAAACCTAGTACATAGTGAAGAATGCCCCCCAAAAAACCTCCCTCTCATGTTCTTATAGCATCTTGGAATGCTAGGTCTGTGTGGTCAAAAATAGTTGCCCTTTTTTTGCCTTGTTCATTATGCAATCTACTGTATGAACAAATAGCTCTGGAGAAATTGGAGACCAAGGGACTCCCCAAAATAAGTAAATAGAAAAATTATCCATTGAGTGGATGTGCAGATGTAACTGTATTTTTTAATTTGTTTTTTGCAAAGCAGTTCAATGTGCATCTATTTATGGTTGTCTGGTAAAAGCAAAAATTTTCCTATTCTTTCAAATTGAACTTTAAAGAAATATGTTAAAAACAGACAAGGTTTAAAAAATCATGAATTTACTTATTTTATATAGTAACTCTCTTCAGCATATGTTTGACTCTTTAACATAATTGTTTCTTTTGGTATCTTCTCTGGAGAGTGGAACTTGGAGATTTCCAGGGTAATTATGCCTCCTACCTTTCTAAGGACAGTCTGTTAATGTTTTCCCCAAATAACCTGTGATCATGTAATGGATAAACAGTATTACCTCTGTTTTAATGACCCCCTGGTTTGACCAGTGGCCGGCAGTGTGCCAGAGTCAGCTCCTTGGACACTGTTTTTGTTCTGCATTCCTCAGTACTATGACAAAAACTATTTACGTTTTGCTTGAATAGCTTAAACACCGTTTTAGAAGACTTTAGATTGCTTTTGAACATATTTGAATGCATCTTTAGCCATCACTAGGCTTAAAATGGAAACCCTTTTTTCAGCTTATCTGTATTAAACACCTGTAAAAATCAATGGTACTGTATTTTTTTTCTTATAATGTTCTGTTCCTTTAACTAATGCCAGAAATAATGCACAATTTATTCTAGCGTGTTCTTTTCCCTTTGCCTGATGTTCTCTGGTAGTAAGTGGCATAGTGTATAAGAACTCACTTCTGCTGACTTAATAGTAAAATTGCCAGGTTGATGTTGAAATTCAACCAATTGGAGCCTAATCCTCAAGAAGAAATTTGCTGTCTCTCCTACTGATTGTCATCCGTCTTCTTCATAATGAATATGCAGAAAGTTTATTTTATTTTTTGCAAGTGCACATACTTACATAAATGACCAATAGGAGAGGTTAGAGTTAACTAGTGATTTTTTTTTTTTACCATTGCTATGTTTCCCTAAAATCAGAAGTCATTACATTTATATTGAAAATATTGAGTGGTTTGTATGAGCTTTATGCCAAACTAAGATTAGTGTGCTGTAGCCCATTACAAATGTGGAAGATTGACCATTTTTTATCAGAATAAAAAATATGATAATAATGTCTTCTCATCATCAAAAAGAAATGATAACGACTAAATGAAATGTTTATATTATCTCATCTTATTTGATAGGTCCCATCTTCTCCCATACCAAACACTTCCTCAAGAGCAACCATCATCTCCTATTTAAAAAAGAAATCTTTGTAAAATTAACATTCTTCATATTTGTGCTAAATCCGGTAATTCAGTATTTTACTCATTGTTATTCTCTTTAGTTTCTGAAATTTATTTTTGCCTCTCAAAACAGAGCCCAGTGATCTGGTATGATCAGGGCTGTGCATAAAGGCAGGTTATATTTTAGTTTTTCTATGCATCTTCTATTGGTCTGTTTCTAAATATATTGCTTTTTGGAAAGTGGGGCTACTT
Organism: Sapajus apella; assembly: GCF_009761245.1. Lineage (NCBI taxonomy): Eukaryota > Metazoa > Chordata > Mammalia > Primates > Cebidae > Sapajus > Sapajus apella. Next base: position 19,650,436 of record NW_022436962.1, on the reverse strand, counting down.
AAAAATGGATATATGTATATATATATATCATAAAGTTATATATATGTATATGTACACATACATATATATCATAGTTATATATATTATTTATATACATGTATATGTATAATAGTTATATATATCATAGAGTTATATATATACATGTATATCTCACACACACACACATCCATTTTTGTTTAGGAATTAGCTTTACTTTCCAAAAAGCAATACTTGAAGAGGCAAATTTTATATATAAACTACATACCATATAGAATATCATGGATACTTATATATATAAAATCCATGATATATTTTATATATATTATATGCACATGTATCTATAAGTAATCTGCCCTCTCTTACTGATCAGCACATTTTATATAGCACTGCCTTTTTATCAAGTATACTTTGAGGCTATCCAGCTGTTCTCTAAGATTGTGTCTCCTTCCGTGACTACCATCTTTCCATCTTCCCGGCTGGATTCTTTCCAGACTTTTACATTTTCTTTGAGACTTAACATACAGAAACACTGACATATATGCCACTGTGAAGTCATGTAAGGATTAATTTGTAATGCTGTGTGCTCTGGACATAGATAAGCATGCTGTAAGCAAGAGCAAAAGGAATAGATGGCATAGAAAAAAGGGCAAAGTGTTTCTGCCATTTGCACAAAGGCATGAAGGCATGTCTTGAGGTGTCCTGTGCAGGTTTGGGGAAGGAACTTGAGTCCTGGTCATCTGAATGCAGGAAAGTGGCAACTTGGCTCTGCTGCATCTCTCTTTTCACCGCCAACACTCACAAAAGATCCTAAGAGTTCCCAGGAGCAGTTTTCAGGCATGTAGCTATGTCATAGTGCTTTCATGTGAACTGAACTATCTTCTCTTTTCCTCCCCCTCTGCATCTCTCTCTTCCTTATTCCCTGAGCTTATGCGCTCATCTCACTGAAGTCAGAGAAAAGAAAAAAGATTTGAGGCTTGCCCAATTTGTTCTGACATAAAGTGATGTTTAGCTCTGTGCAAGGTGGTGGAGGCGAGCCAAGTGCCTGATTGCCATTTCAACAACGTGTCTGTGCGGACAGCTCACTTCATGCCCCTTCGCTGTGCCACACACCAGTCCTTCCAGAGAGCCCTCCTCTACCTTTACCTCTGCAGTAAGAGCAGCAACAGTCCCACTGGCTTGGGGACCCACTTGTTAGATGGCTGGCGAAGACGTTGCTTTCCGTTGAGTACTTGTTTTCTGCGCGTGTTCAAGGTTTGCTTAAAACGGAAGAAAACACTTCAGAGGAATTTTAGCTTTTAAGGAGAACAAAATTCCAAAATTCCTTGTTTTTTAAACACACTGATTTGTCTTAAAAAGTTCTTAAATTTCAGGAAAACACTTGGAATTCAGCACAAAAATGTTGCTATCACTCAGCATTCCTTAAATCCTTCATCCACAAGACTCAAAGGAGAGAAATGTAACCCATCATACCGCTTCATAGGATGGAGCTAGTTACTGTCCCCAATTCATTTGGTTCCATTTCCATTTTCAATGATGACAATTGGAGGTCTTCTCATTTTTTTTATACTATAAAAAAGCAGACCCTTGTTCAGCTATTAAAATAAAATTTAAGAACACCTTGTATAGTTGGAAGCAGTAGAATTTTACAGTCAAAGTTAGTTTCAGAGCCTTAGTTTAATTAATTACCCTTTCTAAGGCTTCTTGACTTATCACTAACATTGGAAAAAAGATACAGTTAGAAAAATAGTACACACCTTCCAGGGTTGCTGTGTGAACTTAATGAGGTACTACAAAAATTCAGCCTAGTCCCGTGTACAAAGGTAGACATATAAGCTAGAACGGTGCCTGGCAACTAATAGCCACTAAACAGTTTCTACTCTCCCTCCTTTTGAGAAGAAAAGGAAAAAAAGGAAGGAAAATCCTTTGACAGAATTATATCATACGAAACTTGATGTTATTCTTAATGACTTTCATTAACTGAGGAATGGTTAGATTGGGACCTGAGCTGGGAGCAAATAATACTACAAGTAAACCTTTACACTTGTTTATTATCAAACCTAATGTATAGCCTCCACATTTAAAATTTATATTCAGGCCAGGCAAGGTGGCTCACATCTATAGTCTCAGCACTTTGGGAGGCTGAAGCAGGCAGATGCCTTGAGCCCAGGAGTTTGAAACTAGCCTGAGCAACATGGTGAAACCCCATCTACAAAAAAAATATAAAAATTAGATGGTGGAGTGGCATGTGCCTGTAGTCTCAGCTGCTTGGGAGGCTGAAGTGAGAGGATTGCTTAAGCCTGGGAGGTTGAGGCTGCAGTGAGACATGAGCATGCAACGGTGTTACAACCTGGATGACAGAGCCTATAGCAATAAATAAATACATAAATAAGTAAATAAATAAATTTTAGATTCATTGATGCTTTTTCATTAAGACTCACCCAAGATTCTCATTCAGATAGGACTTTTATTCAGCCAAGCCATTTTACATGGATTTTGTCTTTCCTTCTAAGTAACTCAAGTTCAGAGGTGTAGCCCCTCACATTATCAATGAACCCTGCCTTAGCTTTAGAGTAATATACTAGCAACCAAACATCAAGAATTCTGAATTTTCTTATCAGCACGAATCCAAAAAGTTTTGGAACGTATTTGGATGTTTCTCCAGATTCCACCAAAGAAACTGCTCCCTGAAAGGAGTCTCATTTCAATCTGTCAGGGCCGGTATAGAAGGAATTCCATGACTGGGCACAGTGGCTCACACCTGTAATTCCAGCGCTTTGGGAGGCCAAGGCAGCTGGATCACTAAGTCAGGAGGTCGGGACCATCCTGGTTAACACGGTGAAGTCCCATCTCTACTAAAAATATAAAAAATTAGCCAAGCGGGGTGGCATGCACCTGTAGTCCCAGCTACTCAGGAGGCCAAGGCAGGAGAAACATTTGAACCCGGGAGGTAGAGGTTGCAGTGAGCCACATCACACCACTGCACTCCAGCCTGGGCAACAAAGTGAGACTCTGTCTCAAAAAGAATAAAGAATTCCACACTGGAAGGGTGGTTAGGTTAAGTATATTTCTAAGATTTCACTCAACTATAGGGTTCTAAGACCTTTTGATTCTGAAACAGGAGTGTCAGACGCTCTAGAGTCTCCATGCCCAGCTGTGAAATTAGCACATTTCTTTTGTTATTAGCTACCTCACATACTAAGCCCATGGCTCTATTGGGCTTTGGGGTTTGTCTGAAATTTAAAAAGGGACTGGTACTGTACTTGGCACCTAAAAAGCACTCAGCAATGCTTAGCTATTAATACTATTTAATGAGCCAGGCTGCTTAGGTAACCATCCTCATCTTGGTTCTCTCTCCCCCATCTACTCCCTGTAAAGACCATAAGAACAATTCATGATGAATTTTTTTTAATGGGCAGAGGGAAGAGAATCTGCTGCAAAAAGATAAAGAGAGTATCAGAAACTTACTGTCCTGTCCCGTCTAGCACAGCTGAGACCTGCCTCCTTCCTGTCAAATATCTGGACCCCAAGTTCTTGTCCCTGCATCACCAAAATGAGAAACCCATACTCCGAAAGGAAAAGCATTGCCCTCTTTATTTAGTATTTTTCATAACATATTTTAAGGATTTTAATGATAACAGAAATAAAAGAAACTATGTTGAAAAATGGAAACGTTAGAACAGAAAGTCTAGTTTGTAAATTAAACTGATCCAAAAATAGCAAAGTGGTGTGTTTTTCTCAGACTCCTGAGCAACTTTCTAATATGACTATCAGACCTGAATCACATCCAGAGAAAAAATGAAGCGTTTTTAAGCACCCGCAAAATGGTAACACATTTCTCATAGAAAATTGTGAGATGCCCAAGAGAACCTCTCCCAACTGTCTTTGCAGGTGAAAACAACACCGTTAGATGGTGGAACAAAAGTATTAGAATTCAGGGGACTTCCAACTTGTCCTCCAAACCAGAAGCTAGTTTACTAATATTCATGTTAAACCATGGCCATAAGTCCACCATGAACTTGATTGTTAATTGTCAGTTACTGATGGTAGCTACCCCCAGAATGCATTAAAGCTCCAGAAACATAGAATTGGTTCCTTAATCAAGAATGTGGAATTGCCAAGCTATCACCTATGAGAGGAAGCTACAGATGAGTTATGGAGCCCTGGCCTCGCAGATAGGATTCCTTTACAAGCCTACAGGTGCCCATTATGTATTCTGTCTCTACCATAGTGAGGTAAAGGCAATAACATCATTTGATGATGGGTTTATTCTCTCCAAATTTCAAGATTGAAATAGAAAGCTGACACCTGAATGTAATTCCCAGGGCAGCCGAGCACTGTCCAGCTCTGGCAAGATGCACAAAAACATGTGAGACCCCAAAGAAGTCTATTAGGGGATTTGTTTCCTCAAGCTCAGTATTTCTTACATTTGAGTTTTACCCGATACTTAATTTAACTCCACGAGTAATATAATACACAGGGGCAGGACTAGAGAGAGGTGAATGGTATTGCTGCCGGCACATTATGCCTGACCTTGCAGCTGAGTATTAATTTGAAGAAGTGGAATTAAAATTTTCTATTCTTTTGCATTGTCATGCCTCACGTTGATAAGCACAAAGAAATGTAAATAAAAAAGACCTATTTCAAAACCTTTCCTACAACCTTTTTGTTTTATGACAAAAGACAGTTAATTAACATACTAGCAGTAAGCAGCCTTCCCAAACTCATGCTAATTATGTATTCTGTTGACCGTGACTCTAGTCATAAGGTAATTGGCTTGCAGCAACATGACATTTCAAATCATCTCTTGAAATTACATCAAAAAGCCAGCCTGTTTTGTTTTGATAGGGGAACAATCAATTTGATAAGTGGTAACACAGCTCATTGTTTCACATTAATTAGACTAATTGCTGCGTGTTAGCCTCTGAAATAGACAGAACTTGGAGAAGACAAAGGCTGCGGCCTTTAGCATGCAGGGCATGTGATGGTTCCACTTGCTTGCACATACTGTAGGCAGAAAACAGAGCTGTTAGGAGGCAGCCTTGCAGGAGGCTGGGTGTTAACAGTAGTTTGATGTGTTATGCTTAATACACTGGCTTTCAATTATAGCATCCAGGTTCCCAGTCCCACAGAGGAAAGAAAGGATGGCTCTGAAGAAATGCTGTTTCCCAGCTAACCAGGTTTGGGGTCTGAGGGAGTTATAACAGCCTTCCAGTCATCTTCTCTCCTTCAAAATCCATACACTGCTATGTCCCTGCCAGGGAGGCTGCACTTATTTCTCTTTGTAGTATTCTGGGCTTGAATGCCTTGACAAACAGACTGAAACAACAACAAATAAAGCCAAAACAAAACCAAATACCTAAAGGTTAAAAAATCCTTTTTTCCCCCCAATTACAAAACAGTGTTTGAACTGACAGATTCAGCAAATTGTCATTATGGAAGCCTAACGCTTGAGCACAGCAAATGCCTTTCAGTTTGACAGACTGTACCTTTGTTTATTCTCAAGACCACCAATTTGACCGAATTGGACAGTGTGATATTTATGACAACAGCACATGTCAATCTCAGTTGGCAACGAAGGGAATTTCACTTGTGACCCGCCTGGACTTGTGATGCTCACATAGGTTCATGGTATCGTGTTACTGGGTGTCTGATGCAATGGAACAGAGCTGTTTTCCAAGTAAGAGGCATCCAGCACTTTAAAACCCAGATGCACTGCCTCTGTCACTCTGACATTGTGTAGTTATCCACACACAGCATCGGAATATTGCTAGCTAACTCAACAAATGTGCAAACTGGGGGTCTGTTGTGTGTGTACTGATTCATGTCTATACTGTTTTTATCGGTGAAGTGGGAAATTAGTCTAAATATTTGATTCTGCAGTTGCATGTCACCAAATTCAGTGAGGTTAGATGTTAAATCATCTTTTTGGCTTTGGGCTGCATTTGATCTGAGAGACAAAAGTCTCAAACAACAGACTGCTAACTGCTACGGCATCTCAATTCAAAGAATAGTTTTCACATGTTCGTGGTGTGGAAAGGACTTTCTGTGTCTCACTAGTTTCTTCAGCTATACCAAGAGTGCTGTTGTCTTTGAACAGGAAGGACAGCAAAAATAAACATAACAGTTTTTTCATAAGATACACAGCTGCATTACACATCCCAAAATTGTAAGTACAATGTTCCTCCATTTGTAAATGCTATGGGCTTTCATTGAAATTGCAGAGGGAAATGTGACAATGAAATTCTGACCTGGCTTAGAAAATGAATTAGAAACATTTAAGCGAGAAAGATTTGCTTCTGTAATATGAAGGCATCTCGGGTGGGGAAGGCGGGTATGTGTGGACATTTGTACCAAAGGAGAGCATTTCAATTCTTTTTATTACGCCCTCAAAGGAATGATCCTTTTGCATGAACTTCAAAGCACAAATTTGTGCAGCAGGTTTAATTTGGTCATTTAAAAAAAAAAGTGTGTGGTGTAGCAGAAGCAAGCAATTAAATGATTGCTCCTACAAGTTAATAAATCTTCAACAGCCTTTTAAAAAGGTACAAGGATTTGTGATTTAAGTGTGCTAATGTGCTGTTTTCCCTCTAAAATCCTGGGGTTTATTCAGAAGGTAAATGATGAGAAAAAAAAGTACCAAGATTGAAGCCGCTTAACATTCAGTTTAAGTGTTGGTTCCACTTGCCTGAGCACAAGTTGGAAGTAGCTTTGTTAGGATTCTAGCCGGCATCCTTGCTGTCACTACTGGTTCTTGTATAGTCAAGCCCCACTCTGTGCAGAGCAAATCTTTGCTCAGTTAAGCGAGCGTCAGTCACTGGTAAGCTTGGCTGCCGGCCCGGGGTTGTTAGGCTTTTCCATGCTACACCTGAATGAGATATTGACGAGACATTGCTACCCAAACGGAGCTGAGAAACTGGATAAATAAATAAATAAATTAAATTGTCACCGGGCTGACAGAATAATTTTGAAAATGCAACTTACATTTCCAGTGCAGAGCAGAACAAGGGAAGTGCTGTTTGCTTGGTGTGAGAGGGTATACACCATTTGGTGGTTTGAATATTTTTTTTTCTTCGGCCTTTAAATTGTGGATTTGGAATAGGAGGGCAGATGGAGGGAGAGAGGTATTAGCAGATTCTTAACCTATATTAGAACCTTTCGACCACTTACTTGTTTACTGCGTGAATAGGCTTTGCCTTATTATCTACTCAACAAAAGCTCCCCAAAACAAAACAATATAGACTAAAGTTACAAGACTTTAGAGTGGGGATAAAACTCTTGACAGTAGCTAATTTTTGCTGGGTAAAAAAAATAAGGATCAGAGAAAATCAGGGAGGAGTAGGAAAAAAGACATAAAATAGGAATAGTTTTTAAATAGGAATGGCTGGCAGAGCTATTAATCAGGCTACAGGCTCCGAGCTGCAGGGATTGTGTGAGCACAGCTAAGACCAAAGGACAGAGGCTCCAGAGAGAGCCCTGAATGCACCACGGAAAGGCCCAGACAAAATGGAAGAGGAATGACCTGTTCAAATAAGCTAAAAAAAAAAGTTCAGGAAAAAAATCTCAGGGATTTTAGTAAATATTTAGATTCTTTGGTGCTTACTGTTGAATTAATATTCCGTTGTGAATACGGCAGTTTTTATTCTCATCTGTAAGTGGAAAAAGTGGATTTTATTGATGGTCATAGATTGGTTATTCAGCAGCATTTGATGATGGGGCGGGGAACACTCATGAATCTGAACCCTCTACTGAGGCTTTGTTTCAACAAACTATTAATTGGAGGTTTGCAGGGAGAACTCAGAAATTACTATAGGTTCTGAAGATTTAATAACTTCTTTTAAAATAGATTTTGAACTCTTGTAGTGTGGATGTGCTGTTTTAATGTATAATTTACCCTTAGAACTTTGTCTGTATTGAAAAGGGATATTTCTGAGTGTGCTAGCATTTTGTTTCCCCCACATACACCCCACATTCCTATAAGAGAAAGCTGTTGGGTAATGTCATTGAAATGCTGAAATGTGGCCCTTCGCACTTCAGTTTGCACTAATATGAGCACAAACTCTCTAGCTGATGTCACAGAATCTGGACCTATAGAAAGAAATGAAAACACCCACATACAAAAGACAATTGAGCACCCACTAAAACAGCATGGCATGAGGAATTGAGGGAATGTCTTCAAGATATGTCAAGTCACTATTCCTTTTAGTATTGCTTTTCCTTTCTAAACTTTGGTTTTATTATCTATAAGCGGGGATAGTAATATCTAGCTCATAGGTTTGCTGAGAAAATTAAGTGAATAAAGCTCCCAGCTTAACACACATTAAGTGCTTCTTGGTCACCATTTTGAGAAATGCGGGATAGTTAACAGGGGTAGTCAAGGATGGGCATACACATCTGAAATTTTCTGTCTAATACAATCAGAATTCATGGATGTGTCCCCTATGCAGTCACACAGGGCCCCATGCTCAGAAATGTCCTGTGCTTGGTGTATTACTCTGCTGTTGCCATCTTGAAATTCTTAGTAATATTTGAAGAAGGTGCCTCCTATTTTCATTTTGCACTGGGCCCCACAAATTATGTAGCTGGTTCTGAATATAGTTATTTGATTGTGTTCATGCATTTCTATTTCTTTTCCAATGATAACTTTTATTGGATATTTTAAGCTAGCCTTTGGCATTATCAGATACTTCTCGGTTAATTCTTTCTTTGTTTACTTTCCTTACTGCCACGCCCTCCTTCCAAATGTGCCCAGTTTGACCCAACCAAACTGCAATTCTCCCACTTCCTTTGTCCTAATGCCCCATTTTCTTGGGAAGAGGTACATTGCTCTTCCTTCCTTCCCTAGGTAAAACTTGCTTGGCCTCCATGCAGCTCAATTTCCGCACTTCCCCAAGCAGAAAAAAGCACACCTCAGGCTGTCCACACAGCATCACGGCCTCGTTGGATGCTTCTGCAGTCACTGCGCTGGACGGTTTGCTCTTGGAAAGAAGGGGCATTGTCTTTTTTTAACCGTAATTCTGACACATAGTATTCAGGGTTTGTTGACTGAATAAATAAACAAACAAACTGATGACCAGAGCTAACAAATACACAACTAACTCATTTTTGTCTTTCCTTTTCATAAAAATGTTTTCTACTTTCCATCTGCAGAGTATTTTTGAGTAATGCCATGCCTCAAATGTACACAATAGGGACCAGATGGAAAAACAGATAAGCAGGATTCCCTCCGGAGTAGAAATCAACTCCTAATTATCAAGAATTGGTAACTCACACAACTCAATAGCAGAAAAACCACCTGATTTTTAAAAGAATGGGCAAAGGACCTGAATATACATTTTCCCAAAGAAGACAGAAAAATGGCCAACAAGTATATGAAAAGGTGCTCAATATCACTAATCATTAGGGAAATGCAAATCAAAATCACAATGCCATATTTCACACCTGTTAGAATGGCTCTTATTAAAGACAAGAGATAAGAAATGTTGGCAAACACGTGCAGGAAAGGAAACACTGTATGCTCTTGGTGAGCATGTTTATTTCTGCACCCATTGTAAAAAACAGTTTGGACATTCCTAAAGAAATTAAAAAATAGAACTACCATGTGACCCCATAATCCCTCTTCTGAGTATATACCCAAAGAAAATGAAATCACTACCTTGTAAAGATATCTGCTGTCTGCACACCCATGTTCACTGCAGCATTATTCCCAACATCCAAGACATGAAAGCAACCTACATGTTCATTAATGGATGAATGGATAAAGAAACTGATGTATTTTCGCAATGTAACGTTATTCAGCCTTTAAAAAGAAGGTTATCTTTTCATTTGCCGCAACATGAATGAACCTGAAAGACAGTACATTAAGTGAAATAAGCCAGACGCAGAAGAAGAAATACTGGATGATCTCATTTATATGTAGAATCTTTGAAAAAGAAAAGTTGAATACAGAATGATAAAGAATAGGACAGTGGTTAATGGGGACAGAGGGCAGGGAGTTGTCAAAAATGGGGTAGGTGGTCATAGGTCACAGGACACAAAATAGCAGGCATGGAACTAGGACTGCTGGCATGCCTGTAGTACTATCTACTCTGGAGGCTGAGGCAGGCAGATTGCTTGAAAACAGGAGTTTGAGTTTAGCCTGAACAACACAGCAAGATCCCATCTAAAAGAAAATCAATTAATTCTTTTCTGAAATAGCAGATACGTTTGATGAACAAGTCTAGAGATCTAATGTACAACATGACTACAGTTAATATTGTATTTGGAATTTTTGCTAAAAACGTAGATTTTAGGTACTCTTGCAATAAATAAAAAATGGGCAACTGTGAGATGATGGATATGTTAATTTGCTTGATTATAATAACCATTTCACTATGTGTATACCAAAACATGCCTTCAAATATACAATAACATTTAAAAAAAAGAATAGATGTGAAATTAAGTGGATATCATTGTATAACGCAAAATCAGTTAAATGACGTGTTTCTTATAATTCCTATTCTGTTTGTCAATATATTAATACCCTCAAACTCTTGCCCCAAGTTCTGAATGCATGTTTCTTTACCACAGGGCTTTATAAACTCATGGGTTTATAAGCCACTAACACATGAACCCACAAAGTAACAGAGAACTCATGTAGGGATGGGTTTGACAAGGGGCAGAGATGGGAATTCGTTAACTCTGTGAAATGGAATCCTAAATTTTTGAGCATATGCAGTTTTCTGCAGAGAAAGTCCCCCGCTTTCATCAGATTCTCAAAGGAGCTTCTGGCACAAAAGTAATTAAGGACCCCTGCTTTGGTATTTCAATTTGATCAAATGATGTTTCCTTCTTATTAAAGTACAATACTGCATATAGTGACTTATCATTATTAAAGGGATGCTTTTGTGGCTTTTAACAACCCCATATGTATATCCCTGCTTATTAACTGTGTATTTCGGATAGATGTTTCTTAAGCGGTCTTAAGTGTCGGTTGAAATATTTGTATTTGCTTTTCAAAGTTGTCTACCATTTTTCTCCCTTTTCTCTCCAGCCTGTGTTCTTGCTGCTTCTGCAAATTTTTCAGTGTTTAGAGGCGTACCCTGAAAGGGCAGTTGAAAGCCTGTGTGCCATTGGCTCCTTGGTGGCTCATTCCTTTTGTTGTTCTGGATTGTCTTTACAATTCACATCATCAATGCACTGGGGGCATTGGTGACAATATGTTAATGGTTTCCTGACTGGGCAGACAGCTGTGTTGAGAGGTGTTAAGTTTTCAGTAAAATCATCTGTTTTATTAGTTCAAATGTACCTGCATGTTAGCTTATTTACAATGAATTTTAAGTCTACATTTCTTAAGTTAGCACCTTCTGTTTCCTTTCTTTGTTTTAGCATAATTTCATTTGAAAGTGCTGAGATTCCTCTCCCCCTCATGGCAATAAGTAAGGATATTTTTATTCGTGGGGATATTTTAAATGCGGGGATTTTTTGGGGGGAGACTCCCCTTCTTCAAGAACATTACATGGTTCTAGGGCTACATAAGTGATAATCCCAAATTACTGACTCACGAAACATATAGAGTTATCATTCCAGATAAATTCACCCAGTCCCGTGGAAGTGCCTGGAATATTTCCATTTTGCTTTTTCTAGTTTGTGTTTAGGAGTGTACGATGTGCCTGGGATTGTTAAAAGCAAAATTTTGTTCCCCTGGTTTGTAAGATTTTGCAAACCTTTTACTGATATGAAAACTTAATTGTGATCATATGTACCAGTGTTCTTGGCTCTTTCTGTCATTGCATATGCTTCATTTTCTTTCCTATACATTCTTTCCAGTCAATCTAGAGTCTGAATTGAGAAACCATTCATAATTTACACAGTCTTATAATCAGTCTTCTTTTGTATGGGTTAGCCTTACCCTCCTAGGTAAATTGTGAGCTCCTGGAGGCCAAGGGCCCCTCCTCGTTGTGCCTCCCTGCTTCAGTGATTATAATCATCCCCTCCTATCCTGAAGAATCAAAATCCTCATATAAACTGTGGTTGTGTGATTGGTGTCTTGGAATGTATAAAGCTTGCTGGGGAAATACTTTAAAAATATGGAAGAAAAAGCAAGACAGAACCATTCTGAAGCTAAGAGAAATGGTAGACCAAATTCTGCTGGTCCTGAATGTGAAATGTTTAGGGAAAAAAAAAACCGATTTCATGTTTATTGGAATTGCTTAGTCAAGAAAATATTTTTCCCTCTTTGTCAGTGTTTTTGAAAGGGTCTGATAGGAATTGCAACGGTATAGGTTAAATAAGACAAGGTAACATTTATGGAGTGGGCTCTTTGGGGACAGCATACATCAGAGCATATGGTCTTCTTGGACAAGCAAAGAATAATTCTTATGAAAATTAGCCATTTAGGGCTAGAGAAGGTCTTGGAAATTATGTAGGCGAGCCTCTTCATTTTGTCAGTGAGGGGATTGATTTTTCCAGCTGATTTGTGTCTAAATCTGTGATGATTTAGATACCATGATTATTTAACTTGTATTATTGATAATTAATATTAATATGAGTCAAACACTTGTTTAAATGCTTTGCATATGTTAACCCATTACTCTAAAACAGCCCCTAGACAGGTATATTATTATCCCCCTTGTACAGATGAAGAAACTAAGGTAAGAGAGTTTAGTTCACTCAGCGAAGATCACATATTTCAGTCTATTTGTCAAATCTGTTCATTTTTCTCTATCACCACTATCCCTACTTGAAGCCAAGCTACCATCGCCTCCATCTGGACTTCTGCGAAGGCCTGCTAACCAGTCATCCTACATCCGCTCTTACTACCTAGATGAATTCTTCCTTTGGCAGATCTAACAATCTATTTAAAATTCCAATCCGGTCATGACATTGCCAGGCTGTTTGCGACCACAAGTAGGTCGTAGGATTTTCAGGAGACAGCCCTTCCTGCCTTTCTGGAGGCCTTTTTCATCTCTTTCCCCTGTTCACTGTACTCCAGGGCTTCCTCCAAATTCCCTCACATGCCAGAACCTTTGTACATGCAGGGCCTCTATTGTGAATGCCCTCTTACTTACAGAGGAATCTGTTTGTAGACTTAACATTCAGATCTTGAAGGTCACCTCCTCAGGGAAGCCTTCTGTGACTGCCTAGCTAAATGGGATGGCACTATTACAAACAAAACTTTGGACCCTCAAGGGCTATGTCTGTTTGGCTTACCTTTGTGTTTCTAAAGCTAACAATGCCTGGGAGGTAGCAGACAAGAAGTATGTGTTGATGAAGATAAAGAAAAGAAGGAAAGAAAAAGGAAAAGAGAAAAGAAAGAAGAAAGATGGAAGCCCTAAGCTTCCAGGAATAATTAAATTTCTCTCTTGGTTCAATGAAAAGAGTCAGGGTTTTGCATTAGAGGATCTGATTCCAGGCCCAACCATGCTGCTTACTTTTGGGGAAATGCACAAATTGAGGAGGAAGAGGAGGAAGGACAGAAGAGGGGTCAAAAGTGATGCTGAGAAAATTCCAAACAATCTCTGTAGATACTCTGCTCTATAGGAGGCAGAACATGACTCCAGTCCCTAAGTGTGCACTGCACATAGTAACTGCCTTCCAAAAAGTACAGTACAAAATAAGGGGTGAAAAGGGATACTTTACAGTGGAGAATCTGACAGACACTACCTTAAGCAGGTGATGGTCAGCATCAACAGTGGTAAGTCATGTTGGTTGTGTGCACCCTTGATATGATGTGATGAAAACAACGTTCTACCACTGTGGTCTCCCTCTCCCAAACCCACAACCCCTGGGCTTAGGCGACAGCAGGGCAGTGTCATGACTAGATTGGAATTTTAAATCGATTGTTAAATCTGCCAAGGGAACCCATCCAAGTAGTAAGAATGGATGTAGGATGACTGGTTAGGAGGCCTTTGCAGAAGTCCAGATGGAGGCAATGGTAGCTTGGCTTCAAGTAGGGATAGTAGTAATAGAGAAAAATGAACAGATTTAACAAATAGACTGAAATATGTGATCTTCGCTGAGTGAACTAAAGTCTCTTACCTTAGTTTCCTTACCTTTCCATCAGGCAAATCTCAGTGGAGGAATTCTATAAAAGACCTGACCAGTACTCCTCCAAACTATCAAGGTCATCAAAAACAAGGAAAATCCTATGATAATGGGATCCCCTCTCCCCCTTTACGTAACCTGTGTTTTCTCAATAGGAATTTATCAGACTATGTGGGTTGGTGGATCTGGAGGGATGGATGTACTATGAAGTGTCTATCGGAACTAACTCCTGCTACTGCAGAACATAGTTCCCACTTATGGAAACAGAGAAGGTATTTAGTGACACTCAGGAGAAGCCTAAGGAGTCAGGGTAGCTCAGTGTAATGTGACATCTTCATCCCCGGTGAGACCCTGAAACAGAAGAAGAATAGGTACGCATTAAGAAAATCTGAATAAAGTATGGAGTGTTGTTAATAATAATATATCAATATTGTTTTGTTAATTGTGACAAACATACTATCTTAATGCAAGATGTTAACAGTAGGAGGCTGGGCATGATGGCTCACACCTGTAATCCCACCACTTTGGGAGGCTGAGATGGGCAGATCATGAGGTCAGGAGTGTGAGACTAGCCTGACCAATATGGTGAAACCCCATCTCTACTAAAAATACAAAAATTGGCTAGGAGTGGTGTCACGTGCCTGTAATTCCAGCCACTTGGGAGGCTGAGACAGGAGAATCGCTTGAACCCAGGACGTGGAGGTTACAGTGAGCCCAGACTGCACCACTGCACTCCAGCCTGGGCAACAAGAGTGAGACTCTGTCTCAACGAAACAAAACAATACAATAGGAGGCATTGGGTGTGGGGTATATGAGAACTCTCTGTACTGTCTTCCCAATTTTCTGTAAGTCTAAAATGATTCTAAAATTAAAAGTTTATTTTTTAGTCCCTGCTACTCAGGAGGCTGAGGTGGGAGAATTGCTTGAGCCCAGGAGGTGGAGGCCGCAGTGAGCTATGATTGTGTCTTTGCACTCCAGCCTGGGTAACATAGGGATACTCCGACTCTTAAAAAATAAAGTTTGTTTTTCAAAAAAGTGATGCTGGCTGGGCGTGGTTGCTCACGACTATAATCCCAGCATGTTGGGAGGCCAAGGCGGACCAATCACGAAGTCAGGTGCTCAAGACCAGCCTGGCCAACATAGTGAAACCCCTTCTATACTAAAAATAAAAAAATTGGCCAGGCATGGTGGTGCATGCCTGTAGTCCCAGCTATTTGGGAGGCTGAGGCAAGAGAATTGCTTGAACCCAGGAGGCGGGGATTGCAGTGAGCTGATATCGCACCACTGCAGTCTAGCTTAGGCAATAGAGTGAGACTTGTCTCAACAAAAAAAAAAAAAAAAAATGATGCTGACGTTTTGAGCTTGGGTGACTGGGAAAGAGTGTCATAGAAGCAGGAGGATCAACCAAGAAGTTTCTGGCTTTGCACATTAGAAAGTGTGGAGAGGGCTGGTGGTAAAATCAGACCTCAGGTTTAAAGAGATGCCAGTAGCTAAGGAAGATGAGGTTCCTCAGGAAGTGCGGCAGGAAGAAGAAGGAAAGAAATTGGATTAAACCTAGAAAAGACAGTAGAGGCCAGTGAAGGATTTTTCTTTTTTTTTTTTTTTTAAGATTTGGAAAACTGTGTATTTATTAATAACACAGGAGAAGAAATTGCTCAAATGCTTGTTTCATTCATGTTTAAGAGTGAGGCATTACAATAGTGATTCTTAGATGCAATGACAGGGACTGTGAATGGGTACTTTCTACTTGAGGGTGATATTGTTAAGAGCCCATTTTGCTATTGTTGTTGTTGTTATTGAGGGAATCCTAAAATATTGGTGTCTCTGGACCTTTTCTCTAGAACATTCTTTTTCTCCAGAGTAGCGTCCTCCAGTGTTCTGCCTTGGAGATATACAATTCCCTGAGGGCATCTGGGAGCTCATTGGGGAAGTGGGGTAAGGGTGTGCAGGCTTTCCTGTAATGCTCTCATTTTCAGCAGGGCGTTCCACAGCGCCCCTCTGCTTCTTCCTTACCCCACTGCTCCTTCTATTTCTGTTATCAGAACTTCTCTAGCTAATTTTTTACAAAGACAAAGTAGGGAGGAAGAATAGTTGTTATGCCTTTTAGGAAGTAGGTAGGGATGTTGAGGCAGATGTTCAGTCAGCCCCACTTATTTTCACGCCCATGCCTCACAGGCCTGACCCCTTCCTCACACCAATACCTGGTATGTAGTGCCCCCGATGCCGAGATTTTGGGGCGAAGAGTCCTGCTTGTTCATATCCCACTTGGTCTGTGTTTATGGTTCACTTCCTGTGTACCTCCTCGTTAGTTACTACTCTGTACTCGGCTTTGCAACTTCATAAACCATGGTTCAGGTTGACCTGTGACTCCTATTTCCATCAAAGATGGAGAATGTATTTCTGTTTTTGTCTCCTTGTTTTACAGATGATTCCTGAGAGAAAGGAGACATCACAATCTTCACCTTCTTAATATCAGAATACCAAGATTCAAAATTTAAATTGTCTTTGTTTTCCTAGAATTGTATTCATGTTTTAAATATATATATGTTAAAATTTAGAGACCAGGCCAGGTGGCTCACGCCTGTAATCCCAGCACTTTGGGAGGCTGAGGTGGGTAGATCGCTTGAGGTCAGGAGTTTGAGACCAACCTGGCTTACATGGTAAAACCACATCTTTACTAAAAATACAAAAATTAGCCAGACTCAGTGGCACGTGCCTGTAGTCCCAGCTACTCGGGAGGTTGAGGCAGGAGAATCGCTTGAACCCGGGAGGCTGTTGCAGTGAGCTGAGATCGCACCACTGCACTTCAGCCTGGGTGACAGAGCGAGACTCTGTCTCAAAAAAATATAAAATAAAATAAATAAAACAAAATTTAATATATTTTTAAGTCTATTTGTTTATTTTAATGAAAAATAGATGTACATTAAAGAACATAGTTGTTCATTTATTTTTCCGATGAGTCTGGTTTGTTTAAGTTTTCATCTTTGGAACATGTTACTTCCTGTCATTGGGTCAGTTCTCACGTTTTTCAGAGGTAAGCAGTCTTCATCAAGTGATACAAGAATCAAAGCTTGTTTTCTGGAATGGAAATTAACTGAACTTTACGCCCTTTTTTGTACCACCCCATTCAGTTCTTTTCTCTTTTAATATTTTAGTGAATTTCTTAGTGACTTTATTTTAGTGACAAAAATAAATGATTCTGGCTATTGGCTTCTTGTGCTGTATTTAGTTGTCAGCTAGTTTAGGGTAGGGACAAGAAAGACAGCATTCCCAGGGTCTTTGCTTTCCCTGAAGAGAAGCCTGTAGATTATCCTGGTTCATGGTCCCTGAAGGTGTAGCCTGTGCAATCCAGGGAAATTATTTCCCAGTGAAAGGCTGTCCTTTTCATTCATGCAACTTGAACTTCCCTTTGGTGAAACTTCAACTGTGCTGAGCAAAATCTTTGCTTTTCTTCTTTCTACTCAGTGAACCCTTTTCACTAACACTCTAGAGTAATAACTCTAATAACTGTCTCCCAGAGGAGATCATTGTCTAGGAAAGGGGCTTAGTCAGTGGGGAAAAAAAAGAAATGTTGCTCTGTTAGTAAATGTCAGCTCAAACAAGCATATCTCCTAAGAGGTTTCCAAATGGATGCATCTTTATTTCTCTACATGGTAATGGGATTATTTTACCCCTTTATGTAACCTGTGTTTTCCCAATAGGAATTTATCACACTATGGGAGTTGGTGGATCTGGAGGGATGGATATATTATGAAGTATCTATCAGGACTAATGCCTGCTACTGCAGAATGTAGTTCCCACTTAGGGAAACTGAGAATATACTTATTCCTGGATTCCTCCCAAGCTGTCTAAGTTACCAAGGGATACTTACCTTTAGGAAAATTTTCCCCAAGTCATATTGAGTATAAATACTGCTCCCTAAACCCAAGACCTACAGGAGTTTCTTTCTTTTACACTTACGTCAGCCTTTAGTCTTTGCCATCATGCTCTCATGTCTTAGCTGGTGAAGCCAAGTTTTAGTTTGTAATCATGAATGCTTATAAGGCAGAAGGCCAAGGCTTCCTAAATTGCTCAGTGAGCCTCGTTGTAAATTTATATTGAACTCTTAATGGTAGGAGCATTTAAAAAATTGGACCTTCTAAAAGGTGATCTCATTTCAGAATCTTTTTCTCTTTTGTATCCTCTGGTTTAAACCACAGTATTTAAAAAAAAAAAAAATCCTTAGTTAAGCCAGAAGTCTAGAAGTGTAATTGTCATTGAATTTACTTTAATGATAAAAACAGGAAGGAGAGGATCATTCATTCAGAAAATGGTTATTGGATCTGCTACATCCTTAGGCACTTTGCTAAACCCAAAGATAAATAAATGTGGCTCTTATCCTCTAGTCACTTAAAAATTAGAAGAAAAGCAAAACAAAACAAAAACCTATGGTGGCTTTTGGTTTGTTTTAGGCCACATAACAAATTACTTGAAAACTTTAACAGCTTAAAACAACAAATATGCATAATCTTATACATTTTCTGAGAGTCTGGAACCTGGGAGTAACTTGGGTGGTTCTGTGTCAAGGTCTCTTATGAGGTTGCACTCAGGTGTTGGCCAGGGCTGCAGTCATCTGAAGACCTGATAGGGCAGGGGGATCCACTTCCAGGCTCCCTCACATGTCTGTAGGCTGGAGGTGTCAGTTCTCACCCTATGGATCTCTTCATATGCTGCTTACAACATAGCAGCTGGCTTCTCCCGAAGCAAATTATCTGAGAGAGAGAGAAAGAGAGACAAAAACAGAAGTCACAGTGTCTTTTATGACCTAATCTCCAAGTGACATACCATCCCCTCTGCCGTATTCCATTGGTCACACAGACAAATCCTGGTACAACTTTGGAGGGACCTATGCAAATAAGTAAATACCAGGATGGGGGAATCACTTCGGAAATCACAGAGGCTTACTACCCGAGTCATCCATCCAAATACTGACCTGCTCAGTGTCCAAGATTAGCAACAAAGAAGCATGAGCAGAAATATCCAGATTTTAGCCAACACCATGGGACCAAAAGGGCAGTAAAATTTAGAGATGGAGCAGTGCACATAGAGGATAAATACAGATTTGCCAAAAGGAGCAGGAATCTCAGACACCAGTCTGGGAAATTTATTTTATAGAAATTCTGAATTCCAACTGTATTGCATGCTTCTGATTTTACAAAGAAAGGGATTTAAAGTTGCTGATCATATTCCTATCTGCAGCAGACTAGGAGCAATTCTTTCCACTAAGGGATCATGGAGCCTTATGAAAATGGAAATGGGAACAGCATGAAAAGCTATATTGAAGGAGTCCCCTCCATGGCTCCTGTGGTATGGCATCAAAACCAACTGAAGCTAAGCAATTTGTCTTCGTGCACCACTACATTTCATGCAGAGTTTGTTGTAAAATGATCTAAGAAAAAATTTTGTGGGTACATTTGCAAAATTATAACTGATCTGGATTGAAGTGGCGTATTCTACTGCATAGTTCTCTTCTTAATGACTAAATTACTTCATATAAAGAAGTCTATTAAAATAGCACTTATTCAACTTAAGAAAATATGCCAGAGCCTATATGTATTCTAATACCACTGCCTCATCTTTACTTCTAATATGAAAGCAATGCCTAGGCCGATTCGACTTTTACCTTTCCCCTATCCCATTCAGTTTTTTTGTTTTCGTTTTGTTTTGTTTTGTTTTTTGAGACGGAGTGTTGCTCTGTCACCCAGGCTGGAGTGCAGTGGCATGATCTCAACTCACTGCAACCTCCACCTCCCGGGTTCAAGTGATTCTCCTGCCTCAGCCTCCTGAGTAGCTGGTACTACAGGAACGCGCCACCATGCCCGGCTAATTTTTTGTATTTTTAGTAGAGACGAGGTTTCACCGTGTTAGCCAGGATGGTCTCAATCTCCTGACCTCGTTATCTGCCCTCCTTGGCCTCCCAAAGTGCTGCAATTACAGGTGTGAGCCAACGTGCCCAGTCCCTGAATAGTTGCTTTTGAAGCAGTGGTTTAGGGCTGTAAATGTCTAAGCATTTTGTCTCCCCTAGCCTTCCCCTGCTTTACCTGGAGGAAAAAAAAAAAAACCTGGAAATATATAGAGTAATAGCTAGAGGAACAGGAAGAATAAATTATATTGATATTACTTTCTATTACTGTTCCTATGCTCAGACTGACTTCCAGTTCTTGTATAACACGGGACTAGGTCTGGAGAAAAAGGCCAGATATAGGATACGATATTAAATGAGATATTTAGCAAATGTACATAGGCATCAGAGAGATCATGAATGAGGCTGACCTAGTGCTTCCTGTCATTGTGTATGCACTCAGGTAGGCCCTTTTGGTTATGTTTTATTAAAATATTCCACTTTAAATTTGATATTTTAGATGTACATGTTATTGATAAGATGGACTAATTATAGGGAATGCCAGGAAAACTTAGCCCTTCCTCTTAGAGCTTTAAAATAATTTTTCTCGCATTTCTTATTCTGAGAACAAAGAGAAAATCTACTGGATGGCAGTGGAAATAATTGTAATTTTTGTAGAAAAGGAAGGAAGGGCTGGTTCTAGGATTTTAGCAAGGCATTTAGTACAGTATCTAGATCGGAATTTCCTTGTCTGCAAAATTATGCAGAAAATCTAGTTGATTTTTCTGCTTCTTTTTCCTAGCTCTAAAGTTTTATCAAAAAATTTGCACTGGCTGATTTTCTTATGAAAATATATGTAATTTTTATTCACCAGTGGCATGATAAAAATAATGCTTATAAAATAAGTATATAAATTGTGAATAATGAAAAGATATTCTTGCTTATAAAGTGAATTCCAAGATTACTGTTGTAAATATATCTTAGAATATGACTGAGTATGGGAGGGTTTATGGTTCCAATGTATTGATCATGAAGGGCATGTGTCTGCAAAATTAAAGTGATGGTTTGCAAGGAATCTTTTCAAAGATCAAATCTTTCCTGTGTGTATTAGACCATTCTCGCACTGCTATGAAGAAACACCTGAGCCTGTGTAGTTTATAAGAAGAGAGGTTTAATTGGCTCACATTTCTGCAAGCGGTCCAGGAAGCGTTGTGGCATCTGCTTCTGGGGAGGCCTCAGGAAGCTTGCAATCATAGCAGAAGGCAAAGGGGGAGCAGGCCTATCACATGGGATAAGCAGGAACAAGAGGGAAAGAGTGAGGGCGGGAGGTGCCACATACTTTTAAATGACCAGATCTTGCAAGAACTCACTCACTGCCATGAAGACAGTACCAAGCCATGAGGTATCTGCCCCCATGATCCAAATACCCACTGCCAGGCTCCCCTCCCACCACTGGGGATTACAATTCAACATGAGAATTGGGTGGGGAAAATACCCAGATTCTATCACCCTGATATGTTTTTCTCTGTAATACAGTTCACTGCTTACACTCCTTACTCCTTAAGTAAAGAATACTTTCAGCTACAAGTTACAGAAATACCAATTAATGTTGGTTAAAAAATAGGCATTTCATTATCCCCATCACAAAAATCTTGGAAATAAATACTTCTATTTTTGTTCAACTGTTTCACAATGTTGAGGTTCTGGCATCTCTCTGATTCTGTTGGCCTTTTCATTAAGAGCACAGGATGGCTGCCCCAGATCCAAGCAATGCACCCCTGTATAACAATGTCTTAGGCAGATATCTGTCCTCTACCAAACATGGATAAAGAGGATGAAATTACCGCAGCTGATCATGATTCATTATTCTTGTTTTCAAGTCTTTTTTACTCCCTACAATCTGGCCCTCAAGTTTATTTTGCCAGCCTTGTTTCCTATTACCCTTCTACCAGATTCCTCTACTATAGCCAAACTCTCTTCTGCTGTTCTCTGAAAAATATGCTATATATTTTTAGTCTTGTACCATCATTTTTCCCGTCTTTGCACATCCTCTTTGAAAGTTAAAATCTTATCCAAACCTTACAAAGATCCATCTTGATTTCTTCTCTTTAGTCTTCTCTGGTAGCTAAAGGAATTCCTGTTACTGCAGCTAGAAGGAATTGCTCTTTCCTTTGAACTCCCATATTGATTTATATTTTATGTTTGTATGAAAGAATTTTATAGAATCACTTATGCCTTTATTCCATTAGGTTAAAAAAAGCAAATATGATTGTGTCCATTTTACAGATGGGGAATAGGCTCAAAAGACGTGGGTGACTTTCCCATGGCGTCATACTACCCAGTGTTAGATTCA
Source organism: Sapajus apella (assembly GCF_009761245.1). Classification (NCBI taxonomy): domain Eukaryota; kingdom Metazoa; phylum Chordata; class Mammalia; order Primates; family Cebidae; genus Sapajus; species Sapajus apella. The sequence goes on along the minus strand of NW_022436962.1, from coordinate 19,628,201 downwards.
GAATCTGAATAAGCTAGGGGTAAGAAGTTTCTGTGACATTCTCCAAAATAGTGTGGAATAAACAATACAAATGCCTATTTCTCTCTCATGTAATTGACCAAAGTGACTACTTCATGTTGTCGGGCAGCTCTGTTCCTCACAGTGTTTTAGGAGACCAGCCTGATGATCATCTTCAACCCATGACTTTGAAAGTCTTATTGGCCTTGGTCATTCTAGTCAAGGAAAGGGGCAGAGAGCAAAGTTCAGGTCAGGATATTTTCTCTTGAGTAAGTGAAGTGAAAAGTGCACTTTTGCTCATAATTCATTGGTAGGAGCTTAGTCATGTTGCCTACCTGGCTGGTGCAGTGGGAAATGAAGCCTTGCCTTGGATCCGGGAAACAGGGTGGAACAGATTTGGATGGGCAAGTAGCAGTGCCTGCCAAAGACCTGGAATACAGATCTTACACTTCCAAGTCTAGTGGCCTTTTTCCTTTATGAGGCTTTATCATTTAGATTTCTAACAGTGAAAGAAAATGTGGGATTGTGAAGAATACTGCATCTAAAAGTTTATCTAGTTCAGCCTTGCTGCAGATCCAGAAAAGGCATTTAATCGCCAGACCTCAGCTTTCCCCTTTGTGAAATGAAAATATTAGATTCCAAAATCTATCAGGTACAGGCATACCTCAGAGATAGTGCCAGTTCTGTTCCAGGCCACGTCAAACAAGCAAATGTGAAAATAAAGCTAGTCACACAAATTTTTAAATTTACTGCTTATGTTTATACAAAAACTGTTCAGAAAAGTTGTGTCTATACTATGCTGTGGTCTATTAAGTATGCAATAGCATTAATGAAAAAAAAATAACATCCATGCCTTAATTTAAAAATTTAGCAATATTTTATGGCTGAAAATGCTAATGATCTTCTGAGCCTTCACCATCATAAACGTTTTGCTGATGGAGGGTCTTGCCTTAATGTTGATGGCTGCTGACTGATAAACATGTTGGCTGCTGAAGGTTGGAGTGGCTATGACAATTTCTTAAAATAAGACAACAATGGAGTTTGCCACATTGATTGACTCCTACCTTCATGAATAATTTCTCTCTTGCATGCAATGCTGCTTGATAGCAATTGACCACAGAAGAACTTCTGCTAAAATGAGAGTCAATCCTCTCCAACCCTGCTGCTGCTTTATCATCTAAGTTTATGGAATATTCTAAATACTTTATTGTCATATCAACAATGTTCACAGCCTCTTCACAAATAGATTCCATCTCAAGAAACCACTCATCCATAAGAAGCAAATCCTTCTCTATTCAAATTTTATCCTGAGATTGCAGCAATTCAGTCTCACCTTCAGGTTCCACTTCTAATTCTCTTGCTATTTCTACCACATCTACAGCTCCTTCCTCCACTGAAGTCTTGAATCCCTCAAAGTCATTAATGAGAATTGAAATCAGGTTCTTCCAATTCCTGTTAATGTTGATATTTTGACCTGCTCCCACAAATCGCAAATGTTCTTAATGGCATCTAGAGTGGTAAATCCTCTACAGAAAGGTTTTTTTTATGGACTTTGGTCATATTCATGAGAAGGACCACCATCTATGTCAGCTGGAGCCCTACAAAATGTATGTCTTAAATAGTGACTTGAAAGTTGAAATTACTCCTTGATCCATAGGCTACAGAATACGTATTGTGTTAGCAGGTATGAAGACAGCATTTATCACCTTGTCCATCTCAATCAGACCTCCTGGGTGACCAGTACATAGTCAATTGGCAGTAATATTTTGCTTCTGCTTTTTCTAAGAAGGACTCAACAGTGGGCTTAAAGTACTCAGTAAATCATGCTGTAGGCAGATGTGTTATTATCCAGGCTTTGTTGTTCCACCGATAGAATCTAAGCACAGTCGATTTACAATCATTCTTCAGGGCCCTAGAATTTTCAGAATGATATATGAGCATGGCTTCAACTTAAAATCACCAATTGCATTAGCCCCTAGAAAGAGAGTCAGCCTGTTCTTTGGAGCTTTGAAGCCAGGAATTGACTTCTTTCTGGCTGTAAAAGTCCTAGATGGCATGTTCTTTCAATAGAAGTCTGCTCTATCTACATTGAAAATCTGTTGTTCAGTGAAGCCGGCCTTCATCAATGATCTTAGCTAGATCTTCTGGATAACTTGCTGTAGTTTCTACATCAGCACTTGCTGCTTAACCTTGCACTTCTTTATCATGGTGATGACTTCTTTCTTTAAACCTCATGAACCAATGTGTGATAGCTCCAACTTTTCTTCTGCAGCTTCTTCATTTCTCTCAGCCTTCCTGAAATTGAAGACAGTTAAGACCTTGCTCTGGATTGGGTTTTGGCTTAAGGGAATGTTGTGGCTGGTTTGTTCTTCCATCTAGACACTCAAACTTTCTCCATATCAGCAATAAGTCTGCTTCATGTTCTTATTATTTGTATGTTCACTGGAATAGGACTTTTAATTTCTTCAATAACTTTTGCTTTACATTCACAACATGGCTTCTTGCACCAAATTGTTAGCCTAGCTTATGGCCTATCTTGGTTTTCAACTTACCTTCCTCAGTAAGCTTATCCATTTCTAGCTTTTGATTTCAAGTGAAAGACATGCAATTCTTCCTTCGAACACCTCCACTTGAACACTTGGAGGCCATTCTGGGGTTTTTTAATGGCCTGATTTCAACATTGTTGTGGCTCAGGGAATAGGGATGGCCAAGGACAGAGAGAGAGAGAGAGATGAGGGAGTGACCAGTTGATGGAGCAGTTCAAACACACACGTTTATCGATTAAGATTCCTGCCTTGTACAGGCACGGTTTGCGATGCCCCAAAACAATTACAGCAGTAACGTTGAAGAATACCGATCACAGATCACCTTGAAGTTTGAAATGGTATGAGAATTACCAAAACATGACACAGAGATAGAAAGTGAACACATGCTGTTGGAGAAATGGTACTGATAGACTTGCTTGATGAAAAGTTGCCACGAACCTTCCATTTGTAAGAAGTGCAATATTTGCAAAGCACTATAAAGCGAAGTGCAATAAAACAAGGTATACCTGTACTAAAATGTTATGTTTATCACATGATAAATTCATTCAGCAGATGGTTTTCAGGTGTCTAAAATGTGCAAAGTAGAGCCTTAGACACTTAGTGTACATTTTCTCTATTGTGTTATTGTATTTTTGCCTAGATATTGTGTGTCAATAAATCTTACCTGACTAACTTCAATGCCTCTGTAAAGAAATCAGACTGGAGTTGGATGGTATTAGTGTAAAGCATGTATGGACTTATTCTAATATAGCCAACATTCTGTTATTTGCTTTATAGATTATCCAGAACTTCCTTTAGTATTAGCTAAAATTACATTTTTGGACTGTATGTGGCTTTATTGATGCTTATTTTCTATATCATTTTATGTAGGAGTTTATGTGTATGTTTCTGTTAGTTTTACTTTCTCAATGTATTTATTTGCTCTGTGAGGGCAGCAAACATTTTAAAATTATTTCTTTGGTGTTAACCCCACAATACAAATTTTTAAAATCAAATTATTTGCCATTACCTGTACTTACTTTCTTTCTGTATGAATTCAACATTTGAGATCATATTCCATTATATTTAATTTGTTCCCAATTTCTGTGAAATATTATTGTATTTTGTTTTCCTCTGTGATAAAGTCAGAAAGGAAGGAAGTCTGTTGCAGGTCTTCATGCTTGCAGCACGTGAATCTCTAAGTGAACTGCAGCCATTAAACAATATAGAGGAGGGAATCCCTTAGTACTCCTGGGCGACTCACATCCCATTTTAGAAACTGTGAACAGCAGTTTTCTTTGATAGACGCAAAGAAATAGCACACCAGACATTTTGCACTTCCCTGGTGGCTGACCTTTAGGGAGCAGCAGATCAGACATGTTCTGTTCCATTCCATTGATTGTACTGTTCCCTAAACTCCCACCACTATGGTCTAGGCATGGGATGTGCTATCCTTGCTTCAAGCATGCAGCAAAACATGCAAAATGTTATGATTTGTTGCCATGCTGACAGTGTCAACTTAACTACGGCTGACAAACAGTTTTTAAATAGAACATGTCAGTTCATTATAGTATTTTCCATCTGTGTTTTTTTTTCTTTTCCCACACTTAACACTGCACATTTGAAGAATGTTGCTGCAAAGGTTTAGTTTACACTTCCGTCACTTAGGTTAATGACTTGCTAAAAATTATATTTTGGAAATGAGCAAAAAAACAATTTTTGCTCATTTTTTTTTTTTTTAAAGGAGACCCTTCTCTGGCTAAGAATGCAGTTCTCACAACCATTTTTGGTTGTTTGGTTTTTATTGCATAGCAGTCTTCTTTCTCTTTTTGCTTTCTTCAGTTTTTGTCTCAATATTGCCACTGAAACTAGCTTATCCCTCCCATTCTGAACAAAATTCCTACTACCCTGAGGTAGGAGCTTGCTGCAGGAGGGACAGGCCAGTGCCGACAGTGCCCTGACACTATGGTGTCTAGAATATTGACCACCATAAGGGCTCACCTCGCGGTGCTTGACATTATGCTGATCGTGCAAGCTGCATTTCTATTCCTATACCCTGCTCAGCTGCTTTCCCTCCTCTCCTCCGGAAGAGAGAGATTGACATTGCCCAATGGTAACTTTTAATGCCAAAACCACATTAAGTGCCTTAATTGTGTTTTAAATGATGCTTTGGGTCTGTATGCACTTGTAATGAAAATACAGAGTGACAGTGAAAGTCTTAAAAGTCTGTTCCATGATGGTTCAATATTGCTAGCTTTTGTGTCACTAAAGATTTTTTAAATCTAAAGAAATTTGATTTTTTTTTTTAAAAAAAGTCTTGTTAAGACTCTACTTTTTATTCTGGGCACTGAGGGTATTCCTTGCTGTTTTCATAGTTTAGGCTTTTGCTGTAAATGTTTGGACATCAGCTCAGACCATCATCTCGGAGGGAACATTTTGCAAGTGTTATCTCCTTGTTCACAGGAATCCAAGGTAGACCTAGTGGAGAATTATTTAGTGATAGAAACTGAAATAGCAATAAAAAGAGGGATGGCCAAATTATGTAAAATCGGAGTGCATGAATAATTCAATGCTCGCTTGAGTGTGATTTTTATTTTTATTGTTAAATAATACTAGCATTTCAACGAACTAATAACACAGAGACTAACCAACTGGTAAGCTTTTTGTTGGGGGTTTGGGGCAAAAGGAAAGAGGAAGGAAGAAAGGAAACTAGGGCCAAGTAGTCCCTTTTTTTTAAATGAAGTACGCTCAGTGAAACATTGATATAATCATCTGTTTTATAATTCCTTAACTCTATTGAAGATAAGTAAATGAAACCATGGAGAAACTCATTAGTACATATTTGTTTTTAGATAACCTAGAATAAATTGTTCTGTTTTATGAACTCCATTCTCTTAATCAGAGAGAATTCTTAAACTCAGAGTCTTAATCTAGTGCTTTATATGTGTTTTTTACCATATATTCTAGAATGTGTATGTTGTTGTGTTCATAAAAATAAAATATATAAGGAGTTCTTTTTTTTACTATGACTCATGAGAAGTAACTTAGAGAGTTACTATGGAGTAAAGTGAAGGCATCTACATATAACTTATTTTAATCTAAAGCAAAAGTATTCTTATCTAAAAAGAGAAAAATCTTGACTACAATTAGCTATGACATTGTGGATATTTTAAACACATTAGGAGAGAAATGGAAAATGAGAAAAAGATGTTAAAATATTGAGAAAACACTAAACATTCAATAGAGGAAAAAATAAGACATATAAAAAAGAAACTCTCAGAGGAATATTATGGGGTGGTAGGAAATTTTAGCTGGTATAATGAATGGCCAAACACTGTTTTTAATGGCCTGGTTTAATTGAATGAAATTTTAATTCACTCAGAAGGAACTGCCTTAACTAAGAGATCAAGAAACAAAAGCAAGAGGCATGGTGCAAAGCAAGTACATGGTACCCAAAATGATGGGGAAACCATCTGATACCGCGAGAGTGCAAGCTAATATGATTGTGAAATCTCAACAGTATTCTTTTTATTCTAATTCTTTGAGAGAGGGTGCAAGAGATTTTATAATCCAATAATGGGAAATGTTTCAGACTGAATCCAGCCTTGAAAACATCAGAAGAATCAGGACAAAGCTTAAGCAGGTGTCCTATGGGAAGAGTTTTGGGAGATCCCTTCAAATGTAGTTTTGTCACTCTAGATATTACCGCAGTACTGTCAAGGTCTGAGAAAGGAACCTAGGAGGACTTGAATTCCATTAGGAATTTGTGACCAATTGTGGAGGGAGTAGTTTAACCTCAACTGGGAACCTCAATTCCCAATGACGTTGGGAAACTGAATACACAAGCAACTGGAATTTTAGCATGAGAAGATATATTTATAGATGCACAACAGAAACTAAAGGTACAATCAGGAAATGTGATTTCCGATGAGGTAAAGTAATTTAAGCTATTTTTTATTTTAATTAAAGATTAAAAAAATGAACTTGTAAAAGACAATTTCTGAAGGAGCTGTGTTATAAGGCAGATTGCACTGTTACTATATACATTAATACTAGTAATTGTGCAGCTAATGAAGTAGCATAGCTCTCACAAACATCTCGTATGTGTGATAGTTATAATTAGTCCTATTCCTCAGACATAGTCACTCTGCGGAGGGTCCCTCCTGGTAACATGCATTGTTCTAAGGGAATAGATATTGGAACCATTCACAATGTAATTGAGACCTATGATCAGGTAAACCAAGAAAATACTTTCTAAGTTCTCAACCAGAGTGTGTGTGTGTGTGTGTATATATATATATATATATTCTATATATATAGAATCACCTGAAATGCATTTTTAATTTAATTATATGGATCATTCTCCTGCCCCATGGAATCCGAGCCACCAGGAGATTCCAATATTCCCCTTCTTAGCGGGAATGTCAGGTTGGAGTTGTTTCACTTCTTCTCTATTTCATTTCTTCTCTATTTCATCTTCTGGGTAATTATACATAAGGTTATTTATAATGAACAGAGGGCATTCCAGTAGGATTTTTTTTAAGAGAAGGAGAACAATATCTCCCTAGATTTCTCATTGATTCAAAAGATTGAATACCTGTTAAAACTGACAAGGGATATTTTTTATTTTCAGCCACACATTTCCTGTCACCTTATCTGGCATGCTTTTTTTATTTATTTGTAAGGTGGAAAATGTTTACTGTAAAGCTAGTTTTGTCTAGATCCCACATTTGGTAAAAGAGATAAACTGGAGGTCTCAAACTCACAGTGGGCTTTCATTAATGGTGATTGTAAGTCCTGTTCTGAACTATTGACAAAATGTTATAGCATTCTTGAGAGCAGAACTTGTATTCTTTTAAATAAAAAACTAGTTCATTAGAGGTTCTTTCTAATGAAAATGGCCCAATTCTGCTGTTAAGTGCTAACTTTAAAAAAGAAAAGAAAGCCAAAAGATAGTTTATAAAAATGCATATTGTTTCACATAAATCCGTAAGTCAGGAGATGATTGAGGCTTGAATTTCTCTAGAGTTTCTAAAATGTCCTCTATCTTCCTTGTGCAACAACAGAAAATGTTTGCCTGCATTTTGATAACCAATATGGAAATTAGATATTAATATATACAGGGAAGACAGAGACAGAGAGAAAATACTTAATACCCCAAAAAGAGAGGAATTGTGCCATTACTCATAAGTGGCAACACTATGAGAGACTTACTCAGTCAACCTGTAACAAGTGCAAATCTGTCCCTGGGACCAAAAAGACAAGGGATTTAAAGGGCAGATCTACCAGCCCTATTGTATTTAAGAGCTGTTGTGTTTTGCTTGAAAGCCAAGGTCTTTGTAATTGGTCTGCAATGAGTTCCCCACACAAGACTTGCAAATAACAGAAAGAATGTGAAATCAGTCTTTTTTCTGAAGCTGGAAGAAATGGTGTGTCATAATTATTTTGGAAAGGGAGGCCCAGCTTTTAAAAAGCTTATTAGGGTTTATTCTCTAAAAAGTCTCCTCTTTGTCAGCTGAGATGACCACAAGGCCAGGTGACCCCAACTTCATCATGAGATTTATCAACCTTCAGACTTTTAAATCAGAGGCTTGTCACCTTGAAATCTCCAGCAGTTGCACACGGCATGTCTCTCTACCATTGTGCAGGACATAATATGAAACTGGCCGATCTGCCTCCTATTTTGCTCATTAATAATTCTTAGGAATTATCTGGAAATGAGTTGAAGAGTTAGGCTTGCCACTTCCCTATGATTTTTGTCTGACTTGATTACTTGCTTGGCTTTCTGAGGTAACCATGAAAGGAGTCAGAATTGAAGAGGGGACTATTTGCACGTGTAAAGGCGATCTCTTCTGCATTAGGTACCAGAAGTGATGTGTGTGCTGGCTGCCTTCTGACTTGCTCTAATTAGTCCACTAAGATATAAACTCTCTTGAACTATGATGGTATATTTGGTGTAGTGACCGCAGTGCAGAAGACTTTACATAAATGTTGACTGACTTGATGGATGGACCCTTTCTGCATATGCTCACACAGGTAAATCCACTGTTGGATGTTGAGAAATGGGAAGAATTTGAAGGCCATTTAGAGATGCATGCAAATGTGGTATTTATTGTCTGCGATTTTTACCACTGCTCTAAAACAAACAAACAAACAAAAACTACATCCATTTACCCCCTTTCACTATGGCCTTACTCTCCAGCAAAGACTGAGGCAAGAAATTTCTTTTGGTTGTTCAGGGACGCATTCCTAGCACTGCGCACAGTGCCTGTCACATAGTAAGTACTCAATAAATGTTTGTTGAGTTAAAGCATGAATATGTTGTGCCAATAATGAAGAAGTTAAAATAGTAGCATACACTATCATCTTCTCTATACTTCTTACCCACAAGCCAGGTGTATTTCTTATTTGTTTTGGATAAGAGATTGACATTGTTTATTAATTTTAACTTGGGTTAAAAATAAGTGCTTACTCAAACGATATCACAGAATTATTTATTTTGAAATTATACTGGTTGAATATAATGCCAAAGTAGAAATGTGCAGATCCATATATGTTGTTGATAAACAAATGATCTTTAAATAGAGTCACAATACTTAGTTCTGTGTCACGAACATACGAAGCTTTGTTTTACATTCTAACCTCTCGTGCTAGAACTACAATCCAGAGAGGACATAAGGCATGTGAGAATGAACATAGGTCTGGGAATGACATGGGTCTGGGAACTTGGTTCTGCTCATTGCCTTGGCACTAACTCACTGTAAGTCCTGGAAAATCCCTTCTATTCCCTGGACTCTGTTTTCTCATTTGTAGGAACCTACTCCCTCTATGTAATTTGTTATAGAGATAATATAGATTACAGGAGAATCACCTGGAACCAAAGGCACAGAGCCTCAGGTGTCTGCTCTAGTTTTCTGTTTGATAACATGAAGATATTGTTAGTAACAGACCCACAGAATTTCTGTGACAATTAAAGTGATAATATATGCACAGTATCTGATTTAGTAAGTGTTCAGTAAATTTTAGCAATTACTAGCTTTTATTCTATATCTAAATATGTATGATTCCATGAGGAGTTGTCCCAATCTATTAATAACTCAACTTAAAAAAATGTCCAAGCATTCCCAGGGTCCATCCTGATAACTTCTGTCAGGGAAAGAGAAGAATTGCTGGGTTTTCCATTTCAAATCTTATACACAGAGCATTTTCAATTTTGAAAATGTCAGCGCTTTGACAGTACTCCTTTAAAAGCAGCTTTGTTGTTTTTAAATTACATTTGTTAAGCTTGGAATCCATAATGTGAATGATAGGCCCTGGTGGTATTTATATAAAAATTAAAACTGTCAAGTTGTATTAAGGTTTAATCACTGGCTACGGCACATGAGCCACAATTTCTTTGCATGAGCCCTCTTGACACACTTTTTTTTTTTTTTTTTTTTTTTTTGCTATAGATCTCAGCCATAGAAACATGCACATGGTCTTTTAAACAATTTTCCTGAATGAGTTTATGTAGAAGAAGACAAGGCAGAAGAAACAAACAAACATGCTTCCATCCTGGGTGTATAGAAGATGTTGGCTGCCAGTCACTTGATACATGGCATCTTGTTTGATTTTTAACATGAATCTAATGGTGCATTATGATGCCTTTGTACAGAGGAAAGTCCTGAGTGTCAGAGAGATGAGCCAGTCATCCAAGATCATTCCCCAAATGCCAAATCCCCACCTTTTCTTATGTTCTTCTAAAGTCTGCCTACGTGAATCATACCTTCCCTTTTGTGATCTCAAAGGTACTTCTCATTACCTCAATATTTGCAACTACACTGTTAGCAAGATGTGCTAAAATAATTTAAAATCCATTACAACTCAAAAAGTAAGACTGTAACCAGTACTTTTTAAAAACAGGGCAAGTTTTTCTAAGGTAGCTGCATTGGGATATTGCCCTAGCCGTTTACATGCATACATACATACATATATATGTCAAAAGCTTAAGCCTCCATATAATAACAGAGATAGAAAGCAATCTGAATAACCACTAAGGAAGGGATTTTCTTTACAGTTCGGCTCTGCATTCTGGCATTATTTTGGCGCTGGCAAAACAGAGTTAATGAAGTGACTGAGGAAGAGGCCCATGGGTTCAGATTAACATTGCTGATTCACTGTGTTTCTCTAAGAACCTGATACATAGATTGGTTTCTGTTCAAAAGCTTACTTTCTCTCTCAACTCCAGTCTTTTTCTCAGATGTTAGTAATAAGCCTCATTTCTTAGTATTTCCTCCTTTCAGAACAATGAAGTTAGATACTTCTTCCACATAGGTTTAATCCCAACTGGATGCCTCTGAAAAGTAGAGGAAGGCTTATTACTTCCAATCAAGTAGTACAATATTGCAATGGGTGTGCTATACATTTCAGCCGAAGGTATGGCTCCTCCTGCATGTCTACAGTCTGTTGGTGCCTGCTGACCACTCCCTGGTTAGGAAGTACTTCAGGGTCACAGGGAGCCCAATTCTGACCTCTGGGATGGGCTAAGAAAGGTAATTAGAGACTGCTGCTTGACTGCCAAGCAACCCAGGGATCTATAGACTCTAACAGTCAGAGCCTGACACACACTTCTATAGTGGACACTGCGGTGGGCTGCTCAGACTTTCTTCCAGGACCAAGAAATTCATTCCCTCTGCTACCAAAAGTGATGGTTCACAGTTAAGTCCCTCCCCAAGAATTATCCATGCATCTTCCAAGGCTCCAATGATTGGTCTAAGTTGAGGTACAAAGGACCAGCTCTCTTGTCTCATAAGGACAACTCTGAGGAGCCATTTGAACTTCAGAGCTCCTGGTGGGATCCACCACATTGCACTTAAATTCCTCCCACTGCCCACTTCTACTTCCCTAGTCACTCAGTTCTGAGGTACACTCTCTAATAACACCTTACCTCCAGCACACAAATCTCAGAACTTGCTTAGAAAGCCCACCTATAACAATCTTCAACAAGTTTCTGTTTGGTCCGTTTTATAATTTCTATCGATCCGAGACCAGGTACCCCAAATGACTCTTAGATTCTTACTTTCTTTTTTTTTTATTTGAGATGGAGTCTCACTCTGTCACTCAGCCTGGAGTACAGTGGTGCAATCTCGGCTCACTGCAACCTCCACCTCCTAGGTTTAAGCAATTCTCCTGCCTCAGCCTCCCAACTAGCTGGAACTGCAGGCACATGCCACCACGCCCAGCTAATTTTTGTATTTTTAGTAGAGACAGGGTTTCTCCATATTGGCCAGGGTGGTCTTGAACTCCTGACCTCAGGTGATCCGCCCACCTCGGCCTCCCAAAGTGCTGGGATTACAGGCGTGAGCCACTGCACCCAGCCAGATTCTTACTCTTTAATTAATCTGAGCATGTTGCTTTTCTGATAATTAGTTTGCAGTGATAGGTGCCAGGTAGGTGAAGGCAGGTGGCAATGCTAGGTTTGACTGTTGATGGCAGCCCTGGTTGTCTTCATAAGTCATTATGGGAGAGATAATGGAATAGAGAGTACTTGTATCATTCCACAATAAGATATATAAGTTGAAAATTTTATCAGGTTTTCAAGAAAACATTCCTGCATTGAGAATAGTAAATGCCAAATTTATGTGTGTGTGTTGTATGGTGTGTGTGTGTGTTGTATGGTGTGTGTGTGTAAGAAAGAGAGAGAAAGAGAACGTGAATCACTTACAATAGAACTATTACATTGTGTTAGATGTTGGGACTATAGAGATGAAAAAGACAAGATGCCCATTTTAAAGATTAGGAAACTGAGTCTCCCTGAGTATCCAATAAGGATATAATTATTCGGTGATGGAGTCAAAATTCAGATTTAGATTTAACTCTAGCACTGTGATTCTGTACGCAACCCCTTGCTGATTCTTATCCATCATTTTCAATGATCTGTAACAGATTACAAAGAAACACCCATTTGACTAAACAAGTAGAATGAAAAGTGAAACAGTACTCTGGATGTGTGATCTGAGATCATAAGTGTCTGTGGCAGCTCTTCATTAGCTTTTGTTGAGAGGGTTTTTGCGTTGCACTGGCTGACAGCTCTACTGCGGGGACCCTGTTGGGAATGGGAGGAGCTGCTAGGCAGACTCTTAGCGTTGCTTCAGAACGCCGTCTCTCGTGGACTGAAATCTTGGCTCCTCGTTGCTGGAGGAGTAGAGCTGTAGTGCTTTTATATTTTGTTACCCCTTAATATACAGTGCGTTTTATTTATGCCAGTCATCTTTTATACAGAACTGTCACAAAATACGTCATTGCTGATTACAGCCTGCCTAGGCAGGCCCCACCAGTGAATCACGCTCCTTCTCATGAATCAAGCCAGTAGTACTGGGCTGGAAAGAGAGTAGGATAAATCTAAAATATTGATAGATATGCTTCAAAAGGTTAAGAGAAGACTGGGTGTGGAGGCCAACCTAGGGTTATAAGTGCCTAGAGAGGCCCTCTTTTTGTCTTCCAACTTCTTAGGTCCTCTCCTTAGCACATGCAATACCCAGTGGTTGTCAAGGTGTGTGGCTCTTCTGTCCCTGTCCCCATCTGGCCACACTCCTAGTGTTGCCCCAATGCTGCCTGTCACTGGCTTCCATGACCATCACTACTTTCTTCTTTAATATGATCAAGACTGGAAAGTCTTGAGATTAATCCTTGTCTCTTGTGATATTGTCTGGAAAGTGATGGAGTATTATTTTACCTCCTGAACTCAATAAAATCCCTTACAACCAATGTATTTTGAAGGTGGTTCTATGGAATGGTGTCCATGCCAACATACTGGAATATTTGAATAGGTCTTGACCTTTGGATATAGCCATTTAGCATTTATTTATTCCATAATTAAGTGTATGAGGAACTATGCTATGGACACATGATGAATAAGACGTCGTTCCAACCCTTGGAGAGTACAAAGTCCAGTGAAGGAATGCAGATCTATGAAGAGACAATTATTATAGAGTGTGCTAAGTGCTAGGACAGGGCTAGGGTTGAGATCCTTGGGATCACCTTGGGATGCTACTTGGTGCAGCTAAGTCAGCCTTTGGGGCAAGGAAAAGTCCTTAAGGACACTAGGTTAAGTCAGGGAAAATTCGTGTTGGGAGTGGAGTGGGGAGTGGTTGCCATATTGTGCAAAGGACAAGGTATTATGAGAGAACAGATTATAGTTACCATGGTTTGTTATTAATAAGCTTGGTAGGGAAGGGAGTGGTGATGGAAAGGATTCTAAATGTAGGCTCAGGCTAGGCCAAAAAGCACTTTGTAAAACATCTTAGGCACTGTGCCCTTAATCTAAAAGTAAAAGGGAGCTACTATAGGGATTTACATACAGGAGTGATAAGAAGTGCTCCACATTTTAAAGTGATCACTCTGGTTTTATTGGAGAGAATCAAGGTGAGATTATAAGCTGGAAATCACTTATAGAAGCCTTTTGCAATGGTATTGGTGAGAGGCAAGGGTAGCTTCAATTAAGACAATGGCAATGGGTAAAGGAAAGAGTGATACATTGGAGGTGATACTGTATAAAAAAATAGCTTGGCATGATAGCTCACATTTGTAACCCCAGTACTTTGGGAGGCCAAAGAAAGCAGATTGCTTGAGCCCCAGTAGTTCAAGACCAGCCTGGGCAACATAGCGAAACATTGTTTCTACAAAAAATACAAAAATTAGCTGGGCATGATGGTGCACACCTATAGTCCCAGCTACTTGGAAGGCTGAGGTGGGAGGATCACCTGAGTCTGGAAAGTCAAGGCTGCAATGGCCAGCCTGTGCGACAGAGTGAAACCCTGTCTAAAAAAAGAAGACATGACATTTTATTTAGGTAGGAAATACTCCATGTTGTCAGGGTTGAGTAATTGGGAATAGAGTGGTGTGATTCACCAGCATGAGAAACACAGGAAGAGGAATGGGTCTGGGGAGGGGGTGATGACTTTTGAGGTGCTTGTTGAACAGTCAAGTCATATCATGCATGAGGCCACTGGTTATGTGGCTGCAGAGCTCAAGAGCTAGAGATAAAGATCAGAAAGATAATAAGTGATGAAGTGAATGAGTTCCCATAAGAAGCATGGGAAGACCAAGAAGAAGCTGATCTTAGAACCCAGGAAAACCTATCGTTATGCAATAAACAGGGGAACAACAGGTGGCAGAAGGCAAATGGCAAACTGGAAATTGGGCGATATTGCTATGTTCACATTTTTACTACAATACACATAGCATTTTCAATAATTAAAAACTAAGAAAAGAGGCTGGGCACGGTGGCTTATATCTATAATCCCAGCACTTTGGGAGGCTGAGATGGGAAGATCGCTTGAGTGCAGGAGTTTTAGACCAGCCTGAGCAATATAGTGAGACTTTGTTTCTACTCAAAATTTAAAAAAAAATAAAATAGCCAAGCATGTTGGTGTGTGCCTGTAGTCCCAGCTACTCCAGAGGTTGAGATGGGAGGATTGCTTAAGCCCTGGAGTTCAAAGCTGTGCTCACACCACTGCATTCCAGCCTGAGGGACAGAGCAAGACTCTGTCTCAAAAAAAAAAAAAAAAAAAAAGAGAAGAGAAGAAATTATTCACTGTCTTACCGTCTTACTACCTTAATTAATTGTTTCTGTATTCCTTTTTAGATCTTGTTCATATGCAGTCAGTTTTCACATGCTTTTATTCAAAGTGTGGATTTACTGCTGCATTTGAGCCTTTTCATTAATATGTCATGAGGATTTTTTGTTTACTTCAAAGTCTATTTATGAACAATGGCTTTGAAGCATGACAGTGTCTTTAGGAAAGTATGCAGTAGTATATTTGAAGGAAGAGAAGAAGAGACGGATTTGGAGGGTCGAGCAAGAAAGATGTTCATTGATAAAGTGAGAGAGTAACATGATAGCACAGCATGACTGGTGTACAGAGGAGACTTAAGTTTAGAATTTCATGTTGCTTTTGCAATTCATAACCTCCCACCGCACTGTGTAATGGAACATCATGTGCTTTCACACCCGTGACATGGGCAGCACTCTAATGCAGGCTAAACTGTGGCCCCTGCCGCAGACTTATGACGTGGGCTAGATCATCATCTTGAAAGGAATCTAAATGGTTTCTCAGGCTTCTCTACACAGAAGCTAAGGAGGCAGGGAGAGCTACCAAAATACCAATTCTGTTGCCACTGCCAGCAAGTTCTGACCAAGATCTCTAAGGGAGCACTGAGGCTAAGTGCAGTGGTCTTGAGATCAAGATGCTAGGTTTGGGTTCAAATCTTGGCTCTTCCACTCTTAAACTATGTTGCCTTTATGGCTGTGAATGCATTCATCTTTAAATGGTGGTTAATGCTCTCTTTTTATAGAATTGTTTTGAAGACTAAATGCAGGGGTATACAAGCAAAAGATCATACTTTAAGATATTAGTAACCACTTTACTATTTTTAATAATTATAATCATCTAGTACTTATGTATAAAATCCATTTAGTCCTCTGGCATACTATGACTGCAATCTTATCTATAACAAGGAGCCTATCAGGGGCTGTACTGCCTGATTTATAAAGGCCTTCTCATTTCTAAAAGTGCACGATCCTATTAATACCTTTTACTCCCCACTGTTCATCTTATCTGTTTTAGCCTCAAAACAAGCTGATCTGCAGCTGCTTTCTCAAAAGACCCAAGTCTGACTATTTCCCCTATATAAAAGATAGCTCTATCCTCTTTCTTCATGAAAGACCTTAGAGACCATGTGTTGGGGATTTGTAAATGTTTTTCTATCTTTTAGATATTTATTGAAGCCCTGAGACCTTCTTCTTCTTTTTTTTTTGTCTCTCTGATTACGTCTATCTAATACCATTTATACAAAAGCATTTTCATAGTTGACTACAAATGACAGTTTTTTCAAAAGTGGGAAGATCCCAAAGGTGTTCAGTAATCTTCAGTGGGATCAGTGGTGCAGAAATAAATTCCCTAAGTAAGATACCATATCTACATCAAGGCAGTCCATGGAGTAAATAAAACTATATGTTGTTTATATTGGATCGTGGCATTTCTGGTGGAAGTTTAAAACCCAAAACAAGTTATATATCTGCATGCAAAATGCATGAATTCCAGGGTGAATATTTTATCTGCTTAGTAAGCTATCCAGTTTTCTAATTCCGATCTCTTGAAAACAAAAACAGTTTACACTATATTTCACTATGAATATTACAGAAAGGCATACACATTTTAAGTTCAGTTTTGTTTTTTTTTTCTTTACTTGATCGAGATTCCCTGGTTAAGATTTATTTTTCATGCCCTGATTTGTTTGTTTGACTTCTCTGCATACCTGAATGGTCAAATCAAGGGCAGACTAAGACCTTTAGAAACGATGTTGAGTGTTGAAAAGACGCTCATCTCCCAATCTCCGATCTAGAGGTAATTACAAATAAACTAAAAGATAGTTTAAGAAATCAATAAAGTTCTGGTTTTTCCCTCAGATTTTTTCCCCTTTTTTGAAACATCAAATATCAGCTTATTTAAAAAAATGTATTAGTGTTCCTGACTTGCAGCTGCCCAGTACCTTTCTTAGCCTCTCTTTGGGTAATCTGACAGTGAGTCAGACCCACTAAGCTATTTGGGAATCTAGTTCCAAAGCCAGAAGAGGTTGATAAGTGTGTGTGTGTGGGGGGGAACACCTCAACATGCCATTCTGTTTTATAAAATTAACTTTCTCTGAGGTCACTGGTAAATAACATACCTTTCAAGCTAATGATGCTGTTCTTATATATTGAGGAATGACAAAGAACATGCTTTGACAGCTTGGAAACTTATATTAGAGAAGGAAGCTTAGGTGCTTCAGCGTTCATTTGTCAGTGTCATCATTGTTTTTCGCACTTTGTGCTCTGGCCATTGGATAAAGATAGAGTGATATACATCTAGAAGTTTTTAAAGGGCTGTGGAATTGAGGAATCTTCCCCAACTAGTCATGTGCAGCTCTTCTGGAGCTGCTGAATTCTGGGATGTTAGAAACACAATTTTAGGACTGGAAATTTACAGTCCATGCAGATTTTCCAGCTGGCTGTATGAGGACTGCAGGTGTGCTTTGCTTGTTTCTTTGACTATTGGTCTGAGCAATGTATGGCTGTGGTTTTATTAGATCTGAATATGAATGCATTTAGATGCGGCCTCCATTCTTCAGCTCACCATGGATCCCACTACTCCGAATTTCTTACATCTGCCTGGTGTCTGTCTGGACCCTGTAGGTATCTCAGTGTGTGAAGCTGCCACTTTATAGAACTGCCATCAGTTTATGCTGATGCCATCTCCTCTTCATAAAAAGATTGCCTCAGAGGCTATGAGAAGTTAAATGTTCACCTAAGGTCATAGACAGCTAAGACCAGAACTCAGGACCCTGAATACTATAGCAGTGTCATTTTCACCACACAATTTGGGATTTGACTTTTAAATTTTTACCCCATTAGCTATGTCTTTCAAAAAAAGGAAACATCAAAAACTTAAAAATAAAAATACTATAAATAAATATACCACCTGTATATCTAATAATATCACATGAAAAATAATACCACAATACAATAAATAAACACAGCAGGGCTGTTTCACATTATTTCCTCAAAATATTTCTAAGTGGAGGCCTATTAATTGTTCTTGCAGTACATAAGGAAGCTTTTAAATACAGTATATGAGCATCGTCAAATAAAAACTTTTTTCCCATGGCAGGAATCTTTTAGATGCATACTTGGAAATAGTTGTCAGCGTCTCCCAGTTACAAAGTTTTGACAAATTCTGAGTTTAGATGTATATTTCACACACCATTAGAATACATTAGAATATATTATAAATTCCCTTAGGGCAGGGTTCTTCTTCTTTGTTCTACATATTTTACTTATTAGATAACTGCATGCACATGCTATGGCAAAAATTATAAGACGTTAAATTAGAAATGTGCCTAATTTAAATTTTCCAAATGAATTTTTTACATACTGTTATAAGCATTTGTGTATTGGTACTAAAGCATTATTGAGCATCTTTTATTAGATGAGTAATATAAGAAGTATCATTTTCTTTTGTTATTTATTGGACTTAAAAATTTCCACTTAATGGGAATCTAGTTTGTTCATTTGGCAAAGAAATGTACCTCTGAGATTAAAGTGGAAGTGCATGATGGCCTCCTGGCTTCTTGGGAGGCTGGAGCAGGAGGATCCCTTGAGCCCAGGAGTTTGAGGACAACCAGGGCAATGTGGCAAGACTGTGTCTCTTAGAACAAGACAGAAAGTTAAATTGGTAAATCAAGGCTGATGCTTTATCTCATCCAGTACCTAGCATAGAGTGGGAATATTTGGTGAACCAGTGAATTAATGAATAAATGAATGAATGAATGGAAGGATGGGTGAATGGGTAGGTGGGTGGATGCATGGCTGTATAAATGGAAAGATAAATGGATAGGTCACTGTGGTAGAGACTTGACAACGAATCTACTATCAGCTTTTGAAAAAAAGGACAGGAATTGTTGAATAATTACGTACAAAATATAATCCAAAGATGAAACAGGTATTTTTTTGTTACTGCTTAAAATGTGTTTTTTTAAAGAGATGACATAATGTATGTAAAGTGTCATGTGTATTATGCTTAACATTTTTTACCTGCTATTTATTGTAAATAATCATTGTTATATACTCCTTTTTTCTTTCAATTAAAAGAAACTTGAATGTCTGAGAAATATATATATATGCAGAAATACGGTCAAAGAAAGAAAAATGTTTATATTCTACTCTGATTTGACATTAGGTAGAGAACGAAAAGAAATAGCTGACCTGTCTCCCAATGCTAAAAGGTTTTGGCTCGTACTGGAAACATAGACTGGTGAAAAGATGCAAACATTTATAAACTTTTTTATTTCTTTGAGATGGAGTTTTGTTCTTGTTGCCCAGACTGGAGTGCAATGGCACAACCTTGGCTCACTGCAACCTGGTTCAAGCGATTCTCCTGCCTGAGCCTCCCGACTAGCTGGGATTACAGACATGTGCTACCATGCCCGGCTAATTTTGTATTTTTAGTAGAGACCGGTTTCTCCATATTGGTCAGGCTGGCCTCGAACTCCTGACCTCAGGTGATCTGCCCGTCTCAGCCTCCCAAAGTGCTGGGATTATAGGCTTAAGCCACTGTGCCCAGCTGAGTAAACTATTAATAAATGCTAATTAATGCAGAAGAATCCAGGACAATGGAACTAGCTCTCTGGTTTCTTTCTTTTCTTACATGCTCAAGTCTCCTATGTGCTTACAAAAAGTTCAACTCATCTATATTATAGGGTACTTTCGAGTCAGTTCTATTTATTTTCCTTCTATAGACCACCAGATTTCTTAAGTGATGTGCACCCTTGGCCTCCAGTCATCAGCCCACCAAAAGACTCACCAGGGTTTTCCTGTTGCCCTATTGGGTGACCTTTGTTTCCCATTTCTTCTCCTTCCTCCTCTCAATGTCTGTGGTATTTCCTATCTTTCACCTGCTTACCTAGCTTCCCTTGCTCTTTTTGCCTCACCCAAATTCACTTCTCCATTTTCCTTGTTTGGTAGCTCTCTTTGTTTCTACTTCTAAAAAGTGAACTTCTCCTTAGTTAATATTCCTCTCTATTAGTTCTCTATTCTCCTCCTTAACAATATTATCTGCCCACCATCTCTATGCAAGAGTAATCTAAATCATGTCGCCCCATGTCTTTGTGTGATTTCCTTATTTCTGAGTACAACTTCAATTCAGATGTCCTTTCAGCATTTCAAATTCAACATTTATAAATCTCTACTTCCATTATCAGTCACTTGAAAGTTCCTGACAATCTGTATTTAACTTGTTTCCTGATTTTGTCATTTCTTGCTGTATTCCTATGGCTGGTGTGCCTACCTATAATAGAAGATAATTCACATTTTTTTGTACTCTATTTAAGTAACCTTATAACAGTTTCTTGACTATGGAAATACTTCTGGTCAACTTACATGTGACTGCTTCGTGTATGCACTAGATTGTTCTCCTCACCTAGTATATCTTCCATGGTTACCAAGACCTGTAACTATGCCCACAGTTTTAGCTTAGAAGTTGAAGTCTTTGATGGTCTTAAATGATGTTTCCCAATGTCATCTCAAACTATTTGCCAAAATACTTAAACTAATTTGGTTCGGTTACTCTTTCCCTTCTCTTTGCAGTTACTTATGTTATTCCATCTACCTGGAATACCTTTTGAAAACCCATTATTCAATGACTACTTCATAGGACACCCTTGGGAAGCAGTCCCTGATCACTCTGTTTGTAGTTGGCCTTTCTTTCGTCTGAAATGCAATTATACTGTTCATTCTTATTTTGGGACATTAATCAAACATTCTCTGCCATAATGGTCTTCACTCTCCTCAATTCTCCTGCTAAATTTTCATCAACTGTCTCCTGAGGTAATCTAATCCTAAGCTGGCTTCTGAGGTCAGGAGGCAATCTTTAATCATTAGTTTTTTCTTTGCCTCATTTTCCTAAAGCATCTATTCCATGCTTCTCATGTCAATAACATACATTAGGCATTTGTTGAAGTATATCATATATTTTATGATATATGATGTATATCATAAAAATGTGACTTAATTCAATTCTATTTTAAGCCTTAAAATACCGTGGTACAGCATAGACTCTAAACCATATATATGGTGGGATTTAATTTCTGACTCTTGTTCTTAGTAGAGTGCAATCCTAGACAATCTTAACTTTTTTAAGGTTGAGCTTCCTTATGTATTGAACTTATTTATACAATATTTACCTCCCAGAGGCTGGGCACAGTGCTGTAATTCCAGCATGTTGGGAGGCTAAAAAAGGAGGATTGCTTAAGGCCAGCAGTTTGAGACCAGCTTGAGCAACATAGCTATATCCCATGTGTACAAAAAAATAAAAAAATTAGCCAGGTATGATAGCACATGCCAGTAGTCCTAGCTCATGAGAGGGCTGAGGCAGGAGGATCACTTAAGCCCAGGAGTTCAAGGCTTTAATGAGCTATGATTGTGCCACTGCTTTCTAGCCTGGGTGACAAAGTAAGATCCTACTTCTAAAATACAGATGATAGATAGATAGATGCTGGAGAAATAGATAGATAGATCTATCTATATCTATATCTATTTACCTCACAGGTTAATTATATGTAGTCAGTGAATAAAGATGATGTATCCTTTCTCCAAGAAGCGTTTTTAAAGAGGGATGGTATAAGGAAACTATAGATATTAGGATGTTAAGAATCATTTCTTCTCCTGAAATTTCACACCAACCCTTTCTCAATGCGTATGAGTGTTTTATAGGCTAAAACAGGGAAGTATAGTTCAAAGATATACCTTGGAATTTGGGGAGACCCGTTCTTCAGTTTGAGAATAGAATCTGTACTTGTTAGCTACGACCATAGTCTGGTCTCAGGGAACAGTACCTGGATTTCCTCAACTGAAAGTGGAATTATAACACCTTCCTTTCAGGATTTTGGTGAGGATTAGAGACAATGTAAGTTCAATGCTTAGCCCATAGTGGGCTGGCCACTTTCAATAATAAAACATGCCAATAATGTGGGTAGGTGCAAATTGTTGACTTTTCACCCTGACTTTAAAAATTTTATTTTAGCTAATAATCTCAGCTGTAGCTTTCTAATGGGTTACCTTCTTCTCATGGAAGAGTTGTTTGGGAACAAAGTCAACTGATGCTTTAAATCACCCTCTTTTCTTAATAGGTGACACTTTCCTACCCATTTTGTCCCCACATCTTGTCCTGGAAGCAAATACATACTTAAGTTTTGAAGCACAAACTAAATATAAGGTATCGTAATGAGAAAATTCATTTGAAGAAGAAAATTTTGTAAAGGATTCTCTTGTGCCATTTGTACATTCTCATAGCCACGGGCATGTGACTGCTCTCTAATTACTCAGTTATCTGCTTTGCACTGTATAAATTATGTATCTGTTTAAGTAAACTGTACTAGTAGCAATCAAACGCTTAAAGATTGCTTATATTTTTCCAACATGAGATATGTTGAAACTTACAGACATCATGGAGCTACAGCTGACAAAAACCCAGTATCTTATTATCCAAATAGCTTTAAACTCACTGTTACCATAACCCATGACAAACACTGCAGGTGATTAGATTGCGGGGAACATATCTAGATGGCATTTTAGTCCATAGGCTCAAAAATCTCCCCCTCTTTCATTCTTTATGCCCTTATTTTTCAGAAATAGTGTCTTTGAAATTTTGGGCAATACCCACTCCTTTGTGTGTGTGGGTTTTTTCTTTTCTTTTTTTTAGAAGGCAATGTGACTTCAAAAATATGAGGAACTAGGAAAGGAAGGGAAACCTTGTTAATGCTGGAGAGTTTGCTGAGTCAGCATGACAAGACAAATCAAAAAGAACACTTTGAGTCAGGTTCACTATTTATTATGACCTTGGACAAGTGCCTTTCCCTTTTCTATACCTCAGTTTTCCTGCCTGTTAGAACAGGGAGTTGTATTATACAATTGTAAGATCGCTTCGAGTTCTTAAGTTCAGCGGCTTTAAATGATTCGAGCTTCATCAACTTTTATTTGTAAGGGAAGAAAAATTGCTTTAGATCAGAAAAAAGATTATGTAATAACCGCAATCAAATATATAACATCTATGCTAACTGAATAATGCATAGAGAACACTGGATCTACAGCCAGACGCATTTGGTCTGAGTCATGTCTGACCCCAGAGAGCAGAATTATTGAGATCAGTGATGGATAAGGTAGAGCCTTCTAAAGAGACTCTGACTTTCTTATTATATAAATGCTGGCAATAGGTCAGTGTCTCTGGTGTAACTTCTGATAAAAATTAAAGATGTCTTCTTGATATATAATGAAGCATTTGTTGCCATCACATCAAATATCATACTGGTTTTCCCTCTAAGCCAGGTACAGAATTCCAAAGTGTTGAGATATTTTTTAGCACTGAAGCCCATCGAATGTGTGGCTGTCCCAGAGCAGTTCATATGATACAGGAAAAGTTCCAGTAAATGAATGAACGGTTTTCTCATTTCTTTTTTTATCTTAGTAATCCCCAAATTGGGACTGGGGCTGTGAGAATGAGAGAGAAAGATGGAAGAAGTGGGGGCATCAGTAAGAATCAAGGAAAAGTCAGGGTTGATTTTCACCCACTCTCTCCTTACATTTTCCTCACTCCTCCTCCACACATACGGTCTTCTTTGCATAATTGTACCTCCCTCCAGAGTGCCCCAAACAGCAGCAGCTATAAATTCAAATATCCGATGCAGGGAGTTATCTTCATCCTTGTGGTGGGCTGAGAATTGATTAAGCATAAGAAAGTAGAGAAAAAGAGAGAGATGTAATACTAACATAGTAATAAGGACTGGCTTCCTTTGTCCCAGTTTTTCCAAGTGAGTGCCCCTCCGTGAGGACAAGTACGCTGAATGAAGAGATCAAAACCCGACAGGTTCACTTTACAAGATTTGTGACGAAGATTGCTTTGCTTTGCTTTACTATTACATTCTATTTTTGCCTCCACTGCCTTGAGATATTTTGAGTTTCTGTTTCTATTGCTACTGATATAAAAAGTTATATCAGTCGCAAGAAATGAAAGGTGAAAAAGAACCAGGGATCCGTAATACTCCATTTGTGAGTAACAATAAAGCTGTCTTCAACCTCAGCATGTCGGGTTCAGCTAAAGTCCGGGGATTAACTCAGTACCCACGTTATAGGAACAGCATGTTCAAAAGCTTTGTCAGGCAGTGGAGCGCCCTACCGCCAGGAGGAAAAAAAGCAACTCCAAGGTATGATGTTCAAGGCATTCTTGTCTCTCTCCAGATCCTTTAGCGTCTGACTGCACCACCATGTTTCATGTTTTTCTCACACGCCAGGCACCTTTATGTCCTCTATTTGTTTGCTCACCTTCTTTCCTCAGCATGGACCCCACTTTCCCTCAGACAGCGTCTTTGGAGAGAGTAGAGCAGGAGAACTCTCAGTACAGACTCAGGGGACTGGATCAACTTGATAAACTAGGTACACTTGTCCAGATAAACTTGGCTTCCTGCTAACTAGCTGTAACCTTGAACAGGGAAGTTCACCTTTCCCTACCTCGGATTTCTCATCTATAAGACTAGGGGTGATCACAGGGCCTGCCTTATCAGGCTGTTGTGAGCATCAAACAACTTAATAGGTAGAAAGTCCTTACAGCCGCAGAACATAATCAAAACTCAGTAAATAGAGCCGTTATCATCACGATTGTTGGTGTCAATAGTGTTTTGGCCATTCACAACCTCAAGAGCTCTTTTATTTGGGATGTCTTCCCCCTTCCTGCCTCCACCCCTTCTCTTCTCTTCCAGGCCATACATCTCCTACCTGCCCCTCCAGGGCAGTCTCCAGCCTTTCCCACTGGCTCTCTGCTCCAGGTGGCACAGAGAGTCTTATGAATGAATAAGATAAATAATGGTAACAGGGCTCCTGGGTGTTCTCACTTCCAGTTAGCTCTGACCAATGGGGAAACTCAGTAGGAGATTGGAGAGAGGAAGAAGAGTAAGAACAAGATATTTATACTCCAGATTCCTGCCCCCTCACCCCCCACCAAGCCTTGTGCTGGAAGTATCGCTCTGTCCAGGGTCACCTAAAGAGAGGCCACTTCACACGACTCTCCCTCTCCCAAGTTCTGCAATCCAGCAGCCCTCTCACTTTGAGCCTTGTGGCCTAGTTTCACTGCTCTTCCTCCTGGGTTCCTGCAGTATCTGTTGTTCCCCTACCCCTGTAATTAGTACTATTAAAATTAGGCCCTTTGCAAGTCAACCCTCCTAGAATGATCACAGGTTAAATCAGCCATCTGTTTGCTGTTGGATCTCTTAGGGATACAAATTATTTTTTCTTTCTAGTTAGAAAATCTCAAATTTTAGTGAACACAACATTCAGCTAGGTCCCAGTGAGGTGGCACACACCTATAGTCCCAGCTACTTGACAGGCTGAGGGAGGAGGATCACTTGAGACCAGGAGTTAAGAGTACAGCCTGGGCCGGGTGTGATGGCCCACGCCTATAATCCCAGTACTTTGGGAGGCCTAGGCTGGCAGATCACTTGAGGTCAGGAGTTTGAGACCAGCCTGGACAACATGATGAAATCCCATCTCTACTAAAAATATAAAAATTAGCCAGGCATGGTGGTACATACCTATAATCCCAGCTACTCAGGGGGTGAGGCAGGAGAATCGCTTGAGCTTGGGAGACAGAAGTTGCAGTGAGCCGATATTGCGTCACTGCACTACGCAATGGGGGACAAAAATGAGACCCTGTCTCAAAAAAAAAAAGAGTGAAAGAGTCCAGCCTGGGCAACCTCGCAAGACTAGCAAGACCCATTCTCTAATTTTAAAAAGGAGGAGCGGAGGGGGAGAGAAAGAAAAGAAAAGAATCAATTAGGCAGTTTGTTGAAAATGCAGATTTGCAGATTCCTTAATCCAGCCCCTAGAGACTCTGTACTATATGTCTGAGATGAGACATAGAGATTGTGTGATTAACAAGAGCCCCTGCAGATTCTGATAGCCACAGAAGTATCATACCTTGTAGGACATTGCTTTGAACTATCCCAGCATTTACTTAAATCTGTCCTGAATTTTATTCACTTTTTTTTCTCCCCGATTAATCTTCTCTGTATACAGGACTGTAACGCATTGAATACCTACTCTGCACTAAATATTCTCATAAGTTTTTATATTTATTATAGTTAATAATCACAAACCTATATAGACCATTATTATTCCATTTTATAGATGACAAAACCAAGGATCATAAACCTTGAGCAGTTTACCCAGAGCTGGTAATTGTCTGAGATCCATCCACCTCTACACCTGTTGGGATCCAAAACCTTTGCCCTCTTCATCATGTGTGACTGCCCGTGCACAGTGAAAACTTTAACAACTGAATGTTGGAGTACATTTAACTGGGAAGAACAACTGCAAATCAAAAAATAGAATTGAACTTAACCTTACAATATCAGGGAAGGTAATAATCGACTTTAGCCAAAAATGCTAAGCATACATTAATATTGTGACCAATTTTCTCTTTGATTTCAGGTTTCTGTCTCATTCTCCTCTCTTTTTCCCTCACACTCCCTCTCCCCCTTATCCTCTGCCTCACCTTACTGGTTAGGTAGTGTGAACTCAAATGGAATTTGTAAAACCAAAGAATTCAAAATCAGTATAACTACTGCAGCTGAGAGCAAAGGAATTTCTTTTCTAAATAATGAAGACTGTTTTTCTTAGTGATGTATTGAAAATTATGGTGCTCCTAAAGAGCCTTCATAGCCACCAACAACATGTTATGGCATGAAAATACACTCCAGACATTTTTATTAAATATTATATGAAAATATACCTAATACATTTAAGAAGGAAAGCTCAACATGAAGAACTGAGGAAATGGGCGCAACTGATTTTCTCACGTCAATGCAATTTCCCGTTGTAAATGGCTTCCCAGTATAATTGTCTCCCATTCTTGCTTGCATTAACCCACTTTTTAGTTGCTTTTTAGCATATAGATGATGAGAAGTGATCAAAAGAAAATTTCTAGAGGAGTTAGCACTCTTAGGTAACTTATGAGTTTAATCCAAAAATCATGTATTAAATGCTTGCTTCATAGGCTTTCAGAAATTTATAATCTTGGGAATTTCATATGAATAATAATCCAGGAATTTGTTTGTGTAAGGTCCTTCTACACTTATATTGGCCTTCCCTTTCCTTTGGGAAAGTGTTTTGAGCCCAAGAATAAAGTCAAGTTTTTAGGCCTAAGAACTGTTGCAGAAAAAAAATGCTCCCTAGCCTGATCTATTACTACAGGGTGCTCATTCTTAATAGCTGCATGGCCTTGGGCAATTTACACAGCCCTCCAAGCTTCATTTTCCCTGTCTGAAGGAAAAAAAAAGGCATTTAATAATATGACACCCATCGTAGAGTGTTATTGTGAGAATTAATAAAGCAATGGGGCTAAAACACTTGGCAGAGTGTTGGTATTACTATTGTTATTGTTAATAGCCACTACAAGGTACTATTATGGCAGCACTTGAGAGTCAGACATCTGGAGAACTACATAGACACCCTCGGGGTGTAAAGCATGAAACGGATTCCCTGAAAACTGGGGACTGGATGGAAGAGCTGGACAGCTCCAAGTTGTATACCTAAAGTTATGAACTAGTGGAAAGGAAGACAAGACTTGGAAATGAGCCATATCACTTTTCCCGTTACTTGACAAGTATTAAGGTATTTCAAAATGTGGTCATGTTTAAGCCCAATGCAGAAAGCACAGCCTTTTAAGGTTTGGTAATAGGTAGAAAATTAATTTTGCTTTCTTTCAAAGTATTGCCTTGTTGCTGTTATGCCTGCTTTTAAGTATTGTTTTCTTTAGATAGTAGGCACTGGCAGGGACAGTCTGCTTATACATTTTTTTTTTTTTTTTTTTTTAGACAAAGTCTCACTCTGTCACCCAGGCTGGAGTGCGGTGGCGTGATCTCGGCTCACTACAACCTCTGCCTCCTGGGTTCAAGCGATTTTCATGTCTCAGCCTCCCAAGTAGCTAGGATTATAGGCACTCACCAACACACCCGGCTAATTTTTATATTTTTAATAGAGACTGGGTTTCACCATGTTGTTCAGGGCTGGTCTTAAACTCCTGACCTTGGCCTCCCAAACTTCTGGGATTACAGGCATGAGCCACCGTGCCCGGTCCTCTGCTTACATATTTCTTACAACTGGGATGTTTTATCACCTCTCACCACCTCATAATGCCTAGTAGAGTTGCTCTCCTATCAGCTAGCAATCAGTGACTATTGGTTAAACTGAATTGAATTCTAGATACATATTAATAAAATAGTGATTTTCCTGGTTAATACTGCAAAACATGAGAAGTATACGTGTCCTCCTTCTGATCCCTCTGCTAAAGCCTGCCCTTATCTTTTCTGGGATGTGTTTAACTCCATCCAAAATGTCCTTTATTCCCTCTCAATTTAAATTAATTAACTTATGTTACTTTTAGAGAAAAGGTCTCCCTGTGTCACCCAGCCTGGACTACAGTGGTGTAATCATAGCTCACTGTAGCCTCAAACTTCTGAGCTTAAGTGATCCTCCCACCTCAGCCTCCTGAGTAATTGGGAATATTGATGCATGCCACCATACTGGGCTTTCAATTTGAATTTTAAAACAGCAAAAACCCATGCCATGGATATCAGTTAACTGTCATTTATATATTTATATATTCATATATAGAGAGATACATGCTTATTTATAGTCATATTCTTCTCTACATTGTTTCTTAAATATATTCTTCAGAATATAAATATTCTATCTCCATTTTAAAAGAACTTGAGAAGTTTTGATTCGTTATGAGAAAAAAATTATTTTAAGATACACACCTTTTTTTCTATTCATCCATCCATGTAGGCAGTATTTATTGGGTGCCACCTCTGTACCAGGCTTGGTCCCTTGTGCTGGGGAGATAGTGTTGAACAAGACAGACCAGTCCCTATCCCTCATGGTGCTTACAGACATGTGGACCAGTCCCTATCACTTGTGGTGCTTACAGACATGTTGACCAGTCCCTACCCCTCGTGGTGCTTACAGACATGTGGACCAGTCCCTACCCCTCGTGGTGCTTACAGACATGTGGACCAGTCCCAACCCCTCATGGTGCTTACAGACCTGTGGACCAGTCCCTACCTCTCGTGGTGCTTACAGACCTGTGGACCAGTCCCTACCCCTCGTGGTGCTTACAGACATGTGGACCAGTCCCTACCCCTCGTGGTGCTTACAGACATGTGGACCAGTCCCTACCCCTCGTGGTGCTTACAGACCTGTGGACCAGTCCCTACCCCTCATGGTGCTTAGAGACATGTGGACCAGTCCCTACCCCTCATGGTGCTTACAGACCTGTGGGAGATATGCACAGGATGTGGGGAAATCCTGGATGCTGTGGAAACTGATGAGAGGGACACTTGTCCCGTTTAGGGATGCAGTGAATGGGAGCATATCCCTGAAGAAGTGACATGTGATCTAAGATCTGAAGGTTGAGCAGGAGCTAGGCAAGTAAGGAGAGGGATGATAATCTACTAGGCTGAGGGAACCATTTATGCCAATGCTTGGAGGTAAAAGTGCTTGTCTCCTCATCCCCTCTAAAGAGCTAAAAATCATTCCAAAAGGCCAGAGCAGAGAGATATGAATGAGGTGTGACCTTCAGATTCTCTTTAACAAATTATTAGAGCAGGAAAAACATCGTTCTATTAGCATAGTAGGTATATTAGTAAGCAAATATTCTAGTGCTTGGGACTAACAGGTACTCAACGAATGTTTTCCAGCTTATCTGCTGACTGAGTGGCTATTCAATACTATGTAAGGAGTTTCATGTTTTGATTTCTGCCTTCCAGTATCTTTCGGTTTCATCTGGGGGCTGGTGGAAATTTAGAAACAAAAGGGTTTAAAAAAAGAAAAAAGCTCGACAGAAGAGCAGGCAAAGGTTTAAAGGCCTTGAGTGAATGGGGGGGACATCACGTGGTAGGTAGAGGAGACCCTCAGGAGGTGTGATGGGGGGCACGCAGGGCTGTAGCTGGAACCTGAAAGTTTCTACCTGGGGAGACTAAGTCAGAGAACTTGGACAGAGCCCCTCCATTAAGCTCTGGTGGCAAATTGGGTAGTTATTTGTTGAAGCAGCTTTTGCCTAACTGAGCCCGAGCAGCAGCAGGCACACTTCTGCTGCTAGAAACTGTAGCGTAGAACCATAATATTTTCCACTAAAAATCTGGGGCACATTATCTGGCAGAGGTACAAAAACTTGCAAATTAGAACTCTCCCAGGAACTGCAGAATGTATGATTGTTATAGACATGGATTTTCAAATTGGTGTGATGGCCAGTTTTAATAGGGTCTCATGGCTAGAAACATATGCTTCAAACCCAGTTAGACCTTTTTTAAATCATGGCACCAGCAGTGTGACTTCCTGTGGTCTGCCTGGTACCAGCAGTGTGATGTCCTGCAAGTTTCTTTACCTCTCTCAGGCTTAGCTACTTTATCCGAAAATGGGGATAATAATACCTTCTTAGGGGTTATTTGACTATTTCCATGAAAAATTAATAGTAAGTACTCAAGACCATGCCTATGCTAAAAAATAATATTATTGTTAAGATAATAATGATTGAGCCTCATTTTCGGGGGTAATCAGACTCTTTCCGGAGCGTGTAACCCCCAGAATTCTTTGACTTTCCAAGTACCCATCATTCCCGGGTCTGTAAATGTGTTTGTGTTCTCAGTTTGGCCCTTTATCAGGATTCCCAAACTCACTGATTAGGCTGGCTTGTAGGCGCCAACCTGAAAAAGAATTTGACTTTGTCAGTATTGGGAAAATATTTGTAAAATAGTACAGTCAATAAATAAATATACTGTAGACTTTGAGTCGCTTTAAAAAAAAAATGCCCAGGAAGTTAAAAAAAAAAATTCTGGACTCAAAATGTTAACTGGGTTTGGTTTAGTATTTGGACAAAGAAATCCCTGCTCTGAACTGAGCAGAGAGATAAGCGCCTTGACTTGCAATAGATTAAGAGACTTGCATTGGTGAGAACAAACCACGTCTGAGGCTCTCCCTGAGTGCCGCCACATTTAGATTTAAGATTAACTGCAGCCGAATGGTGGAGCGGCTGTTTGTTTTATGAAACAATCGCTAATGACATTAAACAGACGGAGCCCCTTCCAACATGATTGTTCATTTGCGATAAACTGAGAGAAGCCCACAAGAGATTGAAAAAGAAAACTCATAAGTGCTTCATTTTGAGGCTCTTACAATATTCTATTGGAGGTGACAATTAATGGAAGTGAATGGGAATCTAATTCAGAGCACATTTAGATCCACGGAGGAGGAGGTATGGCAGGAAGGAATCAATATGAATTTGCTTGCTTTTATATTTATATCAAAGAATCAAGTCATCATAATCTCATGACAAGTTTTCCAAGGAGGATTTTCTTTCTTCCTCTTGTTTTTTCAGGCTGTTTATTTGTTCATTTCTCTTATTTCTGCAGCTCCCGAGCTCCTAAAGCTGGCACTAAGCATTAGCTGTATTAAAGAGTACTATTAGTTCAATTAGACATTAGACATTTACTTTTCAATGTATTTGAAGCCTGATTTGATTTGGGTCCAGCCATTTAAAATTAAGAAAGCAGAACTGTGTACAGAACTGTGTACAGATATCCATAGCTCTGAAGTCTTAATTGCAAATTCAGTTAAGGATTAGACAGGACTATATCTCTCCAGATCAAAGATATTTGCTAATACCTGAGATAGAAAGGTTGTTAGATTCTGTATTTATTAATTCAGGCTTTTTGTCTTTGGATTTTTGTTGGACTTTAATATTTTGGTTGAAAACAACACAATTTGCACCAGCATTAAGAGTGTAGATGTGGGTAAAATCTGAAGCAAGCCTCACTTACATTTTCATTATTTTGGTTTAGCTAAAAAGTGAAATAGTGTTTATTTTTGCAAAAAAAAAAAAAAAAAGATATATTGTCAAAGGCCATGTTCCAGCATTAAGCTTTTGTTTTATACACAAAGAAATATATTAATGAAAAGTGTTTTAAGTGCTTATTATAGAGATGGTTTGTTTTGAAACATGAGCTTTTTCACAGCAGTTTTACACTTCATTGTGTACCATGAAAGACATTCTAAGTAGAGGTTGTCAGTCTCCCATCAGAAGTAGAGTACTGCTGGGGAATGGAGCCATTTAGGATGTCACTCAAGCAGGACTAATCTAGAGTAGATATCTTATAAATAACCAGTAACGAAAAAACAAATCATTCCTCTCCCCACCAGAGCAGAGAGAATTACTGCTTAGGAGAAGGAAATCTTTATAATAAAGATTTACAGTCTGAATTAGTGAATTGTTTAGAGCAAAACATTACATAAAGTTGCAATGACAACCTTAGATAGGAGTTCTGGGAGCTATGGCAATGCCTTTATGAGGAGAGGGAATGAGTTTAGAAGGGCTCTTGTATACTGGCATCTCCCACCTTGGTCTTGGGGAGATGGGTTTGCATACCCTAGAAATCTACCAGTTATGAGGTATGGGTTTATTAAGGATAATATTTTTCAATCTCTACTCTAGTCCATGCTATTCCTGTCGGATCCCAAAGATATTCTCAAAACCAGTGAGGACCATTCTTTGCATAGAGAATTGCTGTACACATTTAAAGTGTATGAATTTTCTATTACGTGATAGAATATAATGAGAGTACTAAGAGCATTCCTTTTCAGCTTTCTGTTATTTCAGGTGCCAACATTTCACTCTTTAATTTCTTGAAATAAATACTGGGTTTTTAGATATTTGCAAGTTCTCTAGCTTTGGAAATCTTATCCATACCTCCCCTTCCCTGCCTTGTTCTCTTTTAAAGTAGCTAGAATGAGCTATCTCTCAATTCCTAGTGGGGAAAAGGCTTTATCAGGACCCATGGTGAGAACTCTATCTGTCAAAGAGAGAAAGAACCTGATTTTCTTGATTCTGATAAGTACGAATTTCTCTCGTTGAAGCTCCTGTTGTGGTGATACACAGAGAAAAATGAGTAGGAATGCCTGGCTGGTTAAAATAATCTTCTCAATCCCCCCACCCTAAGTGATTCCCTTATTCCAAGACCAAGAAATGGCACATTTCCCAGACTCTTTGAACTTGTCCACCATAACATATCATTCTGATAACCTGGAATACAGAAAGAAAAGAAAAAACCCTAATATTTGTATGTTGCTTTTTTTTTCAGTAGTTTGGTTTTGATGAGGTTGGGGAGAGAATGGCTTTTATTGAATACCAGGCTTTCCATTTTATTGCATCTATTTCCACACATGCCTGTAAGTTAGATAGAGCAGATGCTATCTACATTTTTCAGATGAGAAAATTAAAGTACACAGGCTTCCTTAAGATCTGGCAGCAAGAAGCTAGATTTATCTGGGGTACAACAGAGTTTGGGGAATGCACACTACTTGGATCCAAACTATTTCAGGTTTCTGGGGGAAAGTTAGTTTTTTTAGATTCTGTAATGTGCAGGGACAGGCAAGGTCAGGCAACATCTCTGTATTGCTACTAATAGGGAGCCCTCATCCAGGAGAAACATATTCACTGTTTAAGTAGAATCCTTGAAATTAGCAGATGCAAGTAGCCCCTGGAATAGAAGTTGAAAAGCTTTTGAACAGTATGTATTGCAAAGTAAATCCTTAGCACAAAAATGCATACTGTTTCTTGTTGTTTCTGCCATTGATGGTCTACACCAAAGAAAGAAGATTCACTTCTATAAGCATCTACTGATTGCTCTGATTCAGCTTCTTGAGACTCCACAGAATTTGGAGATTGGGTGCTGGGGATTGACAGGATGGACTGAGTCATGGAGGTCACTCTGTCCTCATATGTGGGGACCATGTGAGGTAAATATAAGGAAATAGGAATAAAAAGGAATTTTATTTTCACCAACAAAAGTATAATATGCTACTGAATATAACAAAGCTATTTTCTATATAGTATGTAGTTTGTATATAATTGATAATTCAGGATAAGAAATTTCGTGTAAAAGGTGCATGATGTAGTCACTTTGTTAGTTTAGCCATTTATTTAACCAAATGTTCCTTTTTACATTATACAGTAGCTGAGTTTGGGGGGCTGTAAGATCTAGAGTCCTGGTCTGGGTGGAATGAAGATAAATCATGACTTGAAATTCACAAATTAATTTTTGCTTTAAAGACAAATCATGCAATTTGCTACCACTCTGGGAGGAATGACATTTAATATAAAACCATAATTTGGGAAATTACAAAACATCAAAAATTCACCAATTTTCTGCTTTGAAAAAAGTAAAGTCAGATTTTATTAAAAATATTAAAAAAAACAGTAGATGTAATAAAATCATGAATTGCTTTGGAACCCATAAAATGTCTGTGATACAGCCCCTTTCTTTTTATTTTTCTTTGTAAATGTGTTCATGGAATACTCAAAATATATTAACATGAAAACTATACTATCCTTCCGCCATAGTCTGTTATAATCTGCCTGTTTTAAGAAAGCCTAGTTACATGTAGCAAATTTGATATCCCTGTCATCATCTTGAAATATTTGTTGAATGAATGGATGGATGCATTCCCCATCTGTGTAGTCAGTTCTCAATTATCCATTATAATAGAGTTGAAATAGAAAAGGAACGTTTGAGAGTGAAATCCACAAATCATTGAGAACGTGTGATTCATTACTCTCAAAGTTTCCCACCAACTCTTTTACCCAACTAGATTAAAATGTGACAAAAAAAATAAAAATAAAAATGTAAGTTCTTTCTCTTTTGCCTGGTTGTACTGACTTAGCTACTAAGAAATAAAATTTGAAATTAGTGACTGAAATAAATATCCAAATAGAGCCCGGAAGCTGAATGATTATCTCTGAATCACCACAGCAGTAACTTAGGCCAAACTCATTGTTCTTATATAGAATTCCTAGGGGGATATTTTTTAACAATTGCTGGTAAATCTGAACTAAGGATGCAGAAGGAAAGATGCTCCCAAAAGGATGCTGAATGATTAAAGTTGACTGTTACCTTTGCAGTGTGATAGAGAGGGGAAAGCACAATTTAAATGTTTTTGGAAATACTGAAAAGATACGGGAATCGAGAGTAAAAGTTTGAGATACTTCCGTTCTTTTGTAAAAGTTGATCCTGAAACAGTGCTGTATCATGTGAGTATGTGTGTAAGTGTTCTGGAGGGAAGGCCTGGGATTCCCCAGGGCTTAGACTGCTTGGTGAAATGTATAAGTTGGGTCAAGGTCACATTCATTCTTGGTCTTATATTTCAGAATATTTGGAAGGAAGAAGGTTTGGGGTGGTTTTTTTTGTTTTTGTTTTTTTCTTCTTTTCTTTTAAAATATCTAGCTGCTTCCCATTAAGTTACTTTTGAAAGCTCTTATGGTTTGGGAAGAAAAAAATTGGCAGTAAAATCAGCATGGTTTCTGACAAAAGGCCTGCAAGCAACAATGGTAGGATAACCAAATGCCACATGGAGTTGATAACACTTAGTGGAGTCACAGCTGAGCAGCACAAGCCCAGGAAGCCCAGCTTTATGTTGCGTGCAAGATCACTGACGACTGGTTTTATTCCTGCTCTGAAGAAAATGTAGACAATGCATGCACACACGGTCCTTCTCACCACTCCCCACCTCCTCCCTCCTGTTATATCTGAAGCCAGAGTTTCTTACACTCTGACATGAAGTCATGATACATAATCCTTAATACTTCCAAAGAGTCTTTGCTTTTCATCTAGGAAATTATGTATGCTTTAAGTTTATTTGGACTATACCTGTACCCTTTGTTAAAAGACTATAGCACATGAATGTAAGAATATATACACTTTTATGTATTTGCACAACTATTATAAAATATGCAGAAAGCACAAATGCATCTCTGAGATCAATTTTTTAAAAATCAGAACATAGACTTAAGATAAAAGGAAACCTATAAGCTGTAGTAGTATTAGTTTGTTGATCTCCTTTCCTGAAATTTTCTTTTACTATTTTTTAAAAGGAGGGTGGCAGTAATCGTTACTATGGAGTTTAAAAGTACCCTTTGATGGTTTTCTCTTGCCATGTCTCATAAATTCCAACCTTCTTTGATAAGAAAAGAGTCTGACATTACAGGCCAGGCAGAAGTCTCTGAACGTTAATTGAAAGCATCCAACTGAATTGTCATATCTTTGTAAAGAAACATACGCACTAGTGTGCAGTTTCAAACTTTTGATACAGGAATACAAGAAACATGTTTGTGTATACATAGGAACTTCTAATGATAGGTACTACTCTGTGTGTGTGTGTGTGTGTGTGTGTGTGTGTGTGTATCAATACAAAGATGTATGGTTGTTTGCCTTCATTTATCATTTGCGCATGTTAATTGGTAATGCTTATAGGTTAGAAAGACAGCAAAGCCAAATATATTATTTCCACTAACAGAAGTAAGACATCATCCTCATCATCCTTATATAAACCTACTGGTGATTGTGAATCTGACTTTCTTTTATTTTGATAACTTTTAATCTTGAGAGAGAGAAAAAAAATTAGTGAGAAGGCAGCAAAAGATTCTTATTGAAACAATTCTGTTTTAATCACTATAACAATTTTACTGTTTTAATTCTCCCAGTGGTCCAATGAAGTAGCTACTGTTCTAACCCATTTCATAGAGGAAGAAACTGAAGTTCAAAAAAGTTAACTGGCCCAAGGCCAGATAGCTAATCAGGCATGGGCCAGTTAGTTAACCAGATGGCACCCAGCCACTTGTCCAGAATACATGTTCTTGCCACTGTACTCTACTGTTCTAAAAATACATTAATATAGGAAGAAAGAAATATCTCAGACTCAAGTAATTAGTAATTCCCCTCATACTGAATCCATGCTGGCCTAAACAGTTCTTTGATTTGGTCAGTTTTAGTTCAAATGCCCAGAAGTTCTTTCTGAAGAGAATAGGACCTCGGGCAGTGTGTTCTGAACTGCTTTCCAGAGGTAAAGAAAGGTATGTTTCTCCTGTTTGCTTCAGGAAAGAAACATACATAAAAGTAAAGAATTAGTTCCTGTCTGGCATTTTATCAACTTCACTTAAAAAAAAACTTTTATTTTTTTTCTTTAGAGGTAGCAGAGATGAATTGTTGCAGAGTGCCTACCTGTTCAATAAGAAATTCATTCTCTCCTGTCACCTGTGTCCGTAATTTCCATTGCTAGAACCTTTCAGAAAATGGAAATGAAATGTTTGTGAAATTTCTTATACAGAGAGAAAGCAGAAAAAAGAGGACTCTGATCTCTTGCTGTTGAAACAAAGGGCAAATTATACATTTTTAGTACTGGATTTTTTACAAAAATACTTAACTCTTTTACATCTCAGTTTCCCCATCTGTTAAATGGGAATAGTAGCCCTTCCAAGTGCCTGAATCGTCTAGGTTTAAAAGGCCAAGTGAGCTTGGATCTATTTTCTTTCAGTGCTGTGGCTGAGGACCCCTTGAGGTAACCAAGCCATAGAGCAAAGATGATGGCCTTTATCATGTAGAAAGTGGACGACCAGATGGCAGAGCCCATTTGACATAATGACTCTCACTCTGGTGGTTTGTAATTTATGAAGTAGCCTTCTAATCAAAGGCGCTGTTGGCTGCCAGAGAGCTCAGCCACAGCATGGAAACAGCTTCTTCCAAAAAGAAAAAACAAATCAGCCGAATATTCTTCCATCTAATATGATAAACAGTCTAAAACACAAGAAAGGTTAACACAAATGATTCTGATTTTTATTTTGTAAACCTTGAGCAAAGAAGAGAAAAGGCAGGTTATCTAGGGAGGCCTTTTCCCTTGACTTCATCAGGGAAGAAACAGGAACTATTCTAGCCACCCTTGCATCTTTTGGGTCTACTTGTGGCTCCCAGGCCCTGATGCCTAGGCAGGGAGGAAAAAAAGGGAAAAGAATAAAGTGAGTGGAGGGGCAGACAGAGAAAGGGCAGTTGAAAGGAACAGGGGAGAAATGATGAAAGGGGTTTGCACAGCTGGGCTGAGGCAAAATACCCCCCACCAAATGTCAGTGGTTGCTCAGAGACATCAAAAAGGCATTGGAGGAATTTCTCTAATTTCCATAACCAAAGTTAAAATAAGTCAGAAGTATGATGAATATGGTAATAATTCTGCCACCTCTTCTCACAGTCCCTAAGATTTTGCCCCTTCATCTCTTCTGCCGTGACTAGCGTGTCTATTGTTCACGATCCCAGTTCTTTTTCTAATATGACAACAGCCTCGCTAATCTCGCTACAGCTGAAGTCATAGTTTCCAAAGAACTTCACTTGATTTAGAGACATACACTGCCCCATTTTCTCTTAAGCGTGTAAGGAGACTAAGAATAACCCATCCACTACTTGGTGTTGGGTACATTTTCAATCTGGCATGCCAAAATTCCCAACTCCAGGGTGAGAAATAAATCTGTTTCTTTGAATAGCAATGAGAAAGATGGGTAAGCATTTTAAAAGGGTAGATGATGAGAGCTGGTAGCAGTGCTAAATGGAATTTTATGTTCTTATGAACCATTCAGTGTAAAATGATAGAGCGTTTTCTGATTAGGTGATTTTAGCTTTTATGGTGAGAAAATGGTTAAACACAGAGCACTCTCCTAAGGTATTTCGTATGAATGCTTTTCTTCTTTACTGAAAGCACATCAGGGAAATGGATGATGCATCTCATTTGATTCAAGTGAAACAGTTTAGATTGTTATGGCTTTGAGTTAAAAAAAAAAAAAGGTAAATAGCTCTCTTTGGTAAAGAACTGCATCACAGTATGTCCTTCTTCAGCTGGTGGCCTGGCGCCTCTCAATGTATTAATTTGTGACATTTGATAAATACATGTCACTGGACAGGAAGTTGTCAGGACGTATTTATAAAGGGTCCTAGCCTATGGAGTTTTCATTTT
Organism: Sapajus apella; assembly: GCF_009761245.1. Classification (NCBI taxonomy): domain Eukaryota; kingdom Metazoa; phylum Chordata; class Mammalia; order Primates; family Cebidae; genus Sapajus; species Sapajus apella. The sequence continues at coordinate 19,589,234 of NW_022436962.1, read as the reverse complement.
TAAGCCAAGATGCTAGCAAGTGGCATCATCTCTGAATGAATTGTATTTAAATAGGGTCAGGAAGAAGAGCAGTAAGGTAAGAAAAAATGCTTTAAGAACACCCATTCATAATCAGAAAAGCCAGGAGATGGATCACAAACTATTACTGAAGAACAGCTTTTTAATGCAGTGCTTTGAAAACTGGACATAGAATATCAACTAATAGAGAAAGCATAAAGGTAGCTTTCTTAGGAGAGAGAATGTGTATCAAAAATGGAATGTGGTACCCAGAGGTTGGCTAGCTAGGAGGCAAGCCACAAGTAGGAGAGCGATTTTGTTCTCTCCGAGGCGATGTCTGCCAGATTAGAGGCATCAGTGCCCTCTATTGTTCACAGGAGAACTGCAGAATTGCCTGAGAACACAGGCCAGGCATTTTTTTGCCTTGTAAACAGACTTCTCTACAAACTGCAATGGATGATAATCAATAAAGTTGAAGGAAGGGAGGGAGGAAGGAAGAAAAGAAGGAAAGAAGGAAGGTAGGTTGATTTGTGGTCATCTTTGTATTGTTGGAGCACTATTGTCCAAATATTTAAAATATTAAATCTTTAAAATGTTTTTCCTGGACTAGCTGTTTCAGCTTATTAACATAAGACATAGTCCTCAGAAGAAAAGTGCGATTTATATTTAGTGATATATGAGCACAATGTTTATGATGCAAAAGTTATTCTGTTAACTTCATTATACTTCTTTTTGGTTTGTTTTGATAAACCTCTATTTGCATGTTAGCATTTGACTAACTTTGGGAGAAAAATACGGACATTAATATCTAGTTTTCTCCTTTGCATAATTTATATTTCCCAGTAATGATTTGATCTGTCATTGACATGAAAAATATGGGGATTGGAAACTTTTTTTAAAGCTAAAATAACATTAAAAATAGCATTACTCAGCTATGTGTTTTACTAAATTAAAGATTACTGCAAGAATGACAACTTCATTCAAGCAAATCATTTGGAATTACATTAAACAGCTGCTGTTAAACAGCTGACGACAAAGGAGACCATTTTGATCTCCACAGCACAGGGAATCTAGCTGGGCGCTCCCTGCATGGGGTTATGAAGAACACATTGTGTTCCTGTGGACCCACACGCAGAGTACTCCCCATCGTGCTTGTTGCCAAACACTGGGCTCTCTAATCACTTTGTATTCAGTCAGAGATCCAGGAAGTCCAAATCCAGCCAGACAAATGCAGAACAGCTTAGCAGAAGCAGCTTTAACAGGTGCCGTCGATAAGGTCTTAGGGAACCTGAGAGACAGGGCAAACCACGGGGAGCATTGGTCATTGGTGTCAGTTTGCCCAGCGCACAGGACGGCACCAGTCACTGAACAGCAGTTTGCCACAGAGGCCAGTTAATTGATCCTTAAGTGATGTCATAACAGTGCAAATATATATATATATATTTAGACACCTTAGCTGTGCAAATTCCTGGCAAACAGACTGCTGCTGGGTCTCTTGCCTGCTCCCCCTGCTCCTTAGAGTGCTAGAAAGAGAATGGACTGGATTAAAGACCAGGTAGCCATGAAACATTAAAAGGGATGGATGAGAGATTTGATTTAAGCAGGTGTTGTCTTTCTGCGTTGACCGTAGGCAACTGAAGATTGCCACCCCATAAGCGTAGACGCAGGTGAATAGGCTACTCCCTGACTCTGTCCCTGTCTACCAAGCTATGTGGTGCTCCCCCAGGAGATCACACTCATATACCATGTTTGAAGATTGTTTCTAGTTGGAGAGGGTCACTGCACTCAGTTGTGGACTTCCTTTCTGTGCCATGTTCTGGCTCATCTGTCTCTAAAACAGCACCTGGTTTTAGTGAGTTGAAAAATTTGGCTGGCCTGACACATCCTTCCAGATCCCGTCACTTTATAAACACAGGGACAACTTATATTCCCCACAAAAAAAAAAAAAATTGGAAATTGAGTATTGACAAAATGTTCGTGAACTTACTTATGTAACTTGAGCAAACACAAGAGAAAAAAGAGGATCCTGTGTGTTGAGATACAGCAAGTTGCAGAAGAAATCTGAAAAATCTGCAGTAAGGTGGACAACAGCCTGTATAAATAATTCTATTAATATTGAGACTTTTGGCTTGGAACTGATAGTGAAAAAAGGAGACAGAGAGAAGCAAGGCCACATTTGAAGTTATTTGGAATTACTGGCAAAGTGTTTGCTTCTGCAGTTGGGAAATCATTTGACTTTCTTGCATGTCTGTCTTATTCTGCTGCTACTGCATTTAAAAAATCGGGGTCCCAGACAGATTAGAGTGGCTGGGCATTCTGGTGACACAAAATGTCTGTCTCTGTCCTGTCTGGTTAACATGGATTAACTAATGTGATACTTATAACCTGTTCTGAGCAAGCGTTGATCTAGGATGTACATTGACAAGTGAATTGAGAGTCCATTGCTTATGAAGGATTCCAGCTTTACCCTCTACTTCCAAAGCCTGTTATTTTCTAAACTCTATTTGTAAATCAATAATTACATCCCAATATAGTCCTATCTGAACTCCTGACATTTTAAAAGTAATAACTGTATTTCAATAGCATTTATTATTCAAGTTCATGTTATCAACATCCTAGAATTAATCTTTAGACAGTCGCCTTTGTAGTTCATTTGCAAGAAACTGAAGCAAAATGAAGTTGATAGAAAAAGCAACATTATCTAAAACATGAGGGAGAAAACCTACTGGATTCTATTTATTAATTACATCTTAGCTTCCTGAGCACTGTTGTTTTTTGAATTATACCACATACCATTTTCATAGATTAATAATATTTTAAGGTTTGAATAGACTTGGTATAAATTAGTCTTTTTCTCTCACTGTAAAATCGGTAGACTGAGGCCTAAAATGATTGAACGATTAGCTCAAAGGCCACAAATTGCTCATGGCAGAAACAGAATTATATAGAGGCTACCAGTAAGTATTTTGGTATTAAGTGTTTATGGATTAGTTAAGAAAAATCATCATCACTATTTTGGAAGGAAATGCAATCGTTGTGGCCCATACACCCAGTTGCCCTGCCTTCCTGTGTCCGGGATATCCAGAGAAATCGGAGAGAAGCTGTGTTTCTGGGGGTGGGGGAAGGGGAGAGGGATTCCACCCTATCATTATATCCTCTTGATGCTATAAAGGAGCTGTGCAGAGGAACAGAACCATAGGAATGATACTGCAAGGACCCAGCACATGGGACAAAGAGGTGTATGAAAACCGTCATTATTTCCATCACATGGTATTGCCACAGAGAGAGGCAGAAGAATAAGGAGAGGGCTAAGACAGAAAGAAGCCTGGTGGGATGGGGGTAATTACTCCCAAGTTTGTCTCTGCCACTTATGGGTTGCTATGAGCCCAATCAATTTAAATGACATCTCAGAATCCCAGTTTCATAACTGATAAAACTGGAAAACTAACATGATTTATCTCACAAATAGGTAAAATGAAATTAGGAATGTGCAAGCATTTTGGAAGCTTTAAAGTGAGATGTTTGTGCTAGAAATTAATAAAGTCTACAAAATACAAATTTTAAGCCTGTTTTATGAGTTCTTTGATGAGGATTCCTTTGCTAAGCCATACTGATAATTACTGATAATAATCTAAGGTCTTATGAATATGTTGAGGGAAAAAATAATTTAAATTAGGCCATTTTAAGGAAAATGATTACAATTTCTTGCAAACAGGCATAGCATAAAACAAAGCAAAGTAGTATATGCACATGGTTTACATGCTTCATTTATTTGATGAGCAGACAGTTTTTGGAAAAAGGGACCAGTCTTTGTTTATTTAGCATTTGACAACTCTCTAAGATCCTCAAGTTAGGAGATGAAGATTCAGTGAGTACGTTTATTATTTCACCAAACATTTACCAGCTACATCTGTTAAACAGGTCAGGTCACTAATCAGCTATAGGGTATAAATAAATGGTATATTGTTCCAGTGACACCTTTAAAAATGAATACATCTACCTACATTTTCAAATTTGACACCATCATTCTATTATTAGGCAAGCAAAAATACTATGAAAATTAAGAACTTTGCCGGGCGCGGTGGCTCAAGCCTGTAATCTCAGCACTTTGGGAGGCCGAGGCGGGTGGATCACGAGGTCAAGAGATCGAGACCATCCTGGTCAACATGGTGAAACCCCGTCTCTACTAAAAATACAAAAAATTAGCTGGGCATGGTGGTGCGTGCCTGTAATCCCAGCTACTCAGGAGGCTGAGGCAGGAGAATTGCCTGAACCCAGGAGGCGGAGGTTGCGGTGAGCCAAGATCGCGCCATTGCACTCCAGCCTGGGTAACATGAGTGAAACTCCATCTCAAAAAAAAAAAAAAAAAAAAAAGAGCTTTAAGCAAAGAATTATTTTAAACGTTAGCTTTGGTAACTTCTGTCATTTGCAGTTATGTGGATGCCATACTATCTGGTATATAAAACACTGTATATATTAAATTAATATTTTGCCAATGAGAGCATTTTGCCTATAAATATAAATATTTCATTATTTCATATCATTTTTCTTTTCATCAGCCTAGCTTGGGCTTTTTCTATTATACATTGCTTCTATCTAGGAAAAGCATGTGCTTTAGCAGAAAGAGCTCCTGATTACCTGCCAGCAGATAGTCCTGGGGTCATATCCTGGTTCTGTCACTTACTGGCCAGGTTTCCTTGGATAAGTTAATGTTTGAGCTGCATTTCCTTATTTTTATTTCTTCATAAAATCAGACTCATTATCACCATAATATCTACTTTTTATATTATTAAGATTGTTAGATAATTGCACAATAAAAGAAGGCTGTTACTATTTTTACATCATTGAACTTGTCTAAGGTTAAGCAAAATAAGTAAAGCAGTCAGAACAATGCTTAAGACATAGTAGGTGTGTAACAAATATTTTTCACTTCTCTTAGACACAAACTCTACATTAAAGCCTATATTAAACCCTGTATTAAATAATAACACCACATTGCATTTGTATACTTTTTTTACAATTTACAGAATGAGTTTGATACATAGATAATTGCCTTCTACATGAAGACTGAAATATAAATATACATCACCATAATACAATTTAAAGATAATAGCCATTCTTTATTGAGTATGTCTTTTACAGATGAGTAAACTAAATGCAGAGAGGTTAAGCAACTTTCTCAAGGACAAACTCCTAGTAATACACAGAGCTGACATGGAAACTTACCCAACCTCCTAACCAACTGGTTAACTGGCCTGCATTGAATACATGCAGTGAGACTGGACAAAGGGAAAGGAGTGGGCAGGGAGAACCTCAGCCTTCAAGTCAAGAGGGTAAAAACTCCTATGCATAGCACAGTGTCTGGAATAGAGAAAAACGTTACTTAAATATGTGAAAGAAGCAAAAACATGCTGAGCATGGTGGCTTATGTCTGTAATCTCAGCAACTTGGGTGGCCAAGGCAGGAAAATCGCTGGAGGCCAAGAGTTGGAGATCAGCCTGCGTAACATAGTGAGACCCCGTCTTTGGGAAAAAATGATGGAAAAAAAAAAACAAACTTAGCGGGGCAGGATGGTGTGTGCTTGTTGTCAGTTACTTAGGAGGCTGGGGGTGAGAGGATCACTGGAGCCCAGAAGTTTGAGGCTGCAGTGAGTCATGATTGTGCCACTGCACTCCAGCCTGGGTGACAGAGTGAGACTCGGCTTAAAAAAAAAAGAAGGAAAGAAAAGCAAAATGTGAAAGAATATAGCAAAAGTCAGGGTGCATTGTCTTTAATAGGTGCACCTCTAACTGACATCCCGTTATAAAAGAAAAATTGAGACCCTGGGCTGAGCCCTCTCATGGCTCAGCCAGCAATTTCTTGAGGAACTTTAGACTCTGTTTTCTACCCTAGCAAAATAGGTTGCAAACTTCGGTAAATAGAGCAGAAACATACACATTTGCTAATATGGAACCAAAGTTAAACCTGCTTAGAGGACTACAGAAGAATGTCTATGCCTACCCTCACCTGGAGAGCTAAATGAACGGGTACTTGAGAAAACCTACTCAGACGACATCGTGAAGGCTGGTGTCGCTTCAGTGGCAGTAGGCCAGCAATATTGCTAGAGGAACAGATGGAAGATGGGACACATTTGTAGCCAAAAAGAGACTACTCATAGGTAACACAGCATGTATTGCCAGGAATAAAGATGGTGAGATGTAGAAATAACCTCTATAAGTCCTATGTGTGTGCATTTCTTAAAATCAGTTTATTTTTAATTGTTGGATGAATTTGGAGAGTTTTTGCCTGAAATCTGTGTGTTTTGGGCATTGTTGGACCTTTGCTTTAAGGAGTGTGTACAGAGATGTGTATGTGTGCTTGTGTGTGTGTGTGTGTGTGTGTGTGTGTGTGTGTGTGTCTGTGCACATATCCAAGTGTGTGGTACTAGACTCAGATGAGATGGAGTTGATTAAAACATCAAATGAGTTACCCTATGAATGCTGTACAGTTGATGTTTATTTTCCAAGGCAAGAATGTGGGCTTGCATTTCCGCTGCGTGTAAATGTTTTGTTTAGCACCTAGTACAGTGCTAACAACAATGTAATAAATGCTTGCCAAATATAGTATAAATAAATTGATTTAATACCCAGAAGTTTCATGTTCTTTATTTTACTGTCATTTGTTCAGAGGCACAGTAGAAAAGGTTCTAATGGACAGTGTATTTCTTACTCCCTCACGGTTCCTTATCCACCCAAGACTGATCTCTACAGCTTTGTTCTCTTAAAGCACTTGACCCTTTAAAACTCTCCTAGCAAACCTTTCTGCTCATCGCTTAGATAAAAAGAGGGATACAGCAGATAAATGAACAGAATCACACTCCATGTAGCACCATGTCCAGGGGAATCACAAGTAAAATCTGCTACTTAATGGCAGTCAGTGTAATGACTAAAAGCCAAAGGTAACCCTGCTCGTTCTACGAGCAGGGTTAGAATTGTTTCTGCAAGTTACCTATGAAGGAAGTTGTAGTAAATTACTAAGTCTCAGTTTCCTAGATTATTGTGAGGTTCAAATGAACTAAATGATGTGAAATTTTGAGCACAGTCCTAGCACATCGTAAACTAGTGATACTTAGCAACACTGACCATCACGTCAATGACAGTGATCGTGATGATGATGATGAGTGTTACCCACAAATGGCGATGATGATGATGACAACAGTGAAGGTGATGACAATGGTGGCAGCACTTAATGGCTAACACCTTGCTAGAAAAACTCTTAAAAGGAATCACGCACAATCTGCTTTCTAATTTATGTTTCTGGGTCTAAGACTGCCTTCAAAACATACTATTAGTTTTTGGAAAATTTAAACCAGCTCTCTAAATTAAATTACCCCGAAGACCAATACCAATATTAAAAAATATAAAGAACTTTCTGAATTCTATGCCATAGCCAGTACAATAATTTTGCACTGAGATATTTACTCCAGGGTTCTCTCCATGATCCTAAGAGTCACTTTAAGGATGGTGTATTGTTTTAGTTCAGCTGCATTGACACACTGACACACCATTAATAGCAAATGAATAGACTGTGCCTGTGTTGTAACTTTCATTCTCTACTCAATGACTTTTCTCACACTTAGCAAATAAATTTTCATTGTGTGCTATTGTAGAAAAGTCATATTATCCTAGATTTTAAAGCACACCTTGTATAAAGAGAACCTGTAATACAGTTAGCAGCCCCATTCCATTGGTCTCTAATGACTATCATGGTTAGACACAGTGACTTTGACAGAAGGAGGAATTTACTCCATTAAGCAAATATATTGAAGGCTCCATACTTTGCTGAAGTTAATAATTTCATCTTTAACAACTGAAGCAAATTTGAACGATGTTGCACTTCTCATTTGATGTGATACTCATTTTGCATTGGTCAGGGAAGGTAGAATGCTCCTCTTTTGATGTAAAATCTCCCTAAACTGTTAAGTTCAAAGGTTTTTTAATTGTCTGGGAGAGTCCAACACCAGAGGGCGATGTGAATTCAACATTTTTACTTGTTTTCTTGTACAGTTTATTTTTGGTGTGTAAATAAAATAAGCATATTTTATGTTCATAATGATTTGTTTTCTTAAGTTTTTTTTCAGTAACTGAAATTTTACTTACTCTGTTCCTCTCCCCACTTTCACATTTTAACAAGGAATGGAAAGATTAGGAAATCATTAATTCATTTAGCTGTCATTTATTGAGTACCTAGTATATGCAAGGTACTATAAGAAAGGGTTGGATGGAGTTAGGACAGAAATGGATAAAGACTCATTAGAGAAATATTTGCTGGTCAACTGTTGCATACAAAGCACTCTACTAGGTACTATTGGGAATATTAAGATGAACCAGGTAGTTCTTGTCTTCAAGGAACTTACATTCCATTGGAGAAATATGATTCCATTCCTCTCTTTTATCATTAAAGGTTGCTCATTTACCACAGACTTTTCTCCCCCAACAGTCTGTAGAGACACAGCTCAGAAAATCTGCCTCTTTTGTCCCTCTCTCAAGTCGAATTGGCCATGCCCCTTTTTAAGGCTCTAACCTGCTTTAAAAAGACATATCAGATATATGAAGAGCATTACAAACGTGTGTCCTTTAACTAGATGATGGTGGGACTAGCTGAGGCAAAAATCCTGGAAACAGGAATGTCTTTGGTATGTTAGCTTAAGTGAAGACTGTGGTATCCAGGCTCTTTGAAGTAGAGTTGTGGGAAACTTTCCAGGAAAGGGGGTTTTGGTCAGGTTATGAACAGACTTGAATTTCAGGTTACAACAATCTTGATTTTGTTCTGTAACAGTGGAAAATATGGAGTAAAAGTACTTGAGAATGTCATATACGATGAATTATAAAGAAGCAGAGAAACAGAGGGAGGGAGACCAATGAAACCACCAGTGAGGAAATTCAGGCAGTTGGAATTTAACTTTGAGAACGCAGAGATGATTTAGAGTCAGAACCAATAGGACTTAAAAGTTGCCAAGTGTATTCCAAGTACCCATGTACAGAAGTGGTATTTTTTGACATCAAGAGGGTTGCATGAATTCGTCTGGCTCATAATAGTAAGAATTCAAAACTCAGAAAGCAATTGCCCAGCTAAGTTTGCATTCATTCATTTTTTCATTAAACAGCCTGTTCAAAAACATCCAGTCTGTCAGGCCCTAAGCTGTGCTCCAAGCATTCTGAGATGAGACAAGGTCTCTGTCTTCAAGGAGCTTACAGTTTAATAAGAGAAGTAAAATTATGTACAGATATGAAAATGCTGAAGGATGGCAGGATAAGAGATGCCTCCAGAGAGGAGGTGATCTGAGTTTCTGTATGGAAACGCGGTATGTGTGTGTGTATATGTAGGGGGGCTATTTTAGGGCTGTGTGTAGGGGTATGGGGAGTGTTAAAAAGTGGTTGTGAGGTTGGTGTTTTAGCCTGAGGGGTCCACACGTGTAGTGACACAGGATTGTGAACAGGTATAAAGAAATAATTACAATATAAATTACCCTGACCCCAAAGAGCTTTCGATTCTCTAGTAATGGTTCTTCTGTTTAGACAATGTTCTGTTTTTATATCCAATGCTATTCCATTATGTTGGACAGTCTTCCCATATGGGGACGGGGGCGTGAAAGAAGAGAGAAGGGGGACTGTGATAACTCAATGCCAGTTATACTTGAGAACCAATTTCGTACATGACTTAAAAAAAAATTCATCTGAGAATTAACACTTTAAATTCTGCCCAATGAAACAGTTAAATTCAGAAGGCAGAAAAATGAAAGAATGTCAATATATATATAAAACCTCACTTTGATAAATGTGACATGGTAAATTCCAAGCCACTCCAATAAATGTCGAGCTTAATACAGGGGCACCTCTGCCTGCAAATAATCCCTAAGAGTGAGGAAAACATTACAATTTTAAAAAAAAAATGGAACACTTTAAGTTCTTGATAATTTTTGAGTTCCTCAGTCGGTGATATAGAAAGGTGTGTAGAAAGCATTATTTCTCCACAAGCATCTAAGGCAGGGTTACAGTTTCTTTCCTTTTTTCTTTCTTTCTTCTTTTTTTTTTAATGTTAAGCACGTTCCTTTGCAGGGCTTAGAAATCTCTCTAGTCCAAAATTGAACAAAAAAGGCCTCCCCTTGTGCTTTTTTTGTCAGGCTGATGAAGCTGTATAGAAATGTAAATGGAATATAAGAGATGGTAGTGGGAAGCTTGTGTTGCTCTCTTCTCTTCTCTGGGGCTCCCTTGTAAAAATATTCTCTGATTTTGCTGTGTGTGTGCACCTCTGTGTAAGGGCATTTAATTAGCTACAAGTTACAACAAAGACTTTTGAAAGGAAAATATATCTGTGGTGCAGATGCCTTTATTTTCATTCTGTGAACAGCTAGGTTTTTAACTCCCTTATCAAGAGCTGCATGAACTGCCCAGACTAAATTGGGAACATCTCCACACTGTTTGACAAATAGATTTTTTGTAAACTGATTTAGCCTTTTCATTGTTTGCATTTCATTATATAGCAGACTTCATGTCACAAAATCGGTATTCATTCAAAATAGAGAATTTAGAGATAGGACCGTAGCCAGATAAAAAATATTGCACAGGTCGGGGCTATTAAGCATAGAATAATAGCAAGTCAGTGATCCAAGGGGCTGTTCTTCAGCTGCAAAGGGGCTAACATAGCCGAGGTCAGAAGTCGGACTCAGGACTGAAGATGTGTCTGTGGCCACATTTACAAGACAATCTGCAGGGAACAGAATGAGGAATAGAGTCTGGCAGGATACACTTTGTAGGAAAGAGATAGGCTTGTTCTCTGCATCTCAAACCTCATTCTCCTGAGGGGTGGGAGGACAGTTGAGATGTGTCTTGGTCTGTTCTGAAATACTTGCTCATCAGAGTTTGGGGTTCCATGGCACATACAGGAGAGCCATATTAGCGAAATTGACTTTGAAAAGGAGTTAGCAGTGAGCTGGCTTTTCATATCTTCTAAATCTTTTAGTTTAGACCCGTGGGTCTCAAACTTGAACATGCATCAGAATCACCTGGGGGACTTGATAATGCATAGATTGCTGATCCCCAGGGTTTCTCTGGAGCGGGGCTAGAATTTACATTAATAGTTCCTGGGTGATACTGATGCTTCCCTTTGAGAACTGCTGGTATGAACTCTACATACCAATCATCAGAGGATCAAATGATTTGCAGTTTTAGAGCACCTGTCTGTTAAACCCACTCAACAATGAACACTGGCAACTCTTCACTGTTAACCTCAAACAGAAAGTCCGAAAGATCACAGAAGATCATTTACAAGGGTCTTCATTTTGTTTTTATTAAAAAAATAGCTTATGTAGAGCTATGTTTATATCACATCTTATTCTGCCTGTTTCCCACAGCCAGACAGCTTTTTTTCTTCACTTTAATGAATCTTTGGAGATATCTTTTATGTACTTGTCTATCAGTGTCAGGATTATTTATAAAGATGAACAGGATGCAGTTTTACTCTCAAGAGGCTTACAGTCACGGGAGAATCAGATAAATACGAAGAAAACATCAATAGCATTTGGTTAATCAAGATGGTAGAGGGATGCTGAGGCCTCCATACTATAGGGAGCCTCCCCTGACCTCCACTGCAAGGTAAACTAAGTATTAAGGATAAGTAGGGGCTGGTTGCAGTGGCACATACCTGTAATCCCAGTGCTTTGAGAGGCTGAGGTGGGAGATCACTTCAGGTCAGGAGTTCGAAGCGACAGAAAGCTATAATTGCACAACTGGACTCCAGTTTGTGTGACAGGCCTGGGTGACAGAGTGAGACCATGTCTCAAAGATAAATAATAATCCTTTTAAAAAGGATAAGTAAGATTTTGCTAGGCAGAGAGAAGTGGAACGTTCACGTGTATTCAGGAATCTGCCAGCACTTTGAGAATCCTAGAATTTTTTTACTTATAAGTGCACGCTGTTTCATCTTTCTCAGCTCTAGCATTTATTTTACTGTCTGTCCATTTCATACTTTCCCCCTACTTAATCTATTTTTTCCCTTACTACATTCTATTCATAAATAATCTGCATTCATTATGAAATTATTCAAACAATACATGATAATATAAGGAAGAAAATGAAAAGCAGCTAAATTTTATTGCCTTGTGATACCACAGGTTTTGTTTAACCATTTCACATCTGTTTTTACCTTGAAGCATAGTTTTAGAAGAGACTTTTACATTATACTTAGCTCTTCATTGATAAGCATGTCATGGTTCACTTTTTTCTCCTTCGATGGTCGGCAGTATAGGACTTATTTTAGTGGAGTTTCATAAACTGATGGATCCCTGGAAATTTGGTTTCTCAGCATTGTGTCAATACAAAAGCTGAAGTCCACAGATGGTTTTCACTTTACCCTAAGTCCCTTCCCCACCAGTTAATTTCACCTTTTCCTTCTTTTTAATATTGGCTGCAGTTTGAATCCCCAGTAGATCTTATCCCAAAAATACCTCTGTATGGACCCCACCCTCAGAGATTTTCACGGAGTGAGTTTGGGTGAGATCCAGGCAGCTGTGGTTTTCAAGAATCTCCAGGTGATTCCAGTGTGGAGCCAGATTATCTCATCCTAAGATCATGGTTGAGCTTTGGGGAATTAGTGTGGACTCAAAAAAAAAAGTGATGTTTCATCTGCACAACTAGTGAAGGTCTGGAAGTCACTTGCATTTGGTGACTTGGCAGCTAACACAAGCCACTGATAGTTTTTGTGGGCTGTATGTAAGGTCAAATCTTATACTTGCATCATTCACAGTGAGTTTGGATTTATCGTATTTGTTTTCACAACAATTTTATGGAGTAAGCAGATAAGTTTGTTGTATTTTAATCCCTTCTTGTTAATTGTTCTTAACAGATGATAAAACCAAGAATTCAGGTACTTGCCCAAGGTCACACAGCCAACAGTCTGTACAGCCAGGATTAAAATGAGCCATCTCATATCAAAGTGTATGCTCTTACATACACTTCTTTTATGTGGTTCAGTAATGGTAAAATAATGATTCCAGGACCTGGGCTAAGTAATTTACCAGTGGGTTTCAGTCTCTACTTTGGCAGCATATTGAATTCACCTGGGAGCTTTCAAAACTCCTGATGCCAAGGATTTTAAATTAATTGGCTGGGGTGAGGCCTGAAGATTGGAATTTTTCAAAGGTTGAGACTAATGATATATAGACCATGTCATTTAATCCCTTTAGCAACAATATGAGATTAGAGTCATCACCATGTTTAAAATGAGGAAACTGAGACATACAAGACCTTAACCCACCAGCTCACCTGTCTACCAGCTAAAGAATAGCAGAAGCCAGGCTTGAAACCACTGTCTGCAGTTTTTCTGGTCACCATATCTGAATCCTCCAGTTAAGGCTTTTGCTTCAAATTTTAAAGCAGATGCTGCTGAGTGAACTAAGAGGCTCATACTAACCAGAGAAAGAACTAAATTTAGAGTTTTTAAAAGTTCAAGGAGCACATTCCTGTCTGCAAACTGAGCTGTAGCAGCCAGCATCACTTTATTTATTGATTTATTTGGTATTTCTTTTTGCAGGATTTGATTTTTAAGACTCTGTGTGTTGAAACAGGAAGTTTAAAAAACCTAGGGTCTGGGGGTGGAGCGTATACAAATAACAGAGCAAATTCTGAGTCACTGGTTTTTAATAAAAGCTCTGTTCCTGATGATGACACTGTAGAATTTTAGAGTGAAACAGGTCTGCAGAGATCCTGTTCCCACATCTTGGCATGCCCCAGAATGACCTGGAGGGCTTGTTAGAACACAGACTGCTGGGATCTACCCCTAGAGTTTCTGACCCAGTAGGTCTGGGGTGGAGCCTGATCATTTGTGTTTTCAGCCAGCTTCTAGTTGCTGGAGATTCTGCTGGTCTGAAATCCACACTTTGAAAACGATTACACTGGTTCCCTCTCACTCACGGAAGCCCAGCAAGATGCAGCACCTAGCGCAAGGGTACAGATGACCAAGATTCTTCCTCAGCTGTTCTTTCTACCGCATCTTGCTTCTCTGAGAAAGATGGGGGAACTTCAGAGATGGTATTTTTACCCTGACCCTAAAATTCAGTGTGACATCAACCTGAGGGGATAAATACCACAGTTAAAATAGTCCCTAGAAGCATTATATTTTGAATGGATCAAAGGGTCTAGAAAGGTTACTCATTAATACCCTAGTGATGGACACTTGAGATTTCCCCTCCTCTTCTCATCTTTCTCAAGTGAACGTGAGTATAGTGACCCAGGAGAGCAATTTTTGTTTTTTTGTTTTTTAGATGAGGAGTCTCACTCTGCAGCCCAGGCTGGAGTGCAGTGGTGCTATCTCAACTCACTGCAACCACCGCCTCCTGGGTTCATGCAATTCTCTGCCTCAGCCTCCTGAGTAGCTGGGATTGCAGATACCCGCCCACACACCCTGCTAATTTTTGTAATTTTAGTAGATACGGGTTTCACCCTCTTGGCCAGGTTGGTGTTGAACTTCTGACATCGTGATCTACCCGCCTTGGCCTCCCAAAATACCGAGATTTCAGGTGTTAGCCACTGCGCCTGGCCTGAAAATTTTTTTTTTTTTTTTTGAGACAGAGTTTCACTCTTGTTACCCAGGCTGGAGTGCAATGGCGCGATCTCGGCTCACCGCAACCTCCGCCTCCTAGGTTGGCCTGAAATTTTTAAGTAAATTATTTAATTAGTTGAGACCAGTCAGGGCTACGTAAGTATGCAGATGTATTTATAATGTTAAAGATTGAAAACTAGTGAATGACTGTTCTAGAGGTTCTCTTATGGGTGACGGGTGGAGACAGGGCAGGGATTTACCATTGCTGCACAACCCTGTCTTAAGAAAAAGATGAGCCAGGTGCGGTGGCTCATGTCTATAATCTCAGCAATTTGGGAGGCTGAGGCTGGAGGTTCACTTGAGGCCAGAAGTTTGAAACCAGCCTGAGCAACAAGACAAGACCCTGTCTCTACAAAAAATTTTTTTTAATTAGCTGGGTACGGTGGCACATACCTATAGTCCCAGTTACACAGGAGGCTGAGGCAGAAGGATCCCTTGAACCCAGGAGTTTGAGGGTACAGTGAGCTATGATCACATCACTGTACTCCAGCCTGGGTTACAGAGCCAGACTCTGTCTCAAAAATAAAAAAAAGATGAGACTGGGTGCAATGGCTCATGCCTGTAATCCCAGTACTTTGGAAGGCCGAGGCAGGCAGATCACCTAAGGTCAGGAGTTCGAGACCAGCCTGACCAACATGGTGAAACCCCAGCTATGCTAAAAATATAAAAATTAGCCAGATGTAGTGGCAAACACCTGTAATCCCAGCCACTTGGGAGGCGGAGACAGGAGAATAATCACTTAAACCTGGGAGGCAGAGGTTGCAGTGAGCCGAGACTGTGCCACTGCACCCCAGTCTGCCAGTCTGGGTGACAGAGGGAGACTTCATCAAAAAAAAGAAAGATGAATATGGAAATATGTAGCCAACATTTTTTTTTAAATTTATAGGGTAGAGGGGGAGAATTCAAAAATAACAACGCTCCTTTCTTCATAAGTCAAAATGTTTCATTTAATGAGTAGCTAATTTTGAAAGAGTAAATATATTAGCCCCATTAAAATATCAACACCCAGCTCTCAGATGAACTGCTAGAGTGAGAACTCACTCAACACTGCGAGGACAGCACCAAGCCATTCATGAGAGATCTGCCCTCATGACCCAAACACCTCCCACTAGGCCCACCTCCAACACTGGAGGTCATATATTCCAATATAAGATTTGGGGGAGACAAAATACCCCAACCACATCAATGATTGTGAACATTTTTGCCAAAATCAGGAATTTATTTGGCAAATATTTGTTGAGAGTCTAAAATGTCTAGATTGCAGTGCTCAGCACAGTGCAGAGGATTAAAGGTCACAAGAAGTTTACTCAATGGAAGGCAGACACACATAAGGACAATCTACCTTGACACAAACCAGTTAGACCAGTGAGTGCAAAGCGTAATGGGACACAGAGGAGAAAGCCATTGATTCTGCCTGGTGGCCCTTCAGGAAGGCTTCCCAAAGGAGAAAACGCTTGAGCGTGTTTTGTGTGTGTGTGTGTGTTTTTTTTTTTTTTTTTTTTTTTTTTTAAGACAGCCTCTCACTCTTTCGGCCAGGCTGGAATGCAGTGGTGCAATCTCTGCTCACTGCAACCTCCACTTCCCTGGTTCAGGCGATTCTTCTGCCTCAACCTCTTGAGCAACTGAGATTACCGGCACCCACTACCACACCTGGCTGAATTTGTATTTTCAGGAGAGACAGGGTTTCACTATGTTGGTCAGGCTGGTCTCGAACTCCTGACTTCAGGTGATCTGCCCACCTCAGCCTCCCAAAGTGCTGGGATTATAGGCGTGAGCCACTGCGCCATGCCTGGCCTGAGAGTTTTTTATCTACCCTGTGCATTGTTGCTAAATATTATAGCTGACCAAATGAAAGAATTACAAGGAAAGGAATCCCCCAAAACCATTTTGTTTTTGCAATCATTTATTTATGGTTATGTAACTTTCTTCTCCAATAAGAGCACATGAATTAAGTCTGGTAAAAATGAACAAAATATTTACATTTACTTTCTTTACATCTCAAAATATTGATTAGGATTGAATAATTGAATAGATTTAAATGCTCAATTGATGGCAATGAAGTCAATGTTGGGGCAGACCGTGGGCAGTACTGGAAAGCTCTCACCAAAGAAAAAGCCCATTAAAGCTAAGAGTGTCTATTTAATCATCTTTGCTGATAGGGAAGGCAAAATGTGGACAAGTTTTTTCCCAAGATCTTCTTAGCAATAACATACCCAGGCCCCAAAACACCTGGTACTATGACAAAAAATCCCCTTATACTGCATGCTGGAAAGATTACAGAGATGAAATAGAATAATTCTGAAGGAAACACAAATGTTTAAGAGCTGTTCTGTTGTTTGGGTTGATCATAGTTCTATTTTATTAAGAAGGGAAGCTTTGAAAAATTCTAAGCAAATATGGTAGTTTTAAAGTTGAGTTATATTTTTTGAGTTGTTGTTGTTTCTGTCTTAATGAAGAATGATTTGCTCCTCCTTCAGTCTCTTGGTCTCTTAGCTCATGTATCCTAGAATTTTATTGTGGTTGTGTGGCTGGGAAACTCGGGAAAGAGAAAACAGTCAATCTGGAGCTATACTAAACCAGAGTAAGATTCTCAATGAAGAGGGAAAAATATTGAGATCACAAGGTTTCCCCCTTTTTTCTTTTTTAAATTTTAGAGATGGAGCCTCACTATGTTTGCAGGCCGGAGTTCAGTAGCTATTCATAGACAGGTGCGATCATAGCACACTGATGCCTTGAACTGCTGGACTCCAGCAATCCTCCTCCCTCAGCCTCTGGTGTAGCTGGGACCACAGGTGCACACCACCATGCCCAGTGGTTTTCTTTTCGTATTGTAACTTTTCACCAGTATTGGATGTGTTTATTCCAGGAAACTGATACATGGCCTGGTACATAGCAGGCACCTAAAGGTGAGTTTTCCCTGAGTAAGAAAGTGAGAATAGTGCATAGAATTGTTAGGAACAGCCTTGTTACATTTTCCTAAAACAAAACTATTCATTGGTGTGCAAAAATACATGCTGATGAATGATCTTCAATACACCTATGTGTCCTTTTAAAATGATGCAAAAAGATTTATAGGAAACAGCTTGAGATTGGGAGTGCAAAAGAGGTAGAATTAAAAAAAAAAAAAAAAAAAAAGGTAAAGGAAAACAGGCCAGGCACAGTGGCTCACACCTGTAATCCCAGCACTTTGGGTGGCCAAGGGAGGTGGCAGCTGGGAGGGGAATCACCCGAGGTCAGGAGTTCGAGACCAGCCTGGCCAATGTGGTGAAATCCTCTCTCTACCATAAATACAAAAATTAGCTGGGCGTGGTGGTACATGCCTATAGTCCTAGCTACTCGGGAGGCTGAAGCAAAAGAATCGCTCGAACCTGGGAGGTAGATGTTGCAGTGAGCTGAGATTGTGCTACTGCACTCCAGCCTGGGTGACAGAGTAAGTCTCCATCTCAAAAAAGGAAAAAAAAACAAAACAGTAAATTCAGATGATAACTTTGCAGTATGAAAACTGAGTGCCATTGGGCAATCAACAAACTCTTTGAATCTCAGTGTTGTCACCTATAAAATGGGGATGATAATATAATAATAATGAAGTTTCTACCTGCTATAGCGAGTTGTCGTGAGGAAGCACGTGTGAAAATGCTTTGTTCATGTTAAATTATAGCAAAAATATTGTAGATTTCACTTCTTAATTAGAATTTTACAATGTTCTAAACAGCTAACTTTTCTATTTTAAAAATATAAAAGTTTAAAAAATCTTCCCTTGTTAAATTTCACTTTTTTGTTTAAAGTTCTTATTAATCGAAGATGAATTAATCCATGTCTTTTCTCACTAATGAAAAGGGCCTTTGATTTATTTAGTTTCCCAAATCAACTGGTAACTGAACTCTAGAAAAAAGGGGGTCTTTCTAATTATTTGCTTTTCTGTAACACAGTTTGATTGGGTAAACGTTCATGATCCAAATAGCTGCACACTTAGTTACAGGCTGCAGATGGTAGAAGAGCCCCAGGATTTCAGTGTCCAAGTAGTCCTCATGCCCTTCCCCCATCGCCACTCCTGGTAATTTAATGTACCACAGAAATGGGAGAGGAATTCTTTGTCTCACTCTCTCTTTTTGAAATTGAGATGTAATAGTCGTACATATTTTGAGGGTTCATATTGTATTTTGATACATGCATACAGTGTTTAATAATTGAGCCAGGAAATCACTCTTTTCTGCATCCAAAATGTGGTTTTCTAGAAATAACGCTTGGCTCTCTAGAACGCGATATGCTCTCATCAGGGCCTTGCTCTTGCAATGAAATCATCAAGCAAAACACAACAGGTCTTGTTTAAAAATTTTCAGGGAGTAGGTAAAGAGCCGCCTAAAGGCAAGACCTTTGTCTTTTTCTGCTGATTGATTTCCTTTTTCTCTCCCTAAGGGGAAAAATCCACCTCCCCACTAAAAGTATTCAGTGTTCACTGCTGCTCCAGTGAAACAGCTCATAGAAACAGGAACTATGGAAAAACAAGAAAATGGAACTCTGTGACCGTTTTCATGGGATCCTTGTTGACACTTAACCAAAGAAATCTTTAGGAAATGAAAAGCACTTAGAATCCTTAACATAGAAATTTTTCATTGCATACAAGAGCCATTTTTGAGCACTTAAAAAAATTTGTTTTCAGGACATATCTGGCAGGATCATGATTTTTAAAAGCACTTGCTGTCAGATTAAATGAGAAAATGTTTCCATGTTACCCTGGGAAGGGTCACAGTTTTAGGTCCTGATATGGCAGCTTTTTTTGGTTTTGTTTGAATAATAATTGTTTTCATTACCCAAGACTTAGTCAATATGAATATTTGCAAAACATGGAAAATTAGAAAGTGGAGGAAGAAAGCAATGATTCTACAATGCTCCTCCTTAGCTGTCAGAAGAATAAACGATGATGGAGTGCTGGAACGCCTTAGTATAGCACGGAGTAGGACTGGTCCTCAATCCTTTCTTCCTTTTTATCTTTTTCTACCAACCTTCCGCCTCACCATTTACCTATTTTTTCCACTCATCTTATCTTTTAAATTCTTTCTATATTAGTTACCTGGCTGAATTATCTCATTAAATTTGGCAGTCTCCCTTAAACTGAATAATAAACTGAGTAGTAGCATTGGTTATTAGTTCATTCATTCCTTCACTCATCCAAGACATATCCATTGTGTTCCTATAACATTGACAGGAATATTTCTTGAGTTCCATTACTGGCCCTGGGGACATGGTCAGACCCAGCCCAGCTGATAGATTACAATCAGATAGAGTAGGGAAAGGTGTGGTCATTTAATAAAACTGAATCCCTGAAGGAAATGACAGTTAAAATGTGCTTATAGAAGGACAGTAATTAGCTGGGGAGAAGACAGAATTTATTTCTACCAATACATTCCCACTTCTTTTTAAATATGTGACTTTTTTTTTTAGTCTTTCTAAGCTTTTGGAGAAAGTAGAGGACCATTTGGTTTATACTTGGACATTAATCTCTTAAGGTCAGATGTCCCTTGGCTTTTACGGGGACCTTTGTCCTCAGAGGGGTCAGATCTCCATCAGAGTTCTATGTGCTAGTATACTGTCAACAGTTGTGACATTAACATTGGTAGCTTGTTGCTAACCAAGCGCTGGAAAGGGGAGAAATGTAATCTTTTCTAGTAGGAGCTTTCCTTCTACCTAGGGATGTAACCTTGGTTAAGGCTCTTAACCATTCTGAGGCTGATTTTCTTCACCTGTAAAGTAACCAGGCTGGACTCATAATCCCTGTGGTCTTTCCCAGCCTGTAATTCCCCATTGCCCAGACTTTCTGTGCTGCCATAGATTAGTGGCCATTCAATGTAACAAGAGCAAAGCCTTGTGAAGAAATTGAATTCTTGGGATATCTGATCAAAAGAGCTCCTAAGTGAATGAGCTTGTGCTTGGGATAGTAATAAAATCAACAGCATTATTGACTGAACTGCTAGAGTAGAGGGATGCGGAAGAAGTGTCTTAAAGGAAGAGAAATGGAGTATGAGCAATTTCTCTCTCCCCTTCTTTCTGCTGAACAATGTACAATTGAATTCTCTGGAGAGTCAGCAGAACCAGTTAACTTTCCCAAGTCTGTCTTCCTCATACCGATGCAGAAAACATGATGGTAACTTTAAGGGGAACATCTTTTAGTTTTCCATTTCATTTCATGCAGCCAATGTATACGTGGCAGTATGGCAAGCAATTCATAATGTAATATAATTGCACTTTCTTTTCTGTAGCAAGTGTCTTCCTATTCAGAGACAGAGGCCAAATGAATTATAGTGCCTTTCTCTTGCCTCTCTCTATTCAGTTTTAAAAATTTGTAAAATAATTTTTAAAGATTTAAAAATAATACAGCTAACATTTATGGAAGACTCACTAATTGTAGGATGACAATAAAATTTGTTCTCCAAATGGGGGTACTACTCAGGGCGTAAGAAGGCGCTACAGTAAATTGTTATGCTAGGACAACTGGTACAAGCCAAAATTTCCTCAGCCCACTGGATCAGATGGTCCTCCAAACTGGGGCCAGACGTTGTGCTACATTGGTTTAACCTGCTTAATCCCTATAAGAATTCTACAAGATCGTTATTGTTATTCCCATTTAGTAGCTGAGAAACTGAGATTAAGATGCGTGAAGCTGACTCCAGTCCAAAGCCTCACCCCTCATAATTGGAATCTGAGCCTAAGGCATGTTCCAGAATGGCCTATAACCTTTTGCTCTAAAATCTTCTACGAATTACGACAAATCCACACACCTCTAATTAATTTGCCTTGGTTGAGGGAAAGAGACTCTTATCAAACATAGTCATTGATAAAAAGAAATCTTAGAAGTGTGTCAGAGAGTTCAAACATCAAAAAAAAAAGTATAACTCTTTAAATCTGTTTATATGGACACCAGATATTAATATCTTTTTTTTTTTTACTAGTCCTTTGAATATTCGGATAAAAGGATTAACAGAAGCCATAGGGAAAGGGAGCTTTTAAATTGTATTGAACACACATATACATCAGGAAAAAAATAACATTGTGTTTTTTTTGATGTTTCATGATATATATATATTTTTAGACTCAAATATACTATATGTTGAATGGGGTGGTTAAGGTAGGTAATTTGATCATTTTACTGGTGTCAAAGCATGGATTGCTTATTCTGGAATCTGTCATATTTGTTCCATTTCCCCCTCCTTCTCTGTCTCCACTACTGCCCCCACCTTCCCCTCAGAGTTAAGCTACCTTTTATTTTGGACAACACTATCACACACATGATTGAGTCAACAATTTATGGCTTTTAAAAATAGGGATTTTGTCCTCTCTTAGGTTTATTGTTTATCATAATCATCTTTCAAGTGAAAAGGCTAATTTACTCTTTCTATAGGAATATTTTAAGCTTGATTATCATAATATTATAGCTGCCTGAAAAGGTCTAAAACGGGACATTGACCTTGAATGTTTTCTGCATTTAGCTCATGGTGCTTAACATTCAGGAAAGAATATAACTGCAACTCATTTATTAATGTATAATCTCAAAACGTTAAGTATTGCTCTGTAAATACATGCCATACGGATTACAGAAAGCTTGTAGGATACTATAAAACGCATTTGGAATCTTACCAGGGTATGATGGAAATACAACCTAACTAAAGTCAGTTTTCCCATTGGAGCTACTGTAGTTTATAATTTAATTTTTACTGACATTTCTCTATGTGTATTATTAATTTGACAAAATGAAAGTGAAATAATCCTGAATTAATTAAACAGAAACTGAATTGCCTCTATTTGTTTCTCTGTCTTTCTCTGATTCTTTTTTTTTCCGTCAACTTTCACAAACACAGTGGGAAAAAAGTTTGGCGTGTTATGGAGGTGAGACAATTTCTCCCTAGAGAATGGGATTTTTTTAAATATAGATTCCATAATTTGGGAATGGGATGGATTTATAGGACAAGAGGTTTGTCAAAAGGAAAGGTTTTTATTAGTGCTTCTGTGGAAGCGATCACTTTCAGTAG
>NW_022436962.1:19290354-19566566 GCF_009761245.1 Sapajus apella | reverse complement strand
AATAGAAATCCCAATTCTCAGATGAGGAAATGAGGGACAGATAAGTGAGTCCACCTGCCCATGGCCACACAGCTCAGAGGAGTAAAAGGGAACCTGGTGCCTTGCTTGTCATTTTAGGTTCTTTTTCCAAGGTTCTTCGTTGTGGATTTTTTTTTTTTTTTGGAGTTAAAGCTAGTAGCTTGTAATTGTCTTGGCTTGCTTTTTGTGGGATGGTATATTATATTATACATGACACATTTAAAACAGCAGGGAAAACAGTTCAAAAAGTTAAACAGCTTTTCAAAAATTTTATGATCCTGAGGAAAGATTACAAGGCAATTTGAAAATCTAAATTTGTTATGCCTTGTTTAGTTTTACATATTTAACAAATGACAAATGTGTAACGTAAAATAAAAATCTGCTTCCAAAATGACAGTGATAAACTTGAATATTTAATGTAGATTAGTAATGTTAATTTTCAGAAAAGCAAGGTAGGAGCTAAAAATAGCTGTTAATATGCAATAACAGGAAGACTAGGCATTTCTCATCACCTTCTAGCAACATAAGAATTCCTTGTTAGAGTGTTGCAGGAAATGATTCTGACTTAAATGTAGTAAAATGTCTGGTGTATAGAACTATAGGAATCTTCCTGTTTTTCCACAGGAGTTTTGCTTGTTTCCCTTCTGTTCTTTCAAATAGAAATGAAGTATATTCTCTGCTTGGTGACTGTGCATTACTTGGGGACTGAGAATGAAGTTGTCTGGGTATTTGTGACTGCATTGTTTAAGGAAGAAGAGATTGAAACTCTGCATACACTCAGAGACTGATGCATAATAGACTGATATTAACTAATTTATTAATATTCTTTGTGAAACAATCGAGAGAGATCCTTTTGTTTGGTTCAGTTTTTCTTGATTTGGGTAGACTCCTTGTGGTAAGATTGTGAAGTGTATAGACTGGCAATATATGTGTATCCTAGGCTTGTTTATCTATTTGTATTTTTCCAAATTCTTTGTAATTGAGCATTATGAAGGTTTAAGCTCAGTATTACTCGTGGTACACTTATTTCCTATGATTACCCATTGTTTTCTCCTTCAAGGTGAGAAAATTCTGGGACCAGGGAAGTTTCTTGAGATAACTGGTCCCTGAGATGTATGTATATTTATAAAATATTCTGGAAGCTGTCTCACAAGTTTAGTGAAGAGGTTATTTTTTAAAATTTTAAATTGGTTAAACTGGATTCATGACAACAAGTATAGTCTTTAGGTCCTTGACTTGTACAGGTGACACTTTGATCCCAAGGGGAAAACATCCAACGCTACAAACCTAGTACACGTCTGGTCACTCAGAAAGCAGCAAGCTCAGTGAACACTGCACCTTGCGTAGATGAAATATGGTTAGTGAAAGATCAGTGGGGACGACGCTGTATGTTTGTATATGTCTCTCTGTGAGCACAGAAAAAAGACTTATGCATAAGTATGAGTCTAAATATGTTTAAAATGATACACCAGCGAAGTCAGATGGATCATAATGAGGGCAAATAAGTACCTAAAGGGAAATGAGAAAATTCTGGGAAATAAAAGATCACTTATACGAAATTTGGTGACTTAGGTCCATTGGTAAATAGACTACAAATCTTGTCTTTAAAAAGCCATTTCAAAGGCGTAGTAAACAGGTTCTGTCACAGCATGATAATGCAAAGAAACTGAACACAGTACAGGATTCTACACAGGTGCAAAATCGGAATGCATTCTTTGAGTACATTAAGATGCATTGAGTACATTAAATAATTTATGTTTTTTAAAGAAATATCCATAGCCAAACCAAGAAGGAAAGTTTCTTTTTTTTCTTTTTTTTTTTTTTTTTTTTTTGGTGTATCTTTTTCAAAGTGTGCACAATTGAATCTATTATTTACCCTGAGAATTTTAGTTTATTCAGAAATCAAGATAGTAATCATGTGAACCAAAGGATGTTTTTCTGTCTTTGTAATGCAGTATTACCTTCCACATTTCTTTGAGTGTATTTTAGAAAAATCATGTTTCTTTTGCAAAATGCCTGTTTTATTTATTTTTTAATTGTAAAATGATTACACATCTTATTTTAGACTGAATAGAACATTTTTTTTCCCCTCTCAGTTTCTGCAGAATGCTTGGATTTTCTTCTACATCTCAAAGCTCTTTTAATTCACTGCTCACAACCAAATTTACATCTTAATTGCAGAGTTCACATTTAACAATATAGACAGCATAATGCTACTGGTAATTAAGCTTTTACTACCTGCTTTTATACAGTATTCTGAGGCACAGTTTTTGCTATGTGAGTTCTGATCTAGAAACTTGTATGCATTTAGAACACAAATAAAAGGAATCAGGCCTATATCTTAGATATAGCTAAATACAAGGCAGTGAAATTGCTTTCTTCTGTGGGGGGACCAAATCATGTCTGTCATTTTTATATTCTGAATTTTAATGTGCCTGGTCTATTTTAGTGTTTTGTTTTTTAAAGACCTAGAAAATTTGAGAGGGTTGAGGGAGTTGAGTCCTAATTTAGTGAATTTAACACACGATGAATATCTGAACTAATTTATTTTGATCTCAAAGATTATACTATTTCTATCATGTAAGACTTAAGACGTAAAGGTTGGTAAGCAGTAGAGCTGAATTATATCAAAATTGTGGGTTTTTCACTCTCCATAAGGTAGCAGTTATCTCTTCGCCATAAATAGCTGGTATCTATTCCAATGTACATTTGCTAGTATAAAAAAATCCTGTAGATTAAAATAGGACCTAAGCAAACTCTTTGTTATATGGAAATTAAAGACATGGTACACACAATTGAAGGAGGAAAAACCACACTTCTTATATCTTCCTGTTATTTTTTTTTAACAGTTTTGATTGAGAATTCTTAGTTTTGTAAATTATAGCTGTTTGAAACTAGTTCTTATAGTGACCAGACTGTGTAATGTTTTACAAAATGTTTCTGGGTTGATTTTTTTAAAGCATGTAGGATGCGTTATGTATAGAAACAAATATGTACACGCATATTATTTGAAAGCTGTGTGTTTTGGGTAAAATCATATATATAAATATATGCTTCTTAGTTTGGAAGCTTGCATTGAAATTATGTGTGTGTGTGTGTGTGTGTGTATGTATATATATATATACTTTTAGTGTACTGTTTAGTAATAATCTCCCTACAAAAAAAAATGCTTTCTTTATTTTTTCAAAAGACGTTGAGAGAGATTCAATTAGCTATTTACCCCCACAGCCGTCAATCTCTCCACCCCTAAAACAGAAGAAGCCAATTTGTCCTGCGGTTGTTTACCTTTGTTTTGAAAAGCTATGCGTTTTATCTGTATGTAGAGAGGCAGTCGCAGGTATAGCAATGTTTACACATATAATTTACTTAGGCATTCTCTCAAATTGTATTGTCACTATTTCCTCTTCTGTAGTTGTGTAAAACTGCATTCCACCTCAGAGATGACGATCCCAGTTCACATGCTCAAACAATTTACAAGAATGCCTTTATTTTTTTTTTTAAATGCTCAGCATACATCAGGAAAGCAGGAAAAGACATGATTAGGAATACATGAGAAAGTACAGCACCAAATAAGCACCAGCCCCCGGTGTAATAAAAACACAGACAACGGCAGGACAAACTTAATTCTCTACCTTCCGCAGAATCCTTTCCCAAATTAACTGAGAGTCTGCGTGAGTTCTCCTTTTCAAGGCAAAAGAGATCTTAGGTTAGAAGTCAAAGGCAAATCCCTCCAGTGCTTAGAGAGTTAAGTTAGTTATGTTTCTTTTGTAGCTTCCCAGAAGGAAAAACGAGGGAGAGAGAGAAGGGAGAAAAAAAAAATCAAACCCGAGAGTATGTACTGGGAGCGTTTCAATCGCTCCCTTCTCCGCTCCCTTTTTCTCTGCCCACTCTGTTTCCAGCCCCCTTCGGCTCTCAGCACCCTGCCTACCTGCCTGGCTCCTCTCGCTCCGTGCAGCCTCCCGTCGCCTCCCTCCTGATTGGGCAGAGGCCCCCCAATCGGCTGCGCTGCTGGGCCGGTGGGACTGCATATGTAAAGCCCTACTTCATATTAATAAGCTCCAATCGGGGCTTTAAGTCCTTGATTAGGAGAGTGTGAGAGCTTTGGTCCCAACTGGCTGTGCCTATAGGCTTGTCACTAGGAGAACATTTGTGTTAATTGCACTGTGCTCTGTCAAGGAAACTTTGATTTATAGCTGGGGTGCACAAATAATGGTTGCCGGTCGCACATGGATTCGGTAGAACTTTGCCTTCCTGAATCTTTTTCCCTGCACTACGAGGAAGAGTAGGTACCTTTTTTTTTTTCTTTCCTTTTTAAACTCGTCGTGGGGGTGCGGGGGTGGGGGCGGACAGACTGTATTTTTACACGCTGATTCAGGTAATGCCCTGGGTATTTTGTGTGCACGAGTGCTTGTTTGTGTCTGTCTTGTGCCTTTTGTGTTGAGGGTGATCTCCTAATTCAGTAAGTCGAGAATTGTTCTCTGACTACAATGTTACCTTTGAGGCAAAGCTCAGTGACTGTCAGTAAAACAGCTGTGTGACAGTCACTTCTTATTCAGGTGCTAAGAATAGGCACTTGGCACAAATGCTCAGTGAACTGTTAAAATGCATCTTTTACTAGGACCCATTTTCCCAAGGAAAGATGTTTTAAAATACAATATTCAAAATGATTTATACTATTGAGTGCCTCTTATGTATTTGCAGTGTGACAGATATTTTCAGCTCCTTGTAATTTCTTACCGCGCAGAGTTAGAGGCAAAATTGCACATTTACTAATTCTCCTTTGGAGAACAATTTAAAAACTAGCACTATGCAATTCTGGGCTAGAATAATGTTATTTGCATGGTTAGCATTAAGTCAGCACTTAACTGACAAATCAGTCCATTAAGTAACATGAGATTTTCACACATTATAAATATTTAAGGGGGAAAAAATCTAAGGAAGAAACAGTAGTGACTTTAAAATTTTCCCCTTAAATAAACAATGCTCAGAGTGTGAATTTGTCTCATTTATTGTGTCCAGAAAATATAGGAGAGTACTTTCGTTCTTACATGCAGTTTAATTAGTATTTATGAATATCTTTATGCACATGGAAATATATATTTAGATTACTAAAGGGAGGGTAAGGGGTACGAGAAGTAAATTAGGCATTTTTGTGTAAATGAGTAGGTCATAAACTTAATTTCAACCCACTGTTAAGATAAAATATTAGTATATCACCGGAGCTGTCACTGGTTTATCTCCCTTTCTGTTGAGTCAGTTATATTGCTTCGCTTTCACATTACAGTAATATCAACTGTTATAATTCTGAAAAGAGCGCCCTTGGCAAACATTTATCTCTATAGATTGTGAAGAAAATATAAAACTCTGGAAGATGAGGTAGTGCATTATAGGTAGATATCCACTAGCTGTCCTTAGTGACTGCATATTGCATTGCTTTGTAATTAAGAGATGAAAAGTGACTCGCAGTCTCAGTGGCCGCTCCTGTATGTTTGAGCGTGAGTGTGAGTGTGTTTGTATGTACACTCACACACACACACCCACCCACATCCACACTAACACAGGGAATATTAGCCAAGAGATAGGTTCAGGAGGAACTGAAAGCTTATAAGGCTGTGCTTGCATCAGTTTGAAACACTCAAGAGAAGAAACAACCTTAAGATGTGTGAAAATAAAAATGAAAAATAAACAAAGGTAGGACTGCCCACTCAAGTATAGTTTGAAGGTTAGTGTACCTCGGGCTGCAGAACTGAAGAGTTTAAAATGTCTTCGTGTCAGGAAGAATAGCTTATCGAAGCACATCCAGATTCTGAACTTTCTCTAGTAAATAAATAAAGAAAACAAACTTTTAAAATCCCCCAGAGGCTTCTTTTTGAAGTAGTTTCCTTGAATTTAACTTCTTATAGCTAATTTGAATAATTCGTTTAGATAAGCCTCTTAAAGCAGATGCATTTAAATGAAATCAAGGCACATGTCCTTTTGGCTTTGGCGCAAGATTCAAACTAGCTTTCTTTTTGGCTCAATTAAAAGTCATCTTTAAAAAAATACAGATTTATTGTCTGGATGCAGTTCTGATGGTTACGTGGTTCACTGGACAGACAGAAAGATCTAATGCTAAGCAACACATCTGCCTCTCTGTCTCAATTAATAAACCACAGAATTTATACATGCTATTAATATTCATAGTAATTGTAGTGGGTTAAACCCCATCACGTGTGTGTATACACACAGAAATGAAACCAGAGTTATACAGTTTTAGAGGCAAATATTGGACAGTTTCTGCTTTGGAGGCTGTTAAAAAGATTCCTACAATTTATTGACCACCATTAAGAGAGCTTAAAATGTTAACCTCTAACTATGTATTTTTTTTATTTTAGGAAATGTGCCAGCACATTAAAGAACATAATACTTGAAAGCTTGTTTCACATTTAATAGCAGTAATAGCTGATAGCATAAATAGATGAAAATAATATATCTGCTCATTTTGACATATGTGTCAGTCTAATCATTCTAAATGAGTGTGCTCATCACATGAATCCCTTTCAACCTCTGATTAAAATGTAACATTGACTACAGGATTATAGAGCGGACTTAATTTTACTGACTGTTTTAACAGTTGTCACAGCTGTTGGAAGAAGGAAAGGCAACTGAAACACTCCAAAACAGACAAGGCGAGGAGGGAACAGTTTAGTAAATTTCAGCCTGATGACTGAAGTCCAGACATTGAAAATCTAAGTTTCATATTTTAAGATTCATGTTTGGAGCTACACAAGTTTTATTTTGTACGTTTCACTCATTATGTTTCAGGGTTTTCATGTTTTTCTTTTTATCATCTCTTCTTTTTTAAAGCTATACTAATTTAAAAATGCAACTATCCCACAGTAACTCCATAATGTCAAATTATAGGTGATAAAATAGGCAGAAAGAAAAAACGTATACAGTAACAGTAATAACAAAAAAAGCCAAAATCAGAGGGAATGCTTTTTTTTTAGGGAATGAGAAGAGCTTGGCCAAGTCACTTTAGATGTGATATTATTTGAGAACTCTGAACAGACACTTAAAGTTTATTTTTTCAAGTAAGAATACTTAAACTCTAGACTTGGAACTCACATGACTTTTCTTCCTGTTTTGTTTTTTATTTTTTCTCTACAAATCTTGAAAACACCTGCAGCCTTAAAGGTATGTGGTGTTGGTGGGGTTTTCAGGTGATTTCTCTGTAAATTGCTTGAAGTGACAACCAGCTGCAATTAGTTGTGAGCATTCTTGAGCTGTAGTGTTGTAACCTTGCCCATTACATTACTAAAGTGAGCAGATTAATTCTATTTTCCTAAAAATTAAATAATCATTGTACATGTCCCAAACTATATATAGTTGAAATGGCCAGATGATGAGTATTATGTAACATATGATTTTCTCTTTGAAGTAAACAAAAAAAAGTGTTCCTGAGTTAATGAAATATATGTTGAATGGGAGTGGTGGATAAATGATGGGCACTCCACGTTCCACTAGCCCTTTGTGTCAGGGTATGTATTACCCTATACACATTTGGTGGTAAGTTTAAAAATCCGTTTTTTATAGAAAGGACTGAAAAACAGCTTTCCATTTCCTGGGCAGAGCTAAGGGTGATGGTGTTGGCTGTTTCTTCTTATAATGATGGTTTCTCATCTTAATGTGTTTATGGCACTGCTGCTTTATTTACTGAGCCTAGTGTGTTGCAGCGGTAATTAACCCATGTTATTAGCAAAGCCCTTGTGGATATCCATTAATTCTCTTGCATGGATGATCATTTTTCTAGTGTTTTCCCCCAATAAGGTATCATTGTTCAGTTTTTTTTTTTCCCCTAAATTGACGGCCTTTGATATATTTCTTTGATTTAATCTGACCTGTAATATATATTGGCCATCTTATGGAGAATAGTATTTAATTTAGCTTTTAAAAATGCTAATAGAAGCAGGAGGAAAGATTTTTTTGTTGTTCTTCTTTCTAAAGTGAGAAAAGAAAAGAAATTAAAGTTTAAAAGTAATGCAGGAAATCAGTTTTAACTCTAAATTTTTCAGATCTTACCATTTATAATAATTTATTTCTTTGAGGTATTTTAATCAGTTTTTTTCTTACTTAGTTAATAACACTTTAGGCATTTTTGTAAAATATTGAGCCAGCAGAAAAATTCCTGTGCTTCCTGTGCTGAGAAAAGATAAGGACCATCTCATTAGCCGGGCCATACTTTTGCAATTAATTTTAGATACCTGGTGCTATTCATCAAAGAGGGCAGCTAACTTCTCTATGATTCTATTTAACAATACTTTCACAATACCTCACTCCAGCAAGAATTACAGACAAAGAAGAAACGTTCTTTTGGAAGGTAGGCATAATGCCCAATTTCAAGTCCGTATCACTTACGAAAAATTCCTCAACATTTGTTTTAGCTCAGTGACTAAACAAAATATTTCTTTGTCTTACTTGTAAAGTGAGGTTTAGCATTGAAGGTTTTGCTTTATATTATTTTATAAAATAAATTATATGCTGATGAGAGGTACTTTTTCATACAAATGACAATTAATAGCAGTGATTTCTATTAAACTAATTAATACCAAATAAACTTTTTAGCATTACCTATCAAGCTTTTAGAAACAAGAGGAGAGGATCTCAGGGATCTGAATAGAACTTTAGAGTCATTGCAGCCGTTAAGCTGTGCTCTGAATTTTCCTTCATAGCAAATTCATGGAAGAGAGAAACAATACAATGTTGATCTGTTATAAGTGCATATGAGCTCTGGCCCTAGCCAGCTCTCTGGAGAAAATCTTTGATTACACTGGCCCAGTTTGTTCAGTTTTTATCTCTTTTACATCCAGTGGCATTGTATTAAATTGTCATTGTCTTAAAGCACAAGAGATAGAAATGAATTGCAGCTCTCTACATTCTCTGACAGTGAAATATTTAGCCTCTCTTTCTCCAATCATACTTTTGTGTATATTTGACAGTGCAAGGATGACACCAACCATCTCTGCCGCTTGACAATCTTTCTGTTGCATTTTGTATGTTTTGCCATTGATTTTTTTGATAGTCATGTATATGTGGATATACATGATCTACACTACTATCAATAAATAAATACACCCGGTACTTTAAAACTCAAAGCAGTCGATAGGATACACAGGAGTATATTTGTGTGCATGTATGGTATGCATGTGAAATATGCATGTATCTGGGAAGAGGTAATATATGTAGATTATAGATATGCTGGCAAAAGTATTCATTCGTGTACATTTATATAATAAAGTAGATCTCAAATATTATTCTAATCAGTTAGTTGCCAGTTAAATTTGCCAGGCATGATTTTAACCTGGAATTAGTATTTCAGGTATTTACAGGTCTGATTTTAAACTGAGTTTATTTAACTACTGTGTCTTAGACAGGTAACAGGTAACCTAGTAAGTCAATTTGTTTCTGATTTTAGAATATTCACATTATTATTATTCATGTATTCAGTATCTAGAAATCATAAATAATTTTTAAAATAGGAAAGAAACTACTGATATTAAATGTATAATTTAATGGTTTGGGCCCATATCCAAGAAACAATTTCGAATTGGCTCTTGGCTACATTCTTTTCTTACACAATTGGGCCTGACAAATACATCTTAATGTAAAGCATGATCGCTTTCAAACAAATGCAAAATATGAGTTTCATTTATCTGCACTACATAAATATATCATTTGTTCTTTTTCCAAAAGCAAATATATATATAATTAATAAGTGTTATATTTCTATAAAGTACATTATAGATTTCAGAATTTATTAATTTTATTCTAAGAGGTAAGTTTAGACGTCTGTGATTTTACTTAGTAAATCTGAATGAGTGTTGAGAGAAAGCACTTATACAATTGCTCTTTCTATTCTAATTCTTGTTCTAATTCATATTCCTTTTAAATTTTCTGGATTCATTGCCTACCTTTATTTGTTTGCATAACATTTTAACAAATTTACTGCTATTGTGTTTTAAAAAATTCTGCTAACTGCTTCTTTATGCCAATCTGTCAGATCAAAGTTAGCTCCTTTATTATCTGAGGGTGAGGAGTGACAGCCTTTTGAAGGATTTACCTGGCCTTTTATTCTTGTTTCAAGTTCATTTTTAGACTTATACTTTGTAAGGTCTAGGAAATCTTAGCTAATAAAATAATTTCCATTCAGAGTTTTAGCACACATCACTCAACTCTACTTTTTCTTTCCACAAGTGACGAATGTTTCTTGTTCTATGATTTGGACAATATTTATCAGTATTTTCCAAATGTGTTCTCTTAATCAATTATCCAGGATTTTCCAAGTGTATCTTCCAATCAATTATCCTAACTGTTGAATTGAGAGAGTTTAGATTTAGTGAGTCTTGTATATATGTGTATATATACACAAATTTCTCCTTATTAAAGATATTTTTAAATGTTTGAAGAAAACTTGCTTTTTATGTTTTGATTTCTTCAAATGATTTGTCATTTTAATTTATGACAA
The DNA here is from genome assembly GCF_009761245.1 of Sapajus apella. Taxonomy (NCBI): domain Eukaryota; kingdom Metazoa; phylum Chordata; class Mammalia; order Primates; family Cebidae; genus Sapajus; species Sapajus apella. The sequence goes on along the minus strand of NW_022436962.1, from coordinate 19,556,044 downwards.
TGCACGTATACTTGGAAGGTAACTTACTGAGGCAAAACAATAAAAGGTACAGTTTTAAAGAAATTGGCTTTTTTTGGGTCAATTAAAGTCCATTTCAGTGTACTGGCATAGATCTTTATGTGCATTTGGATGTAGCTATAACATACAACACCAACAATTAGAAATACAGCATATGGCTATATGGAATTCTTTTAAACAATATAGAAAAGAAAAACACTTGGTTTTGGCATTTAAAGTTTATAAAATACTTATCAAATTGCTAAAACTTATGGGGTGCCTACTTCAGATTAGATTAAATTCTAAAAGAAGAGCTGAAAAGTACATTTATATTTTAATTATATTTAATTATAAAAAGCAGTCTTTGTCATATACATTCCTCTGTGTCTTCTCATTTTGCTTTGAGTGAAACAAAATTTTATATACTTTTCATCATTTTGGTTGGAAGTATACATTATGTGTAATATGCTTTGGCAGGACGTACCTAGCCAAAGAAAACAAATTAATATTGGGCATACTGAGGGCTGTCAGGCATATCACAGACGTGTCAATTTAACTTTGCTTCATCATATACCTTCTCTGCAAACAGTTGGCTAAGATGGTACTAAACAAAAGGGAAGCTACCAATAAATTCTCATATTATATCACATTGATAGCTAGTACAAATGTAATGAAAAAACAGCCTGCTTGCTTACTTATCTTTAAAGATGAACTGTAGGAATACAGATAGCTTAGATAATAGTAAGTTTCCTAGGGAAAAAAAAGAATAACTTAGGTGCATTGAGATTTTTCTACTACCTTGAAAGTAAAATAGGTTTAGAAAGACAAAAAGTCTCAAGTGGTGAACCTCAGTTGCTCTTATTTGTGAAGTAAAGAAAAACTTAAAGAAGTAGAGAATCCAAAGCAACATGGACAGTCCCCCTTTATCAGGGGACATCTCTTTTTGTTGCACTTTGCATACATTTTCTGGAAAATAAAAAAATCTTATGCTTTCTTTTTGTTTGGCATATTCAATATGCAAAAAAAAAAAAAAAAAAATTTAAAAAGTAAATTAAGAACTTATGTACAGAAAATAGGCAGAAGCACACTAAATTCTTTTTTCCATGATCAGAACAATATCTTTGTAAATGATAATTCCTTTTTCATCTACTATAGAAATATTTCACTCATTTTTAATGGCTTTTGATAATTTGAACAAAGGACTTGTTAAATAAATATAATTTCTTTTCATACAATGTGAGTTAAAATGTTTTAAAAGGATACTTTTCAAGGCAGTTGTGTTACTATTTATAAGAACTTATATTGCTTTGAAAATAATAGTAAATACATATTAATTATATGTCCAGAACTGCATCCAAAATTAACCAAAATAGTGTGTCATATAAAAAAGTGTAGACTAAGGTACTCATTTAAGAGGAAAAAAAAAATAAAGTGTATGGTTCTACAATTGATTGCCCTTTGCCCTCCATGATTCCAAATTATCCTAGGACATTAACGTCTCCAAAAATGTAAGATGGCCATGTTAAATTGTATTCATTTTTTAATAAAATAAAAGAATATTCTGACAATTTTTAATTTCTTTTCAGCCATTAATCCATTAAAACAGATCAGATATTTTGAGGAGGAATATCATACCCGTAACCAACCGTTCATGACCAAAGAAAGGGACAGATGTATGTGGTTGGTGAGAACCATGCCTTTTTCCTATGAGAAAGTGACTGTATACAGTTGGTGCTGGGTCCTATGAAATGACGGAAGCATCCCTTTTATCCATAGACTTGAATGAGACCTGCCTCATCAGTCATGGGATCATAGTGTCACAGATGGAAAAGCAACCATCAGCTGAATTGTACTGAACTACACACTTGGCTAATTCATCTTATTGCTCTACACATCTAAAGGAAGGCTCATTCTGTTCTTGGAGTCTAGACAGCATCAGGAGTTGGGCTCAGGTGGGAGCATGTGGCCGCCTTTTTCTGTTCTCTCTTAGTCATTCAGCAAAGGGAGGTGAGGAACAAATGAACAATTTATGCACAGAAGCTCAGGCAGAGATTCTTTCCTAGGGTCAGGAATTTGTTGTTACTTAGTCATTCAAGTAGATTTCCGATTTCTCTTATGTTCTAGAAATGTCATTGTTATCTTTCATGCTCCAAAGTACTATCCATAAATGATTAGGTGTGTCTTTCAATTCATATGAGCCATGAACTAGTTTAAGCATTTTTTTAATAGATAAAAATAGAGAACAGATCATCTATTTACGTTAATGTGGATGAGGATTCTTTTTTCATACCTTTATATTGAACTATTCAGTTGGTTAAGTCTGAAGAATAAGAAAAATAGTAAGAGTTAAAAACTCAAATTGTATTTTTTTATTTCTTTATTTTCTTATAGTGAACAAAACTTTAATGTCTAGAGCATTTATGAGGGTTTTAATGATTGGAAAATCTATCCTGAGAATGTGGTCACCATATGTGACAGCCTTGCTTTCTATCTTGTCTTCAGTTTCTGGGGTAAGTTCGGTGATATTGTCTATTGTCTCCCTTTGCTTACATTATAGAACTTCTCTGCTGCCACATTGAGATAACCTGAAATGTGGGGGGAATGCCTGCTCAGTTCTAAAACACTTTCCTGATCACCTTCCCTTCCTCTATCCCAGCAGTATTTTCCTTTACAATTTCTGTTTCTATTCATCTGTTTTATTAAAGGATCGTTTACTTTGGTAAAAGGTAAGTGCATGATCTTCACCCATATTTGCATACAGAGTATACTTCATTTTCCCTCTGAATTCCAAAGAGATTGCCTTCAACTTTTTATATTTGTTTTTCTTTTTGTTTCTGTTTGTTGTGCATTCTAGTTGAGTGCTTTTATAGTGTTTTCTTGATTGTTGTCAGTTTGGGATACGGGAGGCTGACATTTTTGTTAAGTTAATGTCACAGCAGAAAAACCTATGGTAAACTGGAATCTGGCTATAGTGCATAGAAGATACAACTTATGTTTGATTGTGTGTAAATACAGTTAGTTAGTTGGGGGTTTATCAGATAGCTTGGCAGAAAGAGAGAGGAGCAGTACAAACTGTTTTCAGTTAACTGTGCTGTTCATACACCTGATAAGATTGAGAGAGCTTTTCGAAATGCTGATAGGCTTTGAATAAGAAAAGAATAATCACTTCTACTGGCACCAGCTTATCGGGAATGAAGTAAAATGCCAACGCTTTTACATTAGCAAAAGTAAATGTTTTAGACACTCTGTGCCTTTTTTCTTTCAAGTTAAATAGGAGGGGTGCTTTTGAGTGTGCTGTAATGAATGGAGGGATTTATTACCTTGACTAAACTACAGGTGAATATGCTGATAAACTTCAGCATCAACAGCAGCTTCTTTGATAAGCAGGTGCATCTCTGCTGTACATTCTCTGGAGAAATTAAGTACTCCTTTCACCACTCCAATTCTATTCAACATCACTTCTGATGTTAGAAGATGCAGTTATGTCCTATGTCTATCCAGTTTCCCTGTTTTTTCAGCAGATGGGTTACAGGTATTTGAAACTTAGCTTATCGGACTTGTAAAATGCTAATGTGTTCTGGTTAAATAAGTTAGGGCATCTTAAGTTGTGCTGAACGAGCAAACTCCTACAGGAGAAATCTTTTTTTTTAAAGAAAGGAATTAGATTAATTATAAAGTTAGGATTCTTTAATGAGAAGATAAATGTATTTGTCCAAGTGATAGTCCATCTTAAAGCACCTCCCCTTGAAAAAAGAGATATTGGTTTTTTTCTTCAATGTAAACCATTAACTCTCCCAGTTCTGCCATTTTCTCTTCTTTGTAATTTGATGCCTACAAATAATTTGGCGTATTCAGATTTGATAAATGATAGTGCAAGAGCAGATTGATTGATTTTGGATTACTATTGATTACTCTCAATGAGATCACTGTGACACACTTGAATCAATAGTATTCGATTAAGCAAGGCATCACCGTTCTATACATTCAGCAGCAGTGGGGAATTCAGGAACAGAATGTTCACAAGCTGATAAATTGACAAAGCGTTCAGCTTTAAATAGCCCTTTGTTCAGCACTAGTTCTTTAAAATATATTTCATTGGAAAGTTCGTTTTTGCAACTCGGGACCTTTCTGTGGAAGAAAGGTCATCAGTTTAAGGTTTATTAAATTTTAACTAAAAACAACTGGGCTCCATTTAGGTGTAAAATAATTTAAGTACTTACTGCAGGCAACCTTCATGCTTTTGAGCTGTTGCTCAAAGGTTTCATTCTTTTATGAAGAAGTCAATTGTAAACATAAAAATGCATCACTGGAAATGTAATGGTTTAAGATTCAAACGGAAATAAAAATTCCTGCCCGAGGAAAGCACTATAATCAAAATAAGGTGGTCTTCACTTTCTTCAGAAGTGGGCAAGCTTAGCAGCAATGCTGGGAGGCAGCAGCAGGCAGTGCACCTTGATCAAGTGCACAGCTGCTTCTAATGCGAGAGAATTCATCATGTCTCCAATACTACATGCAAAACACTAAATATCATTTGATCTGAAAACCGCCACTACTGCTGAGACATTAAAATCTTTTCGTCTGAGTAAACTTACAAAGTTGCTGGAAAAAAAAAAAATCATCCATGTCTCAAGTCCCTTAGTCAAGGACCTCAAAAATAAGATTTTCTATCATATTCCATTATTGTGCAGTCTTGGCACTTGGAATGAAGCATTTGCTCTGGCGTTAGATGGCATTGCTGAGTGGCTTCTCCAAAAGGTGAGCACATAGTAAACACTCCATTGATTAGGTAAATGTTCTTACATGCAAAAAACTTCATTTCAAATGAAATTTTCACCACTAGGGCCTGTGTGCTCAAGGCCTTAATAGGCTCAAGTCTTAGAATAGACTTAGATAAGTTCTCTCATCTTGATATGTATATATTTTTAAATTGATATGGCTTTCGAAGGGAAAAAGCAATAGGAAGGTAAAGTTTGAAATCATGAAATTCCTTGATGAAACATCATGTTTTTTTGAATGAAAGTAAGGTAATGGGATTCTAATTATATCAGGCAGAATCATGTGAAGTTGCCATTTTTGTAGGTCAAACAGTGGTCAAATATCAGTAATTTCATATGACTCAACACAATAATTGAATTTATTTCTATACCGTTCATATTCCATAATAAAATGGAAAGCAACAACTTTTTTTTTTTTTCCTGATGGGCTGTCACAGATGATAGGAGACACATGAATTCTATATACAATTATGGCAAGTATATTATAATATCATTTTTAGCAACTTTTTTCTCTAACATCATTAAAGAGCTGCCTAATATAAAGTATTGTAACCACTGAAAAACTGTGATTTAGCTGATATGTCTTCTGTGGTTGCTTAGCTCCTTTTGAGAATCCATGTAAAATTTGTATCTGCTGATGAAGACCATGCCACAAATGCCAGAGAATCCTTCTGTTAGAAAACAGTAGTGACCTCCTAGAAAAAGCACATTGCTAAGGATAGACAGTTTCAAAACAAATTGGAGAAAAGATACCAACATCTCAAATATTTCATCCTCACATTCGTTCAGATAACCTTAATATGCTAATTAGCGCTTTTTGTGCTGCCCCCAGAGAAGTATTAAAACTGTGCTCCATGAAATCTGTGCACCACTGTGGAGCGGGCAGCTGCAGAACTCCCCGAGTTGGCAGTGGAGCACGGGATGCTTTATTGGCTATTGCAATCAGGAAAGGTGGTTCAGGAAATGTAATAAAATGATCCCAGAGCCACCAATTGACCCCCCCCCCCACTCCCACCCAGATGTGCAGCTTCTATTGGAGTTGCCCTGCACTGGCCAATGGGAACTTTCTCTGCCCACCTGCGGGCAGAACCTGGCTCCCAGGTAGGAAGGAAATTGACTCGGTCTATGGGGGGGGGGGCTCTGATGCCACCGCTGCAAATGTCAGCACGAAGTGCTTCTTGACTTAGGGTCATGTCAGGACTCAGTACGTTTTTCTCATTGTGGGTAAATGCACGACAGCTTACATCTTGTTTCAACGAGAAGGGTGGGCATCGTTTACTGAAACTTGATTGAGCGAATGACTCTGCCTGGTCCCACTGTCAGTCTTGGAGTTTTCCCTTAGTAGTACATTTCCCCCCTGTCTGTGGCACTGAATTTGATTTATCGCTGGTACTAAGATCAAAAAAGAAATCATTCCTTTTGATGTTTGCTATTAGGCACATGCAGTGCAGTGGGGTGGGGGTAGTGGGAGGCGAGCAGTCTTAGTACACCAGTCATTGTCCCGGCCACAGCGTGGACACTGATGGCGGAATATATTTATACTCTGTTTACTTTGGATGCAAAATTCTATGAATAGAGAGGTTAACCATGGAGTATTTTAAATGAATAATTATGTCTGTTTTAAGTACAGATTCTTTTGCTAAGGACTCAGTGACTCACATGTACACCTGATGACAACAGCATTTTTAAAACTGTATTTGCATCAATTTTACCAAAATACATAAAAAGCTCAGGAATATAAATAACCCAGTGATAGTCGGACTTTCAGAAAAAGCCATTGGTTGCCTTTTTTTGTTTAATGGCAAACTTGGGACGTCGGAGCCTTATTTGCAAATGAGAGGAAAGATTCTGTGGGGTTTGCTTCTCCCGTCTCCTGGACCCTGGGCAGGCTTTGTTTCCAGCTCTGTACAGTAGCTTTTGTCCAGCTTCTTCGTTAGTTTTAGTGGGATTTCTCCTAGCAGCGTGAGCCCCAGCCCATCAGCAGGCTGCTAGTCAGCAGCAGGTGTGAACAACATAAAACAGGATTAACACTGAACCGAAGTGTGTACTAAAAACAGAACCCCTGCCTTGTTTTTAAAAAGACCACAGGACTAGAAGATAGAAGCCACTCTGGACTTGTACCCGCTTTGTTTACTAAACAGTGTTCAATGAGCTATGTAAATGGCTCTGTTTAGGCACAGATAAGGCATGTGAGGGAGTATGCACTCATTTCTCTTTTTTTTTTTTTATACTATAAACTCAAAATACATGCAGAAAATTACTCTAAGACTCTCAGAATGGAAAAGCAGAATAAAACAAAAATTGGGTAAATCCCGAACAAGGATTACAGGTTAATATTGCAAAGATACTGTCCTTATTTACAAACTAAACGTTGATCATCATTTGGTGTGCTGTATTTTCCAGCTCTAAAAAAAATTATTGCTTGGTTTATTCTAAGATATTTTTTGTGTTTAATTATGTGACTTAATTTATATTTTCACTGAGGTCGGCAAACCACAAAGAAGTACAATCAGTAATTCATGAGAGAGTATACATACTCCCTCCATTTTTTTTTTTTTTTTAAATCAGCACTACTTACGTAGGAAAAAAAAAGCTGGCAAAAAAAAAATCACAGTTAATAAAGGGGACTGCATGAATTCAGAAAATGGGGTATTGCATTGAATTATGGCATCTGAGTCACTTTGCGAATATTGTGTTTGGCAAAGAGAAGGGAGCATTTAAAAGTATGTTTCTCTTTTAAATTAAACTATTTCTAGCATATATTATATGTTAGATTAAAAGTTGGACATGTTTTCTTTATTCGGTTTAGAAAAACATGTATTTTGAAACTTCCAGACTTGGCCATATCTAACAAGAGATCTGAAATAAGGAAATAACAATTTAATTGATTAGAAAATTCAATATATGTGTGTGTGTGTATATATATATATATACACACACACACACATACATATATGTACACACATGCACACACACATAACTCTTCTTTGAATGCATTCAAATGTAAGCTTTTTGCATGTGTATGTATTGTCATTACACTGATTTTTTTTTTTATTATACTTTAAGTTCTGGGATACACGTGCAAAACGTACAGGTTTGTTACACAGGTATATATACGTGCCATGGTGGTTTGCCACACCCATCAACCCATCATCGACATTAGGTATTTCTCCTAATACTATTCCTCCCTTAGTCCCCCACCCCCGACAGGCCCCAGTGAATGATGTTCCCCTCCCTGTGTCCATGTGTTCTCATTGTTCAACTCCCACTTATGAGTGAGTACATGTGGTGTTTGGTTTTCTGTTCTTGTGTTAGTTTGCTGAGAATGATGGTTTCTACCATCATCCATGTTCCTGCAAAGGACATGAGCTCTTCCTTTTTTTATGGCTGCATAGTATTCCATGGTGTATATATGCCACATTTTCTTTATCCAGTCTAAATCATTGATGAGCATTTGGGTTGGTTCCAAGTCTTTGCTATTGTGTGCAGTGCTGCAATAAAAATATGTATGCACGTGTCTTTATAGTAGGATGATTTATAATCCTTTGGGTATATACCCAGTAATGGAATTGCTGGGTCAAATGGTATTTCTGGTTCTGGATCCTGGAGGAATCGCCACACTGTCCTCCACAAAGGTTGAACTAATTTACACTCCCACTAATAGTGTAAAAGCGTTTCTATTTCTCCATATTCTCTTTGGCATCTGTTGTCTCCTCACTTTTTAATAACTGCCATTCTAACTGGCGTGATATGGTATCTCATTGTGGTTTTGATTTGCATTTCTCGAGTGACCAGTGTCATTACACTGATTTCTAGCATCTCAAAAATGTGTTCAAATGTAGACATTTATATAAGGTGGATCTATTTGAGACTATAATGTAAACTTTACTAAAAGAATACTATTAAAATGTAAAAAATTAAAATTTTATTTATGATTCTCTTTCAGTAGCATCTTGGTGATATATATTGCTTTTATTATCTTTTATATTCCAAGCTTAAGCTGTAGTTACACACTCATTTCTTCATTCTTTATTTACAGTTATTCTTTTATTTTTAAAATGGCTATTTTTTCCTGAGACTTTGCTACTAATTTTATTTTAGAAGTAATATTGCCTACTAGTTTAATTACGACAGTCTTAATGCATGTTGAATATACCAAGAGTATTCAAATCATTATGAACTACATACATTCTAAAAATTATGTTTCCATTCCACAGTTACTATCTTAAAAAGTTAATTTAACACCACTTGCCTTCTAGTGTATTTTTTCTTAAGAAGCGTTTTTTCTCTTCTGTTTAGTATTTTTAAGTATCCTCCATTATGTACAGTAATTGGGTTGTGGGTGCATACCTTAATGATAGCTAATGAAATCAGGTTTAGAAAATATCAGTTTAAAATTGATCTTGAAGTGTATTCCATATAACAGACTCTCTGGTGTCAAATTGATTGCTTATAGTAACTTCTCAGGTTGCAGCCAGAAAGATCACACGTGCTCTTTTGCAGTTTTTAAAATCATTAAAGCTATCAATTTAGTGCATTAAACTGCATTTTCTTGTTCATTCAAAAGTATTTGGCTACGTGCAGACACTGTCTTAAGCACTAAGATCCTGAAATAAATGATAAAAATATATGAATGCATGTAAAACATTTAAAAATGGGAATTTTCATACCCAAGTCTCTAATTTAAACAGGCGTCAGTCTTCAGATAATAAATTCAAGACTTTAGCAGTAGTTTTACATAAAACTGAAGCAAATCGAAACTTTCACCCTAACTTTCTGGTTTTGGCTTTTTAGAACCGATGTAAGGTTCACATCATGAACGTCATTAGGAATTGTGCATTTAGATCCTGAGTGTGGCCAGAAAGTGATTGGGGTTTTGGAGTTCAGTCTGACCTGGCCTGTGTTCCTTCAGCTAAAAGTGGGCCAGATTCTTTCTCTTTGTGAAGGCTTGATCACCAAAGTTGCCATTAAATCTTAAAATGTTCAACATTACTTGTATATGGTTTGGTTTTTTAGATTGATTAATGAAAAGAAAAAAAAAATGCTTTAAAAGATCATGTAAGACAGTGTATTTCCCAGGTAATAGAGAAGGTAAGAAAGATTTGTTTGAACTCTGGGAGGTTTATATTGTTTGACTTTGAGGAAAAGGTTTGAATTAGTAAACTCGTTCCAATCAAAGTAAATGACTATTGAAAAGTATTTTTTATAAGAAAACCTTGCCCTTACACTTGAGATAATCTCATGGCTGTTGTCTTTGTCCAGCATTCCTATAGCACTGTCTGGTAGTTCCCAAAAGCCTGGAATTTCAATTTGCCCCAGGACTCGAAGATTGAATTCAAAGCAGTTCTCTGTTTGCAGCATCTCTTCAGTGGATGCCTTTTATTTAGGTGTTTTATTTACTTATTTATTTTTGAAGATACAGATTAGTTTGCTTCAGGTCATTGAAATGATTGTCTTTCACATTTTTAGATGTTTATAATTAGATGATTAGTGAAGTTAGGTAATAAGATTTATATTGGCATCAGTTAAGTTTATAGAAGAATTAAAATCATGGTATCATGGCACCATTGCCAATCGGAATATGCCAGAGAGATCTCGAGAGAGTTTTTGTCAAGTGTTAATGCTCGATTAAAATTTAAACTACATGTTACTGAGTGCTTGTCTCAGGATAGCTTGGCACCATGATATTGCAAGTTTCCAATTGCAAGTGATGTGCAATGCAGTTTCTTTGTGTTATAGTATTATAGGGTTACAAACTTTGGAAGGGAAATGTCACACTTTTAGAAACGGCACCGGAAATATGAGACAAAGAACTTTTGCAACGTGGGCACAGCCAGCATTTTCTGCTACATCGAAAGGCTGTAAACATATGGTTTTTATCTTTTCCACGCCATATATGCAAAGGACTTTTATGTAAGCGCTGCAGACTTGAGCTGAGTCATCTCACCTATGTTTTTGCTTCGTTTGTGGGTTTTTTTTGCAAAATATTTGTGAATTTGCTTTATCCTCCCCCCCATAGTCTTTCTGGGTTTTCCCATATCACTCCCTTTGAATTCTCTTCACTTTTTAAAGCTGAGGTAGTATGTTTAAAATGGATGCATTCTTCTTCAATGTATAGTGCCAGAATGCTTCGGAAACCTTCACCATAGTCTTAAAAAAAACCAAACCCACTAACAAAGCAAGAACGTGAAACATCAGGGGTTGCTGGGGGTGGGGGACGAGGAGGAAGAGGGCAGCTAGTAATTTATGATTTCTCTAATATTGCATGTAAAGTATTTGCCAGTGCCCCACTTCCACCCCACCCCCAAACTACACACTGCTCAGTGTTAGGATGATGATAATGTACCTGGAAGGAAAAGGCAGCCCATGCCCAGGCAGGCAGCATCAGACAGGGCGCCTTGCCATCTGCCCCACCTGCTGCATTCATGAGTCCATCTGGTGACTGCAATAGCTCATTGTAGGCCTCTTCTGAGGAACATTCGGGCTGAAAAGCAGGCAGTGTGAATTATTTAGGTAGCTAGTATAAATAAATAGAAGGAAAGAAGAAGAGTAACAGGGGAAGCATCTGAAAGAACCTGCTGCTCCCTTGGTCCTGGGTGCTTTGGAATGCTTTAATGCATGAAAGCATCCGATTTGCATATAGATTTAGATGTATAGATCATTATGCGGATTACAAACCAATGAGTTTTATCTAGATTTAGATAGTGCTCAGCCTGTTTTGCACTTCAAATATAGGTAGTTCCAGGTAGGGAATCTTTGGGACTTTCAACCTAAGTGTAACTGACGAAAGGAAATATTTTTGGGTATTGATTTAGCAAAATAAAATAACTGTGTGTCCTTTTGGAAACAGATTTTTAAAAATGGGGATAACACATTTGACTTTTTAGTGAATAATAATTGACATAGATTTCGTCCTTTTTTTCTTACTAGATATAAAAAATTAGAAAATAATTTCTATATCAATTCTATTTGTTTATGTGGCCAGTCAGAATATTTTAGTTAGCTACTGTGCACAAAGCATTGTTCTGGATTTTGCATACACATTAATATTTACTAAATATTAAATGAAAGTCTTCAAACACGTAAATCTCTATATAACTGTGGGTTTTGTGCCTGGATAAACCACATGGACAGGTACCTACTTGATTAGACCAGAAAAGAAATACTTAAATAAATTGTAAACTAGAGTCAAGTCATATACTGAAATAGACATTATTGCAATTAGGAAAGTTTAAATATACTGGTTTTTAAAGAGCTTACTGGTATCATTTTGTACGTACAAGATATGTTTACAAATTTATAGTGTCACTGAGGTCTAGGAAGAGCTAATTTGTATAAAATGATTATAAATTATAAATCAAAGTTTACAACTGGGAATGGAATTGGTAGCTTCCAGACTTGAAATACATTTTGCTTCCTATTTTTCTTCCTCAGAATCATTCAGAAAATAGTATCATTTTGGGCTATGGGTAGGGGGATTTTATTTAAATTATGATTAAAAAATATCTACTCCTCCCATTTTTACATTATAGATTAACACAGACATATACATATGGATAATGTTATATATCTAGTGATTATATCTTGTTTCTTATTTGTTAACTGAGTACCTATGATAAAGTCATGAAAAAGAGAATATGTTTATTAATATTTCCTCTGGCTCCATATGTACAGAAAGGCATGTAATGTTTTGCACTTTAGAATTTTCTAGACTTTTTTTTTTTTTTTTTTTTTTTTTTTGAAGACAGAGGTCTTATCTCCCTGGCTGGAGTGCAGTGGCGTGATCTCAGCTCACTGCAACCTCTGCCTCCCAGGTTCAGGTGATTCTCCTGCCTCAGCCTTCGAGTAGCTGGGATTACAGGTGCCTGCCACCAAGCCCAGCTAATATTTTTTTCTGTATTTTTAGTAGAGTTGGGATTTCACCATGTTGGCCAGGCTGGTCTTGAACTCCTGACCTCAGATGATCCACCCGCCTTGGCCTCCCAAAGTGCTGGGATTATAGGTGTGAGCCACCACGCCTGGACAAATTTACTGGATCTTTAGGGTTAGTTTACAGTATCCTACTTGACTCAATTCAGTTCCAAAGTAAATTTAAAAGATTTGCTACTTTTTTTTTTTTTTTGAGCCAGTAAAGTGTTTAAAAGATCTGCTTTTTTTTTGAGCCAGTAAAGTGCTAGCCTTCATTTAAATAAGCAACGTCTATATGGGGAACAGAACATACATGAAAATGAATCACATTGCTAACTCAAAAGATAACTAGTAATCCTTTTCATATGTTTTCAGTACTTTTTACTTTGAGAAAATTTATTTATACCCAGTCTTTCCCCAAAAAGACTTGAGATGATGCCTTTTTATCTGCATCCAAAACCATTTTCCAGCACCATATAAAATGAGATATTTTTCTTATGTCAAGCAACTCTGTAAAATTAAGGACAGTCAATAAAATTCAGGTGAGTTAGGCAAGACTGAAGCTAATCCCCCTCAGCCAGTCTTTTCTGGCTCTACACTTCCTCCTTTGGCATCCCAGCCCTCTCTCTTTTCAGCCTCACATTCAACAACAATCCCACTCCTGCATACACACAAATACACACGCACACATCCACCCAGCTTTGAAAACATGCCATTAAAAAAGACGCCATTGTCTATTTTTCCTTGCAGTTAAAAAATTTTTTTAAAAATTATGCAGAATTAGTATCAAAGACCTTCACTTATTCTGAAATTATCTTTTCCTGAAAGGCAGGCTACTTCGTACAGAGTCACTGGAACACTGTTTACCATAGACAGGCAAAGGACAAAGTTGACAGAGATAAAACTTAATTAAAAGTAATCTCTATCAAGCTTTTCCAACATGTGGCCCAGGATGGCTTTGAATGCGGCCCAACACAAATTCATAAACTTCCTTAAAACATTATAATAATTTTTTTTTGTGATCTTTTTAAGCTCATCAGTTATCATAGTGTTATTGTATTTTATATGTGGCCCAAGACAATTCTTCTTCCTGTGTGACCCAGGGAAGCTAAAAGATTGGACACCCCTGCACGTGTTAGTGGTTTGTTAACTGCAAGAACAGTAGCTGGCTTAGTATTTATTTGACAACTTCAGGGAACATCTATAGATATCTTGAGGCTCCTTAGATGTACAAAGTAATTATATACTTTACATTTTTTAAGCTGTATATATACAAGAATGCGTAAGCTTTTTTCTTACTGCCTTGATTGGTTTGTATTCACCACAACTCACTGTGCTCATTTATTATTATTATTTTTAAATTTAAGACATACTGACAAGAATCCTCCTGAGCACTCTTTTCTCTCCTCTTGTATTATGATGTTAGGGTATTAGAACTTCTCTGATCTAATATGGACAGGACTAGAATGTTTCACATGCACATGATTTCGCCAACTCATATGCCTGGGTCAACTTTGCTGGAATATCGTTTTTCTTTTGTTGAGACAATCTTGCTCTGTTGCCCAGGCTGGAGTGCAGTGGTAGGATCTCAGCTCACTGCAACCTCCGCTTCCTGGGTTCAAGTGATTCTGCTGCCTCAGCCTCCGGAGTAGCTGGGACCACAGGCATGCGCCACCATGCCTGGCTATTTTATTTTTTTATTTTTAGTAAAGATGGGTTTTCACCATGTTGGCCAGGCTGGTCTTGAACTCCTGATCTCAAGTGATTCGCCCACCTTGGCCTCCCAAAGTGCTAGGATTACAAGCATGAGCCACCACGCCTGGCTTGCTTGGAATATCTACTAACTTACTTTATCCTAAGATCACGTAAAAATATATTTGTTTCAAAGGAAGTCTAGAGTGTGTTTGTTTCCATAAAATGGGAACTAAAACTTAGTAAATAAATATGAATCAGCACAACATCTCTTTTTAGTCTTTTAGATTTCTTTCTTCACCCTCTCTCAGAAGAACAGAGAATCCATAATCTAGGTGTTAATTTTATTTTTATTTGATCAGCGTTTTCATCAAAGGTGTTATTTAAAGACACAATGCCACATTTTAAAGAAAGCTATGGCCCAACTATATGTAAGAAACTGTAAAAGGGAGATATTATAATTTGTCAATACCCAGAAGAAAATTAATTAGTGGTAACTACTTGCTTTTAAGAATTCTGACTTTGTAATTATCTAGTAAATTGGTCAGTCTAGTGATTTCATTAGAACCAAAATATAAATAAAATAAATGTGAATAAAAGCCTTTCTGTAATATATATTTCAAAAGTAAACCTCCTTTTAGTGGTTCTTCTTGAAATTTGCCATTGACAGTTTAGTCAAATCAGCCGTATTTATGCTAGTCTGACTACTTTAAATACTGCTTTCTAGTAGCAGTTATGGTGTTATTAATTATATGGGTAAGTAGCAAATAGTAGCATCCATGTTGCTTCTTAATAGCCTCCCATAAAGAACTTCATTATCCCATTCATAGGGAAGAAGGGGGATGCAGTAATAAATCATAGGCATTTTTATGGGTTCGTGAGTCAGGAGGTAAGGTGGCCATTTGGGGTTTCCCAAAAGCTAGGCTAATAAATAGGGTGGTACTTACTTAAGCGCTGAAGACAGTCAGCATGGCCTCGTCATCTTTTGTTTTGGGATGTCACAGCTGGTCCAGGCATACTGCCAGATTCCTTTGTTTTCTTAAAACATATAGATTAAAACCTAGTTGTATTTGCTGGAGAGAACCCATGGCAAGAGAGGAGACAGGTCTGCTGATGAGTGCAAACAGAAGGAGCAGCATCTGTGCATAGAGGCATAAAGCAGTTAAGAGAAATCTCTCAAGTTGTTTGTGCTACCATGTCCTGTCAGGATCTCACAGAATGTCAGACCGTTAATCTCAGGGTCATAGAGTGAGAGTGATATTTGGTGCAGGTTTTAAAAATAATGCACTTTATTTTGGGAAGCAAGATAGTATGGTGCAGACTATGAGTTTGAAAGCCAGAGAAATTTATGCTGCTGCTTAAAGGATGTTAAGTCTAGCGGTCTCATAAAATAGCATGCAAAAAATGCTTGGCAAGAGTAGGCACTCAATAAATATTTCATGCCCCCCCCAAACCCCACAACCTTGCTCTTAATAATGGGGTTGTTAATAGCACTAGAAGGAAAGTACAAAACTGAGATTTTACTTCTCAAAGCCAAATTAGCTTCTTACCTCAACCGACAAATTCTGAAGTCGAAATGAGTCATAATAAGGATTAGTCAGGGAAGCTTGAATTGAACCTATTTCTCTTGCATGTGTGACTCCTTATCAGTCTCACACTACTTATAATTGCTGGATTCACTTTCTGAAATTAGCAAAGGGGAAAGCAAAGTAAAGACAGAAACCTAGCCACTTGCTAGTTTCTTTTCTGCCTAGAGTGTTAGGGTAAGAATAGAACTATAAAAATATGATATTCTCTTATATTAAAGGAAATGTCAAAATAAAACTATAAGTCATCTACTAAGGGTAGATAAGGAGAAAGTATAGATTCTAACATATTATCCTGAGATTAAAGATATTTGAAGAGGTTCTCGTCTTCAGTTTCTCCTATCTTTTGAAAGGCATGGGAATACCATCTTCATACTAATCCAGTAAACACCATTATCTGGCTTTGACGTTAGGAGGCCTTGATGAGCCTTGTTAGCTGTAGTATGAGAGTCAAGCTTGTGTGTGTAAGAGTATGAGCAAATGAGTGCATAAGTGTGTGTGTACGTCTGTGTCTGAGAGGTGGTCCTTAATCTATTTCAGGTGAGTTTCCCAAAGGACAGGTTAAATCAACTGATTGAGCTGATTTTATCCTCCTGTGGTGATATTTTATTTATCTGATAAAATGCTTAGAAAGTATTTAATTTGTCAAGGAAACATCTTGTTACTGTATATTTGCTGAATGTACGATGATATTGCCATGACACAGATGGGAAAATGAAGACTTTTAAAAGCTAAAATAGACAGAGTCTTCCTATATTTCCCATCAGTTTATTTTTACTCAGATTTCTCCCTTTAAATACAACAACTTTGAAAGACTTCCCGCTTAATAATTAAGTGAGGTACCTAAGCTAGTGAGGTTAAAAAAAAAGTTGGGGGAGAATAACAGAGGGAGCAGAGATGAGATGGTAGATGTTGGTGCTTCGTTCTCTCTCCCTGGACCAACTATGACTGATACATCCATTAAATTTCAGCCCAGGCTGATTGACTGAGTGGATTTATATAAATTAAAAAATGCAGTTCATATACCTTTTCTGATAGACTGTAAATGAGAAATAGGAATTCCTTTAAACCTCAAAGGAGGAAATCCATAGGCGAGGCTTTCTAGTCAATAAAGCAGTACAGCGTCACTCTTCTTGCTGTGTTTGTACAATAAGTTTTAGTTAATAGACAAATATTATACCAGCCTCTCCCTGACTTTTTCAGCAAGAGGTAATTTGTAAATTAACTCACATGGTGTTGAAGGTTTTCCAGCTTTTGTTGCAGTTTGAACTCCTGCGTTTTAGACATGAAGGGGGCAGAAATCATCCCTGGCTCCATTTTTTTTTTTTTTTTTTTTGTGTAACAAGTGAAAATGGCATTAGTTAAGGAACAATGACTTTTATTCACACTCATTCTCTGAGCTCCATGTCCATTTGTCCATTGGAATGAGCCACTTATCATTCTTCCAGGTTTTTCCTCTTTCAACATCAAGAGTTATGAAAGGAAAATTCCATTTTTTTCTGGCCCTCTGTGACAGGTAGACTGAAGATTGTGGTCATTTGGATTAAAAACAAATCCATCACCACCAGCCGGCAGGTTATTATGATGTCTCCTTTGAATATATGAATTTCATACACTGCTTGTTGGAAGTCTAAGAATGCCAACTTTTTAGATAAATAATTATCCCATTGGTGATGTACAGCACACTGTTGCCATATTTTCTCACTTTTACAGCATTCTTGCCCTTATCACCCATAATATAAATCTTTTGTTTTCATATTTAAGAAAAGTACTAGGTAACAACCCCCTGTACTCAGTACAGTCAACCAATCACACATCATCATTTGGCTATCATTATTTGTTTCCTTGTGGCAGATATTTTAGTAGCTCTGTAGTTTAAATGTGACAGCATATTTGATACAGCCATGCAGGTAAATAAACAGATGACCTTATGCATGTGCTGGCGATGGCCTCAGCGTGCAGCCCTCAGCCTCGTAAGTTTCCAGGGAAAGAAAGACAGATGAATGAATAAAGTTCACAACATCAGTCAGCATTTTTATTATCTGAACCAGCTAATCTGTCAGCCAAAATTTGGAGAGTGGGGAGAAATATGTACATGTGGGCATAGGCTAGGATAGAAGTTACCATTTTTCAGGAGATTTGTTTCCCCTAAAGCTCAGTTCCCTGAACCACGGAAGCTTTGGTTCCTTAGACATTGGAGAGAGGCATCTCTTCGATGGAGGTTTCTAAAGTGATAAAATCAAACTCCTTACTTCATTTCCATTTCTTTCTCTGACACCCCCTAAGTTTATTTCTCACTATTGACCATCATGTTGTTTGTTTTTTAATCTGTAAAGTTAATGCCTCTATACTGACCATCACTTACTGTTTTGTGGTTTTCCCCAAAAAAAAGAGGCCTAGTTATGAGCAGAGTTTGCATGGGGACATATGTGCTCCAGGAGGTAACTTACAAACTTGCAATCTTACACATCTAACTAGCTAGCTAATATGTAACACTGGCCAAGTGTTTCATGAGATGGATTGCACTAATTTTTCCTTTCCCTGTTTTCCCTCAATAATCCCTACTGAGCTTTGGATAAGAACAATAAATATCCCTGCCATGTCTAGTTCCCTTCTGGAAACTGAACAGATGAACTGTCAACATCTTAGGGGCACACCGAGGGGACAGGGCTTAAGTCTCTAGGTGTGGCCAGCAGCTTCTGAGGCTGAGAACTGTTAATACTGTGCATTGTTAAACTAACTTCACAGAGAAGTTTTCAAGGCTCTTGGTTGAGACTGCCTTTATACACAGGAGTCACTTTTATTTCCAGAAGTAGTGACAGATAGGTTTCACACTATCTTGTCTTATAATGAGGAAAAGACCTCATTATCCCAGCTAGCATCATGCCTTGCACTTAGAAGGTACTCACAAAAGATTTGTGAATTGACTGAATTAAGTCTGTGCTATAAACAGCTAGCATAAACTCTTAATCTCAGGTACAGAGAATTAAGGAAATCATTTGGTATAACATTGTATAAATTAATGAAAGATAGGTAAAACTCAGACTACATTGCTAAAGTGCTTAAACAAACTCAAATCACAACAAATCTCAAAAATTAAATAACTTTTTGTGAGTATTCCAGGTAAATGTGGATTTGTATTCCAAAATCAGATGCAAATTTTCTTTAATATTTGATTATTCCAAAGATTAAAAATGATATTTTGGGCCAGGTGTGGCTCATGCCTGTCATCCCAGCACTTTGGAAGGCCAAGGCGGGTGGATCACTTGAGGTCAGGAGTTCGAGATCAGCCTGGCCAACATGGAGAAACCCTGTCTCTACTAAAAATACAAAAATTAGCCGGGTGTGGTGGCGCATGCCTGTAGCCCCAGCTAATCGGGAGGCTGAGGTACGAGAATCACTTGAACCTGGGAGGTGGAGGTTGCAGTAAGCCAGCATGGCACCACTGCACTCCCAGCCTGGGCGACAGAGTAAGACTCCATGTCAAAACAAACAAACAAAAAAGATATTTCGTTCTACAAATTTTTAGTAGTACTTTAATTTTGCATAATACTTTAAGCTTGTCAAAAGATTTTGATAACTATTTTATCTTTTGAGTCTCAACATTCCTGTACATTAGATAGGATAGGTATCAGTACCCTATTATATTACCAGATGACTGAGGCACAGTGAGTTAATTAATGTATATCAATTATATATATTGATGCAGTTAATTAATGACAGAAAATATTTGGCCAGGAAGTTCTACCTAATATCTAGCTCCAGTTTTCCATGGTGTGAAATAAGTCAGTTTCTCCTTGTTAGAAGGCTCTAATGCTGTACCAATTAAGGAGTAACTATGATATAAATCATCCTAGTATGTTTTATTATCTGATGATATAAATAATCCTACTATTTTTTAAGTTGCTCTGTAATTTTGACTTTTCAACACTATTATTCTTTGTTCTTGGGCATTTAAGAAGGACTAAAGTACCTTTTTTGTTTTTATTTTAATTTGGTCACATTTTTGTTATCATGGGGTCAAATAGTCAAGACAGGTACATCATGGCACTTACTGAGTGCACAATTGTTTAAGAAAATTAAAGAATACAAAAAACTTTAGAAGATTCAAGTGTTAAATATTGATATGTCTACAGTTGACATATTAAGTTGGCTCTTATACTGATATTCAATCTTTGTAGTATAGCATTTTGTAATGCAGAGTAGGAGAATTTCGACAGAAAATTCAAGTTCGGTTCCAGTTCTACCCCAGCCTTCTTTCCTCATCTGTAAAACGGAGATAACACTCATCTTACAAGGTTGTCTTGAGAACCAGTAGGATTGTAATTTTTTTCCTCACCATAGCAGAGAAAAGAAAAAGAAAAAACTTTCTAGATATCTTTTTGGGATATATGAAATTATATCCATATTTCTTAACATGATTTTGAGAATTCACCATACACTGTGAGGTGTCACGAAAGAGAGAACTATCCAAGCATCTATGCCAGCATCTTCGTGATCCTGACTTCATGGTATCTAGAGTCAGATACTCATGACTCTGTTATTTAAACTAATGTCATAAATGGATATGTCAGACGTGGAAACTCGTAAGATCAGGTTCATAACATTAATAAACAGAAATGTTGTGTTTACTTGATGTGATGCTTTGTAATTCATTCGTTTACTTGTTCAACAAACATCTATTAGGTGACACATTTATGAAGTAGCTGACATGAACTCAGCATAATATGAAGTACTGAGGATACAAAGTCAAATACGATCTATACTATAGCCCTCAAGGAAAATGTTACTTAAAAAACTTTTTATTTTTAGATAATTCTAAACTCACATGAAGTTATATGAAATAATACAGAGAATCCTGTTTACCCAGTTTCCTTCAGTCTTAACATCTTGCATAACTATTATACAATATTACACCCAGGTAATTGCAGTTTGTGGACCTTTCAGATAGCACCAGTTTTACTCATATTCATTTGTGTGTGTTTATATTTAGTTCTATATAATTTTATCATATATGAGATTTTTATAACTACCACAGTTCAAGAAAATGATCAGTTCATGACAAAGCATTAATTTGTTTTAATATTACATATTAAAAATTGTACTTTGTCAAAGAAATCATAGCTTGACTAGCTATTATATATTATTCACAGAATACTAGGAGTCCAAAAACCTCTGATGATGCCTATAATATTTATCTCCTTTCTTTTCATTCTCTTTTCTATCATCTTAGTTCAGGTCTTTTCTTCATGATTTATCTTCATGATAAATGAAGCTTCACTTAATATAATAGCTTCATAGTTGGGCTGTAAACACTGAGTTCAAAGATGCGGTGTGTTTTGCTTACCAGGTTATAGGCTTAAGACATGATAGGAATGAATGAGTGAATAAATGGACAGTGCTGGAGCCAAAACAGTGTTTAACAGAATCAAAAGTCGGGCGAGGTGCAGTAGCTCATGCCTGTAATCCCAGCACTTTGGGAGACCGAGGCTGGTGGACTGCTTGAGTCCAGGGGTTCAAGACCAACCTGGGCAATATGCCAAAATTCTGTCTCTCCTGAAAAATAATAAAAATAAAAATAAATTAGCCAGGTGTGGTGGCACATACCTGCAGTCCCTGCTACTCAGGGGGCTGAGGTGGGAGGATCACTTGAGCCCAGAAGGTCTAGAGGCTTCAGTGAGCTCTGATCATGCCACTGCACTCAGCCTGGGTAGCAGAGTGAGACTGTGGGTCAAAAAAAAAAAAAAAAAGAAAAAGAAAAAAAGAGAAGAAAGTAAAGTAAAGAAACCCAAATTGGCTGACTTCAATAGCTTCCCATTACCTACAAAGTGACATCTAAATCTATGTAGTGTAATATTGCAAACCTTCTGCAATCTGGTCCCAATGGGCTTCTGAACCCATTGCTGATTCCATGTCCCCTACAGTATTCTTCAGAGCCACCCCCTCCTACATTCTTTGAGCCTACTCTCTGCTTTCTCATTTTTGGGGTCATCCTTCTTCACCCTAAAATGGTATTTTTTCTTCCTTGCTCTTTGATATCCTTCTGATTCAATGCAAATAATTTTTATTTAATCTTCTTAAAATTCGCAATGAGATATCTTCCATTTAACAGCTTTAGCAAGCAAGGTTTGCAGATACCATGTCAGAGTTTATCTTTAGCAAATGACAGTGCTGGTGAACTCAAAACCAGGCCTTCCGGTTAAAAATCTTGTAATCATTTTACTACTTCACCAGCAGGGTTTTTGGTTTTGTTTTGTTTTGTCTTCCATAAAAATAGTTTTTCTATGCTTAATGTTTTATTTTACAGATTCTTGAGGTTGTATGAAAAATGCTTTTATTTAGGAAATTTGTGCCCCAACATTTAAAGTCCACAACTTTTTCTGTGTGTGAATTAGTGGTTTATTCATTTACTCAACAACCCAGAAACAGGGTTACATAGAAATATAAAAGAATTAATTCACAGTGGAAGGATGGAAACATAAATGTATACAGTCATTCCTCCATGTCTGTGGGTTCTGCATCTGTGGATTTGACCAACTGCAGATTTAAAAACGGCAGAAAAAAATGGATGGTTATATCTGCACTGAATATATACAAACTTTTTTATTGTCATTATTCCCTAAACAATACAGTATAACAACTATTTACATAGCATTTACATAGTATTAGGTATTACAAGTAATCTAGAGATGAATTAACGTATATGGGAAGATATGCACAGGTTATATGCAGATCCCACATCAATTTCTATATGGGACATGAGCATCTATAGACTTTGGTATTTGAGGGGCATCCAGGAATCAATCCCCCATGAATACTGAGGGACAACTGCACATTAAAAAGGATGCTAAAGCTAGGTGTGGTGAGGCCACCTGTAATCCTAACACTTTGGGAGGCCAAGGCAAGAGGATTGCTTGAGGCCAAGAGCTCAAGACCAACTTGGCCAACACTGCAAGACCTCATCTCTGTTTTTTTTTGTTTTTGTTTTTGTTTTTTTTTTGATTACACACATAGAAAAGATGTTAACTGCAATTATAGAAACAGGCTCATAGTATTATGGGAACACCGAAAAGAAGGAGTGTGAGGGAAGCCTTATTGAGGAAATAACCCAATTGAACTTTTACTGATGAATGGAAGTTGTGCAGAAAGTGGAGTCCAGGGCAAGAGGGTTAAATTCCAGAGAGAAGGAAAAGCAGTGTGAAAAGCTTGTTAGCATGGGGACTTACAAAGCGTTAAGCGTTGCATGTATACAGTCATGTGTTACTTAACTACGAGGGTATGTTCTGGGAAATTTATCGTTAGGCAATCTCCTTATGTGAACATCCTAGAGTGTATTTACATAAACCCGGATCGGATAACCCACTACACACCGAGGCTGTGTGGTATAACCTAGAGGCTACAAATGTCTACAGCATGTTTTGGTGCTGAATAATGTAGGCAATTGTTACACAATAGTAAGTATTCGTATATCTAAACATATCTAAACATAAAAAGGTATAGCAAAAATACATTTAAGAGGATTAAAAAATGGAACACTGGTAGAGGACACTTAGCATGACTGGATGTGCAGGGCTGGGAGTTGCCCTGGGTGAATCAGTGAGTGAGGGTGAGTGAATGTGAAGGCCTAGGACATTAGTGTATGCTACTAGACTTCATAAACACTGTACACTGACACTGAATTTATTTTAAAATTTTCTTTGTTCAATAGTAAATTAGCCTTAGCTTACTGTAACTTTTTCACTTTATATAACCTGCTCTTTTTTTTTTTTTTTTTTTTTGAGTCGGAGTCGGAGTCTCTGTCACCCAGGCTGGAGGGCAGTGGCACGATCTTGGCTTATGCAACCTCCGCCCTCCAGGTTCCAGCAATTCTCCTGCCTTAGCCTGCCGAGTAGCTGGGATTACAGGCATCTGCCACCACGCCTGGCTAATTTTTGTGTTTCTAGTAGAGATGCGGTTTCACCATGTTGGCCAGGTTGGTCTCAAACTCCTAAACTCAGGTGATTTGCCCACTTTGGCCTCCCAAAGCGCTGGGATTACAGGCGTGAGCCACCATACCTAGCCATAAACTGCTCAAATTTTAAACAACTTTTTTGCTCTTTTTATCATATCACTTAGCTTTGGACACAAACATGTTGTACAGCTGTACAAAGATTTTTTTTCTTTATATCCTTAGTCTGTAAGAGTTTTCTATTTTTAAGATTTTTTTCTTTTTAAACTCTTTTGTTAAAATCTAAGACACACACACACACACACACACACACACACACACACACACTAGCCTAGGCCTACACAGGGTCAGGAGTATCAATTTCACTGTTTTCCGCCTCCACATCCAGTCCTACTGGAAGGTCTTGAGGGCAGCAGCATGCATGAAGCTGTCACCTCCTATGACAACACTGTCTTCTCCTGAAAGACCTGCCTGAGGCTGTTTTACAAGTAACTTTTTTCCTAAAATAATAATTAAAAAGTATAGTAAATACATAAACCAGTAACGTACTCGTCTATTATCATTATCAATACAACCTACTGTACATAATTGTATGTGCTGTACTTTTGTATGACTGACAGTGCAATGTGTTTACACCAGCATCACCAAAAGCATGTGAGTAATGCATTGCGCTATGACGTCACTAGGTGATAGGAATTTTTCAGCTCCATTATAATTTTACAGGACCAGTGTCATATTTATGGCCTGTTGTTGACTGACGTGTTGTTACACCATGCATGATGGTATAAGATACAAGGCTGAGGTTGAAGAGAAAGGCCACGTCAGCTTAAGGAAGGCTGGTTCTGGACACCCTGGTTAAGGGATCTGGTATCCTGTAGCATGTATAGAGCCATTGAAAGTGTTGAATGGTGAACTTGGCCAGATTTGTCTTCAGGGTTTTATTAAAACACAGAGTTTTATTAATATGCAGAAACCCGTTTTCAGGAAAATATGAATTAGCTGTGTAATTATATTGTTTCTCCTTAATACTAAATGCCGTAACCTTTGTGTGTGTGAAAGTTAAAGAAGGCAATAAATGCGCTCTATGATATATTTCCCTTCCTGCTAAGGAAAGTCATCTAGGTGTCCCTACATCAGAAGCATTTGGCAAATTGGTCATGAAATAATTTTTAAATTTATTGAAGTTGCTATGCAAGTTTGCTTTCCTGTGAGCCTCTCAGAAATTATACATTTCTTTTGAAATGTATCATTTTACCTCTCAGGTTTTATATGCGATATTTTTCTCCCTAATACTTTGTACTTTGTATATGTATACTTATAGCTTAACCATATTTAAAAAAATCAAATGACTATCCTCTTTTTCTTACTCCTACTTACTAAATCCTACATTTTTCTTTATTCTATATTTCATAACACCTAATTCCTTGTTACAAAAACCAAACCAAACCAAACGAAGAAAATTTTTAAGCCTACCTTGACTGACTTATATTGACACATTATGACTGCTATCATATTGCATATTTCCTAAAGCCATTTGATTATTGGAAATATTTCGAGGGAAGAAAATGGTGAATGAAAGCAGTTTAGCTTTCTTTTCTTTCAAAATATGCACATGGATGCATTTATGTTATGTTTACAGTTGCAAGGATTTTATAAGTTTTTAAAAAACAGAATGTGAAAAGCACCTTATTCAGTCAGTAGAATATTTTTCAGTGCAGGCCTTACTTAAGGAAAGAGGTGACTTAAGAGATAAAAATCTGGAATTTGAACTGGGTTTTGCCTGTAATTTTACATTTCCCTGTGTTCCTCTATAGGCAATCCCCACTCCTTGCTCCAGAAAACCACTGCGATTTCTGTTTTGATGATTAGTTTTCCTTCTGAAACGTCACAGAATGTTAGAGTATGTATTCTTCTGCATCTAGCTTCTTTTACTTAGCCAGGATGTTTTTAAGATATAGCCATGCCATTGTATTTATCACAGTTTGTTTCTTTTTATCTTTGACTAGGATTCCTTTGAGCACACACACAGGCACACACACACACAAGTATATGTATTTCACATTATATTTGTTCATTAGTGATGGACATTTGATTTGTTTTCAGCTTGTGGCTAATATTATATTATAAATAAAGCTGAGATTCACATTCCTAAACAGTTCTTTCTGTTGGGGATTTATTTTCACTTGTAGTAAATATCTAGGAGTGGAATTGCTGTGATACGGTGCCCATTTAACTTTATTAGAAACTTCCAAATATGTTTTTTTTTTTTTTCCAGTGAGGTTGTGTCATATTATACCCTGCTGGCAACACGTGTGATTTTTAGTTGTTGCACATCCTCCTCAGCATTTATTGTTGTCGGTCTTATGAATTTTAGTCTCTCTTATGTGTGTGAAGAACTGAAAATCTTCTTTAATTTGCAACTGAAATAGAAACTCTAAAAATTATAGAATACATATTATAATTTAGGGATATCTGAATTAGCATATTCCTTATTGAATAATGAAAATCTTGAGTGTTGCCTTATATTTTATAATCTGCATAATCTTTAATCAGTTACATTTGTTTATGACATCCATTGATGTTTTTATAGGAAGTATATAGATAATATATTTGTGTGTGTAGGCATATTTATTCAGGTCTCAAGTTTTTTGTTTGTTTCAGTGTAGTAAAACAGTTTATCTCCTTTCAGAATCTCCCACATCTCTTAAAAATCAGACTTTTATTACGTCTAATAGTTGAAATTATCTGTATAGCTAATTAATCAGAAAAATGAGAATTTTTTCTTACCAATCTCAATCACAACATTTTTGATTTTTAAAAAATTGGGTATTAAGATACTATCACTTCAGCTATGGACTTTACTTGTTAAAGTCTTCTCTATAAAAATGTATTTATGGGTAATAATCAGACCTGTGATAAATATAAATTTTATATCACAGTCTCTCCAGTTATTTCTGAAACTAAGGGAATGGTATTATATAACCTAGCTAGTGTTCTGTAATACTGGATTAAAGAACAAAAGGATAATTCCTATAATGGTTGTAGAAAACTTAGGTAGTGAGCCAGTTGACTAAATATGTAATCAAAACTCACCCCAGTATTCACGTGGTACCTTTTTTGCATTTTGTAATGGATGCCTGTGGATCTTTATGTACTATTGCCTTTAGAGATAACAAATTTCCACAGACTTGGAAAGCAATAAAATACATTTAACACTAAATCTTTACTGAGCATAGTTTAATCTTTCTCTGATGCAGAAAGCACTTTCTAATTTTATAGCTCTGCAGACTCATTATTGCGAATGCCAGTTATTATATTGGCTAAGAGTAGAAGCAATGGTGAATCAAAAGGATGTGCTAATAGAATCTTAGATTGAGGGGAGTTAATGTATGTTTACCCATATGCATCTCTTTATTTTAAGATGTATATAATTGTTTTTCATTTCGATTTCTCCTAGGTTTTTTCCCCAACCCTCCTCTCCTCTACTCTTTCTGAATATATACATCACTCTCTCAAGTTTCCTTACCAAAAATACAATTTCAGCCTTTCTCTATATGAAAGCTATGACAAAGTGATTTTATAGCCAGTTCTGAAAGTGACTAAACTTGACAACAATTGTATTTTGTGACAATCTCTGCTTTCATGTCCCCGGCCTACTTTTATATCATCTTTTTTTTTTTTTACCCCAAATATGAACAGTTTCATATCTCCACATTGGCTGAAAACAAATCCCCTTACCAGGAATACGTTTTAATGGAAGAGAGCCTGCTTCACATAAGTCACCAGAGCCTTAACACCTTAACTCTGTAATATTCAATTTCTCACCCATCAAGAACCAAAGCCTGTTTTTTGTTGTTTTGTTTTTGTTATGTTTTTGTGTGGTTTGTGTTCATAAAGGTTGGGGAAGAATTAGTATTATGGAACTAAACCAGATTAAGGGGGAATGTGAATTAGATTTGGTAACAGATGGTGCTGTGGAAATTAAAGGTTCTTTGCGAATGGAAGCGACAGCAGCTTGCCTCTGTTCTCTCTGTCTCTCATTCGTGCACTTGATAGACGGGTATAAATCACAACAATCCTGTCTTGACAGCCAATTTCGAGAATTTGATCTGGTTAAAGACATGGCTTTCCTGCTCCACTCACCGAAACCTGCTTCTATTTTATTTTTACACAGCACCTTGTCATATTTAGAAAAGCAGGCTCGCCTGCCTCCCCTTAATGAAATTTTTCTTAATTACAGTTTTAGCTCTTTAGTGTTAATTACTTTTTCATTCAGCCTGAATTTTCGTAATATCTCTCAGGGATTCTTTTTTCTTTTTTTCCTCATCCTTTTCACTCATGCATATTCTTCCGTGTTTTTCTGAAGATGCTTTTCATTGTCACAAGTTGTTGTCAGATGCACGATTTGAGACTCCTAATTACCAAAGTTACCAAATCAGAAAAATGTTTTAAAGGTGCCAGAAGCAGTCACCAAAACTGGCACGGATTTCAACAAAATTTCACGAAAAGGTGAATGACAACACTTATTTTCGCTGAATAAGGGCTGCAGAAATACCTGTTCTGTTAGCTAAAATAAACCCTACAGTGTATAAAGACATGGCCACAATGTGGCAGAATCATTTTATACCTGGGTCGACCTTGGGATGGTCTAGGGAGTCTGAATTAAAACACAATCTTCAGATGTTGGAGAAGCTAAATGAGAGACGAGGAACACTGATCAGTTTGCATGGGTCCCTTACATACAGATTCTCAGATCTGACAAGCTTAGGGGCCAAGAACTAAGGTTACCTCTTACATATCCACATGGCCTTTGGGCTTCCAACGTATCAAGGAACAAGAAATAGAAGAGAGGGGGAAAAATCACTTCAAAAATGAAGAGAAGATTCTTTGAGCGAGCAACTAACAGTTGTTAGAAATGAAGCTTCCTACTGGCAGTCAAATCAAATGTAGTAACAACTCCACAGCTCCCCGCTGCTTGCTGACAGCGTGGTGTCATACACTGGGACAAACATTCACTTAAACACTGATTGCAGGGAATTGCCCTTCCGCCAACGCCTCCCACCAAAAACGTAATGAGCAAAAAGAGAACCATTTCTAGGAAAAAACCAAGAATCCCACTCCCCAGTTCCCCTAAAATGATCACGTCTCTGTTTCTCCTTTTGTAGACTGCTGGGAGTGAGTCTTGTTTAATTACTTATTCTCCTGCAACACACACACACACACACACACACACACACACACACACACACACACACACACGCCCTGCCATGTCCCTGAATGGTGACTCAGTGCAGTAGCAGTGAAGGAAATGGAAGTTTGGGAGTATGAAGAGCGTTCCTTAGTACAATAACCTTTGCTCTCAAGGTCTAATCAGACTCACAAGCCAGTGTGGTTTTTATCTGAGTAGAATATATGGTTTTTAAAAATGGCAGAAATTCTTTAGGAAGCATGTAGGCAGATACTCTCATTCTGTAAATGAGAAAACTGAGAGTCACGGTGGTACAATGACCACCTCAGGTTACACAGTGTCTAGATCCAGAGCTAGAACCCATGTCTCCTACTCTGCCAAGTGCTGCAAGAAGTCAGGACTCCCTGGGAAAGGAGAAGAGAAGAAAAGCAAGCTGCAGAGACTCTGGTGTAGTCCCTTTTTTAAAGTAGATTTTTTAGAGTAGGAAATTATATTTAGAAATTTTTCTCTGCATGTTTGTATTTGGACTTCTGAAAGTGACAGACAACAAGCAAGTCCTGATCTGAACTCTGGGCTTTTCGATGGCTTCTATTGGCTTCATTGGATGCTATCTTGCTGCTGAATAATCCTTTTTTTTTTTTTTTTTTTTTTTTTTTTTTAACAAAACCTGTCATGCTACAAAATAAATCCTTAGTCATTTCCATGGCTTGAATTAAATATATGTGCAGATATATGTTATTTTTCCTTGCCTGCAAATACAGGCTTGTGTGTTTTAGCTTTACCTTCTCTTCAAGTAACTAGTTGTTGAAATGTTTATTTAAAAAGAGGATAGAGGAGGACATTTTTGGATTAATAATTAGCTGAGTTCGCCTCCTCCCTGCCTCCTCACTACTCTCCTATTTCAGCTGGACAACACCTGATACCAACAATATAAAGTAACCTCTGCTATAGATTGCCCAAGACCAGCTGCATTTACATCCAGATGTTAACTACTGCAGACTAAGCTATTAAAAATATAAATATAGTTTAACTGCTACCCAACAGATGTGGTTTATTATCTCTGATTATACTGTAAATCTCCATCTAACACAGAAATTTTCATATGTGCTTGAAGCAACGTTTATTTCAATAATGATTACCTAACATTTAGATTTTCTCACCACTGTGATTCACTCAATTGCAGAGTACCTTTTAGAGTTCCTCTCCTAGTGAACTGGCCTATGTCTGTAGAGGCAGCTGGTTTATTGGTCATTGTAATTGCTTTTTCAAGACATTTTCTTAATGAGTAAAGAGTGACATCAATACTATGATCTCCATATCCTTATATCAACTTCTGATAGCATTTGCATTTCCTGTTTCAGTGTAGCAGAGAATAGGAAAGGGAAACTCAGGAAGCCTGAGCTTTCATTGACCTGGATTTGATTTGTGAACTCTTATCACTGGAGTATCTGTGTGCAAAGCGTCTACATTCAATTGTAATTTGTAAAGATCCACTCATAGACTTTCTATGAGTTGAATGTCTGTTTATTTCTTCTCTACCGCGGTGCTGTGGGAAGGTCTTCATTTAGCTGTCAGTCCCCTTCTGTGGTGTCAAGTTCTCTTCGGTGTGCTCCTTGACTGCTTGAAACAGAATTGTCTGAACACAAGCAAACTTTATTGATCCATATTTCTCTTTGAAAGACCAGAGATTTGTAGAAGTAGGAGACTATAGCTTTCCCCTAGAAAGCTTACTGCAGAGGAGGTCTGCTCATGCCGTAGTAAATCTCTAACACCGAATAAATGTTACATTCAGCATGTATTGTAAGCTTCATTTTAACTATTTATCTTAGGCAGTTTTTTTTTTTTTTTTAATCTCATAGAAACTTTTCATTTTAGTGGTGGTCCCCACCCATTGCCTAGGGCTTATTACTCTGCCGTGGGCAGAGTGACCTGGTCAATACTGGGACATCTACTACCCAAATGGTTGTCTGTGGCACAACACTATTCCAAAGCCCTGCTGTCCTGAGGCTTTTCTTTAACAGAAGAGTAACTTGTGGAAAGTAAGAAATATTTTCAGGGATTGAAGACAAAATGCTTATTTTTCCATCTGCTGTGCGTCTTTGTTTCTGTCTAGGAGGTTTTCGAGATTCTCTTTCCAGATCCACTGGTGTCATGTAGTTGAACAGTTGCGAGGATATAGTTAATTAAGCTGCATTAGGGCAAATATACACACTTGTTAAAACACTTAATTTGCCTCAATAATATTGATTACATGGCAGAAGTTTGTTTAAACTAAATGGTATTTCCCCCCTACTGTTACAGTTTTTGAATGCAATCTGTATAATAGCTAATAACCATCATCAGTTAAATATCATGTTAGTTATAAAGTAATGTCATAAGAATTGATTTGGACTTGGCAGTGGAGTAGAGCTTTCCCTTCAAAGCCGACGTAGATGATTAGCCAGAGTTTTAAGCAGAATCATGGTTCATATAAACTGTGTATATTTTATAGGCTTATAGCTGCTCTATATTACATGAGTGCCCATTATATTAAAGAAAAGCTCAGTTAATTATGCAAAACATCATGTATGCAATTACTCGGCATTATTACGCATTTAACAGTTTTATTGATTTGTCAGTAGCTCACTTACTGTATTTAGAGCCATAAACAAGAGATGCTCACCCCCAGATTGAAATAGGTCCAAGAAAACAAGCTAAGGATAAATTGCACCACTAAGCGCCTCTGCATCAGATCGAATCCTTAAATACAGAAACTGTCAACAATCATAATGTGCAACACATTGTGATATCACAGGACCATTTCTTTTCCCATTAATAAAGTTTATCAAGCAGGAAGCATAAGAAATCACCTGGCAATACAAATTGAAGCAACTGCAATTTCCTACATCTAAAATAGTCTGGATGACGTAAGGAAATCAGCAGTCACTTCCAGCTTGCACGGCATAGTAAAATGGGATGCTGCTGTGTCCACAGACATTTACAACGCATACATACTTACGACACCCCTAGTCCTCATTAGTTTAGTTAATCTTATTAGTACCTTTCTCTTGCTGTCTTTCTGGGCCTCTGTTACAAGAAATGAATTGTCTCCATTTCCAAATCCCTTAGATTTTGTAAGAGTGAAGACATGGGATTTCATAGGTATCTTTATACGTCAGATTGAGTGACAAACCATCCTGGTTTATCTGGGATTCAGGGGTACCCAGGACATGGGATTTTGCTGCTAAAAACAGGATAGTTGATCAACCCAGTGTTAGAAAAAAATTAAATGAAGAAGGACCGTTGAATTCTACAACTCTAAAAGCAGATAGGGTTTCAGTGAGGTCCTCCTGGTAAGAGTTTGGTCAGTACGTATGAAATTATAATTCATGGGACACTTTTATGTCAATAATCGGCCAGAAATAAGTTGGAAGTCTTAATTATTTGTACTGAATTTCCTTTTTGGGTAGAGCAGAGAGCCTTTTACAGACTTGGGAGAGCTTTCAGCTCTGATTGTCCTTTTTAGGGGGCCGGCCCCATGTCTCCACATTACACAGCTCTATCTCTTGTCAGCAACTCAGGCACCAGCTTTGATGGCAGCTGTTTCCTTACTCTTGTTCTTGATGGAGTAAGTTAGACAGAGTCTTTTGGACTAAGCGCACAAGTTATTTGTTCAAAGAATCCAGAAGCAGCACTACTAAATCATTGTGATTCTGATATTTGGAAATCCATTCTATTAGATAGGGCTCAACGTTTATTAAAGGAGGCCTTAAAATTATACAGAAGCATGTGTGCATAAGTTGCCATGTGTTTTTATCTTTCTGAGCATGTGGGTCAGGATTCACAATTCTTCCTTTACAATTAATGATCTCCTTCCGTTAGGTTAACCAGGCAGACCTTAAGATATTTCTTATTAAAAGAAAAAATCCTTTCTCTTCTTTTCCCAACTAAGCCAGTGTACCTTAATGCAATGATGATATGTTAGACCCAGCAGTTGTCAAAGCATCGTATTACTGTGATGCCATAATGACACCCTGTCTCTGTAAAGTAGTCATGTTTTCTCAAATCACACGTTGCACCGTTGATTTCTGACATGACACTTCATTCGGTTGCTTTCCCTTTCTTCAGCATCACCATTCTCTGACAATAGCAGCTGGTGCCCATTTTGTTACTAAGTGATTCACATTTTGCCACTTTACGAGAGTGCAATTAGTTGAAGCAGGGGGGAGAAAAGCTCATTGTAAAGTAGCATGCTTGAAGTTGTAACTCAGGCTGCCATGGGAGCTGCTGGGGTCATGGGCTCTGAAGCCTGTACATCAGGGAGCTGCAGCGTTAGTCTAGAGATTTTCTTCTAAAAGCGTAAAACACACACAAATACACACACACACACACACACACACACACACACACACAGTAGGCTATTAAGAACTTTCTATTTTTTAAAACACAAATACTTAAATATTTAGTCTGGTGATTTCAGAAAGTAGAAAATCAACCAATCCCCATAGGTTCATTTTTGTTTTGAATCAGTAGTGAGTAGGTGGTGGGAATTGATAACCTTCTTTTCTGTCCCTGAAATTCTGTGATTCCGCTGAATCCTACATAGGAGCTGGGGACTCTTCTTATCTCTGTATTTATATGTAAACTTGCAGGTTCACTGTGTTGTGTCCTTACACAAAAATATTAAAAACAAATTTTTAAAGCATTTGGAATTTATAATAATGACCTTTCTAGGCCCTTAAGGATGACAAAGAAGAAATGAAAATGTGTTGACTTCTTTAGTTGACATTTATTTAGCCTACCAAAAGGTTCATTATTGGTATAAATATAATAAAAGTTGCAGAAGATCTTGCCTTAGTGTAATAAGCAAGAAGATCTCAGATGACCTGTACACACATTCCTTATGAGAATTTTATGCACCCATTTTCCCATTTATTTATACATTTGTTTTAGTGGGGAAATACAGTAGCCAATGAATTCAAGATCTGTGTAAAATTCGCATGATGAAATGCAGCTGCTAGTTAAGAACTTGTATTTCAATAAAAGGGTTAATAATGTATAGCCCTATGGAACATTATTGTTATATCAGTGTTTAACAAATAAAAGCACTGGCTGAGCTTCAGACCTACCATCGAAATGTAGACCACTTTGAACATCAGCACACACACGTGGAGAGTCAAAATCCTGCAGTTCATTCACGATCACACATTTACCTGGTTGTGGGTGGAATCTCTGAAAACAATTAAGCTTGATAATTACAATGTAAATCGAACATTAACACAGATTATCCTTTTTTCCCCTACAGCAGCAACTTTAATTGATTCTTATTCTTTCTTTCTCCCACTCTCTCTATGTGCACACATCTACACACCATTAAATAACTTTCAAAAATTGTATCTTTGAATAGTCAAACAACTAAGACATTTTATTTGCCTGATCATTAGTATGTACGCCAAAGATAATTTTTACCCTTGCTGGCCAGAAGCAGGGCTAGGAGATGACTTCCTAGGTTGAAGTATGATCATCAGAATTATTTGATGCTCTATCTCAAATTGTGTTGAAATGCTTTTTAAAGCCCTGAAATTTCAGGAAATCTGTTAAATTCCTCAAATCTAGTGTCTCAAATAGAAACTAAAGGTTATTCTTGACATTGTTATTTCCCCCTCCAGTTTATTCTCAGGGGGTTCATTCAGAGGTTTTGGGAAGGGAGCTAGCTGGTCTTTACTCCCTGTTCGTTTCATCATTTCTCTTAAAATAATAATGGTGACCATACTAAGGCTTTAAAATAAATATTTCCCACATATTTCGACACGTTATTTCTATTCATAATTCTTAACTAAATTTATATTTTTATTAATCCAATGTGACTTAAAATTTCTGCATTAACAGCACAATGTGGAATTGGGCTTATTCTCTTTGGCTACAGATAAAGCCATCATCTTGAAAATGGCTCTTTCTGACAAAAAGGTGTTCTTTTGAAATAAAGTCCTATTCACTACATTCCTCTTAGAGTTAATGTGAATTTTAGTGCCTCTAATTTTAGATTGAAGTGAAGTCTAGAATAAAACCCACCAGCTGACAATTGAATTTATAGATAGTTGTGAATATTTCAGGCTTGAATAATAGAGCTGTAGAATTTCAGAGACAGAGAGGCAGAGAATTAAGACTTGCTGTAGTTTTAGGTTATAACATAATAGTGTCTAGGAAGTGTTCAGTGTAATGAGCTAAGTAGTAATTAGGAGACAACCGTGTTCGTTCAGAGATTCTGTTTAGGCGTCACTCCAAACCCTGGGGTGGGTGAGGCAGTAGGACAGACCTGCAGCCAGCGCAGTGGCCCCTTCAGCCCTTCTCCACTCACGGATGGTCTGTGGATGTCATTGCTGAGAA
Source organism: Sapajus apella (assembly GCF_009761245.1). Classification (NCBI taxonomy): domain Eukaryota; kingdom Metazoa; phylum Chordata; class Mammalia; order Primates; family Cebidae; genus Sapajus; species Sapajus apella. Next base: position 19,520,584 of record NW_022436962.1, on the reverse strand, counting down.
AGAAAAGTGTATCTCTGCATGCCACCTCTACCTTGCTTGCTTGGTCATTTTTTAAAAATTGAGTAAATAAACACCATTAAAAACTCTGGCTTCAAGACATTTCTGCTCTAGACTTTGGAGTCGGACCTGAGTTCGAATTCAGGCTGTACTGCTTCCTTGCTGTATGACCTTCAGCAAATTCTGAAAGGTCTGAGGCTCGTTTTCCTAAAGAGAAATACCTTTCTTCCAAAGTTTTCTTAGGGATTCAATGAGGTAATATTTGTAAAGAGCTCAGCTCAGTGCCTGGCACATAATAAGTGCTTGATAAATGGCAGTTCTGACTTTTACTATTTCCACTGGGTAAAAGATATTAATTAAGGAAGCAGTTCATGGCAGGGCAAAAACATGTTCAACCTATAGCACAAATCCAGTTGGTTCATTTTCATTTATGGCTCCAGTGGCCAGACCTTGTTTAGGAGAAGATGTTGCTTCTGTTCCAAGGACCTCCCTGGCAGCTTGTACCTCCTGAATTTCCTTGCCTTATCCAGGCTATTGCCAAGTTATGGACTGAGATTTTGGATGAGACAGCTTGCTGGAGAGTCCCTATTTTCAGGGACTTTAACAACATGCATTTGACACATAAATATTTGATGGCTTAGTAAATAACTGATCCAGAAACGGGAGGGTAATTTCTGGCCTTGTTCTTTAAATCAAGAGTTCTGCAAATTTTACACGTCTATGAGAAAGAGCCTGAAGAAAAAAAAATGGGGTGAAAATGACCATAGAAGATACAGGAAAAGAGAGAGAGGGAAAAAAATTAAAAAAAAAAAAAGAGTGCTTGAAGAAATCATGATATGTTTTGTGATCAAGCAGTTCCAAGCAACTCTCCTCTGGATGAAAAAAACCATTTTCTAAATTAAAAAACAGTGCCTTGTAGGCAGATGGTGAAAGAGTTAATTGTCATAGCTGTGAGAAATTCAGTGCTGGAGAGAGGAAAGGGGAGCAAGCATGGTTTAGTACCCTAATAACTTCTAACTCTAGTCTAAGATCATAATGTATGTGCACGCAGTCCAGTAATTATAAGGTAATAAGTGAAGTGGTGGTGTAAGTGCTCTAAATTAAAAGGAATTCGCAGGGCTGCTGTAAGTCAGTGCCGACCCGCTTTCTTTCAAACGTTGACTTGAGGAAAGTGCTTAGCCCAGAGTGCTAAGGAGACAAGGAGAGCGATCTGTTAATTACAACGTTCATTAGCAGTGACGGGTACAAGGCAGCAGATGCAGAAGAGAGAGGACGCTGTAGTTCAGGCTGGCGAGGGGGCTATTTTTTTCTTTCACTAGTTCTTGAGGAAAGGACAACACACGTGGGTGGGTGAAAGCAAGAAGATATTTTGGTGGCTTTCTCCTTCCTATTTGCTTTCTTCACATCTTGATACTGCTTGACTTTAGAAAGCTGTGCAAAATTTCTCAAAGTGAAATATCTTTGGTAAGAGGCAAATCTTGCCTCAATGCTTTGCTTTTGAGATCGCCTTCTTGGAAGAGTTACATGAACCTTCCTGCCAGAAAAGTTCCATATTTTTCTTCATTTTAAAGTAACAGAACAATGGGGAAAAGAGAACCTGGAGGAGGGCGTAAAATTTGTGCAGTGATCAAATGTCATTAGATGTATGGTGAAAGAGATAGTTGCATCTCTTTGGTTATCTTGTGAGGAGTCCCCCAAATTCTAGTGAATGACCATTACCCAATTCCCATAAATCAGCTTTCCATTGGGAAGCAATTTTCCAAGTCCTTTTCTTGATTGTCACCTCTTCTTTCTATAGTGGGCTCTCAGAAAGTTCTTAGAGATTTTGCTAAACGAGGTTTTGCACAATAGCTAAACAAAAAGAAAATAAGACCGATGATATCTTTTCATCGAATTACGCTTCCAGAAATTTGGTCACTAGTTCGACCAACAAAAGGGATGAAGTGCGTCTTCTAGATAAGAGAAACAGTGTGTCAGAATAGATGCTTTGACATTTTTCCTTTTAGGAAGAATAATGTTAAATGACAGAAAGTAGTGAGTGAAGGACCATTGGAAATATCTTTTTTTTTAGGACAAAATTTGATACATTTCTATTTTACTGAATATATATATAGGATTTTATAATATCAGATAATATAATATCAGATTTATGGACTCATGGGTATACTGAAGACTCAAATGGCTTTTACTGATTCATCTTTTAAACAATGGCAAATCACACACAAGAAACACATGCACTTATTTATTAATCAATACTGGTGATCAGTCACTAAGTTTTGCAGGCTTTGGGAAGTAATCTTTAAATATTGGCTGGAATTTTATACTTGATGTCTTTCTATATTGCCAAATGGCTATGAAATAGAGCAATTTAAATAAACAAAGTGATTGAGTATATATTCCCTATGTGTTTTAGTCAGATCAATAAAAGACACAGTTATGCTTATAGAAGCATGCTGACAAACAGTAATTACAGAGCTGAGGATCATCTGTTCAGTCTTGAAAACAAAAGGTTTATTCTGCTCATAATAAAATGATTGCAGCATCAGAATGAGGAAAGAAAGGTAGAGTGAGGATAAATACAATTTTAGAAATGGTATAGACTTTGCAAATCACCACCTCTTCCATTGATAAATTTAGAATCTAGAGTTAATTTAGATATTGACACCGGTTCTCCAAGAGAAAGGTAAAATAAAAGCAATTGGACCCTTTAGAGCTTTTGTTTATGGTCTGTCTGGGCCCTTTGATGTAACCCTGTCATGCCCTTATGCTGATTACCTTCTTGTGGAACAAGAAGTATTGACTAGAGAATGAATGATGTGTAGTCCCTAGCCCTTAGGAAACACTCTCAAAGAGAAATGTTTTTAACGTATGAATTCTGTTTTTTTTTTTTTTTTTCCTCCTTTTAACTTTCCCTTTCCCTTTCTCTATTTTTTCACCATCTCTTTTGTTCTTTTGGTCTCTGTGTTTGACACCCTCTCCTCTTTCTCTCTCTGTTTGTATCTCTGTCAATCTCAGGCTTCTCTGCAGAATGTCAAACAAAGATCGACACATTGATTCTAGCTGTTCGTCCTTCATCAAGACGGAACCTTCCAGCCCGGCCTCCCTGACGGACAGCGTCAACCACCACAGCCCTGGTGGCTCATCAGACGCCAGTGGGAGCTACAGTTCAACCATGAATGGCCATCAGAACGGACTTGACTCGCCACCTCTCTACCCTTCTGCTCCTATCCTGGGAGGTAGTGGGCCTGTCAGGAAACTGTATGATGACTGCTCCAGCACCATTGTGGAAGATCCCCAGACCAAGTGTGAATACATGCTCAACTCGATGCCCAAGAGACTGTGTTTAGTGTGTGGTGACATCGCTTCTGGGTACCACTATGGGGTAGCTTCATGTGAAGCCTGCAAGGCATTCTTCAAGAGGACAATTCAAGGTTAGTGTTGGACCTGGGAATACCCTCCCCCGCTTCCAACCTCACATGATGAGTTGTTTTTTGTTTTTCCTACTTCTTATTCTTATAAGTTAAGTTCCATAGTCTTAATTCTATCTTGAATAGAAAAGAGAAATAGATTACAATTGATAGTGGAAGATTTATAGGATAAAATTCCCCCAGATATACTCCATACCTATTAATTTTCCTCTTACTGTTAAGCTTTAATGGCGCAAGAATAATAAACTTTGGGTGGAGTTTACAAGAGCATAGTTATTATTAGAGCATATTATTATTATTATTACATAGACCCACATTATTATGTGAGTCTATATAGCAACTGTGCAAATGCACATTGCACTAAGTGCTTTTGACCCCTTTGGATCTTCTTACAGATACATGGAAATAAATACTTTAGACCAGTGATTTCCAAACTTGAGTGTCCATTAGAATCATCTGGAAATCTTGTTAAAATGCAGATTCCTGAATCCTACCTCCAGAATTTCTGATTCATTAGATTTGGGGAGGGGGCCTACCTGAGACTGTATATTTTGAACAATTTTCAGGTTATGCTGATGATGCTGCTGGTCCAGGGACCAGTTTTAAGAACCACTGCTCTAGACAAATGTCATTACCTATTCATCTTTCTTTTTTTCTTATGGTTATATATACTTTTTCTAACTTTTAAATGAATTGCTATAAAAAGACTTCCAAATTATACCAATAAAATGTCATTGAATGATAAAATATACCTCCAACATATACAAGTGATATATACCCCAAACTTCCTAGATTTCCAGATTTATAAATAACATTACTGCCCCCATACAATGTAGAAAAATAGGACTGAAATTTGTTTATGCCCTTTTAAACTGGTAATCTACGGATACAGAATTCAGTTCATTAACAAGCTATAGATATATATTCTGGCAGAAAATTAGGTGTCACTTTTTTAGATCTCTTGTGATCCACTTTTGAAGAAAATAGGGGAAGGAAAAAAAAACATATATATATATACTGAAGATCCACAGCACACCAATGGTTCTGCTCAGTGGTTTACAAAATACATCTTCTTCATAACCGGTTATGGACACCAAGTTTATCTTCCCACATATCAGTGGTTCTCAAGCTTGCCAGCTCATTGGAATCAATGGAAGACTTTTAAAAAATACCGATGCCAGGGCTCATGTCCCCAAATTCTGAATTAATTGGTCTTGGGCACAGCCAGGGATGGGGGGATTTTCAAAAGCCTCCTAGGTGATATTTAATGTAAAGCCAAAGTTAAGAACCACCGCATTATACTGCGTTGTATTCTTTGCCAACAGCTCTGAAGGTACAGTGGCTGCACTAGCAGTATCAGCATCATCTGGGAAAACGTAAGAAATGCAAGTTCCCAGGCCCCATTGTGTCTTAAACAGAGTCTCTGAGGGTGGATCTAGCAATCTGCATTTTACCCACCCTCTGGGTAATCCTGATGCTAATTCAAATTTAAACCCACTGCTCCAGATCATGCTGTTGGTCATTAACCACTGACCATAGACCATCAGCAGCTAATGGTCCCTTGTTGAACAGGACTGAAACCAACTTATTTGGAGCCTTCATAATTCTGTGATGTGCTAGTTTTCAAAGTACAAAATAAGTAATATTTGTTAAGTACTAATCCTTTTAAACAGTTTCACAAAACATGATTCTGAAACCCTTTATGTGTACATAGAGCAGTCTCCCACCTTCCTTTCTTTTTGAGACAGATTTTTGCTCTTGTGGCCTAGGCTGGAGTGCAATGGCATGATCTGGGCTCATTGCAACCTCCGTCTCCCAGGTTTAAGTGATCCTCCTGCTTCAGTCTCCCAAGTAGCTGGGATTACAGGCATGCACCAACATGCCCCACTAATTTTGTATTTTTAGTAGAGATAAGGTTTCACCATGTTGGCCAGGCTTGTCTTAAACTCCTGACCTCACGTGATCTGTCTGCCTCAACCTCCCCAAAGTGCTGGGATTATAGGTGTGAGCCACCGTGCCTGGCCCTTCCCCCCATTTTTTTTTATTGTTTTTTTTTTGAGACAGAGTTTTACCCTGTCACCCAGGCTGGAGTGCAACGGCACAATCTCAGCTGACTGTAACCTCCATCTCTCAGGCTCAAGCAATTCTCCTGCCTCAGCCTCCCAAGTAGCTGGGATTACAGTCATGAGCCACTGTGCCTGGCCCCCACCTTTCCTTTTGAGAGCATCTGGAAATTTAACTCTTCTCCATCAGTTGCACTGAAGATTTTAGTGACAATCCTTAGTGGAATAGGCTGTACTCTCTCTCCCTTGGTTTTTTGTTGTCTGTTACATAGCCTCCTTAATCTGTGGCTGATTAGAACACAATCAAAATATTTACTTAGTCCATTGTAGTGGCTCATGCCTATAATCCCAGTACTTACAAAAGTTCAAAAGACTAATCTGGGCAACAAAGTGAGAACCCTATCTCTATAAAAAGTTTTAAAGTTAGTTGGGCATGGTGGCATGTGCCTGTAGTCCTGGCTACTGGAAAGGTTGAGGCAGAAGGATTGCTTGAGCCCAGGAATTGGAGGTTGCACTGAGCCATGATTGCTCTCAAGTCTGGAGAAACAGAGGTAAACACAGTCTCAAAAAAAAAAAAAAATTTACTTGAAGCACAGTTTGTCAAGTCATCACACGCTTACATAGTAGATGAGATACTTAACCCTAATCTGTTCATAGCCTTCCATAGTTTTACTTGAAGAACACAAAGCGAAGTTAGTGTGCAGTACATACGAATTTTCTAAATATCTTCGTAACTGTATAATTTCTGGCTCGTCGTTGCTATATTTATTGAAATTTTGTTTCAAAAATCTTTCATCTACTGGATCTTTATCTTCTTCATCCTCATCTATAAATTGAAGGCATTAACCTCAGAATACTTCAATTTAAAATGAAATATAAAATCACATGGAAAGCGAGGAAGCTAAAAACAATGGTGGTCTGTGCACAAGGCTTTTGATCACTTTTGGGCATTTGAGAAATCTCTTCAGCCTATTTGCTAACACTGCAAAACTTGAGAATGAAAGCACACCTCAAATCTTTGGGTGTTTACCAGCCATTGCTCAACAGTGTTATAATCCTTATGGTTACAGAGTATATACAATTTCAACTGTTATTAATTTGATTTTGTTAACTCAGTTAACACAGCTCTGCATCTAACTACACAAAGATAAGCAAATATTTTGGGATAAATTCATGAGCACAGAGTACGCTGATATAAGGAAGAGTTTCTCAATGTGAAAACCACTCCCATTTATTCAACAAATATTTACCGAGAACCTACTGTGATTCAGACAGCAGGCTGGTTGGAGTGCCCTCTTATCCACGTTTTATTAAAGCTTTGTTCCCAAAGGTTGTGGATTGAGATGAATTCCTCTAACAAATGTCTCCTGCCTTGAGAAAATACCAGTTTTTGGGTTTGAGGGGATTAAACCCTTGGGTCTTCAGTATGTTTGGTAATGATAGATTAACAATGTGAAAAAATTTCGTGATCCTTGTCTCAAAAAATCCTATAGGTTAGACATTAATAGCTCTGCAATAGTTATTTACTGAGCAATCATTAGAATAGAACAATTGGAATTCTATGCATGATTCTTCTTTAGGATGCTGAAATGCTCCCAAAAGCTTAACAGAGCAAAGCGCAGGGTGATTCTTGGCAGTGATGTATGTGCTCAGTTTTACTCCATATTGGAGAGAGCAAGTTTCAAGGATTTTGAGCAGGAGACAGAGATGTCACTGTTCAGATTAGCACTCTGGACTTGCCCACCTGGCTGTGCTTGTAGCTGGCAGCTGCGCAGCACTTGGTGAGGCTACCCCGCTAGCTACATCATCAGGCATCACACTGTGGTGCTCACTTAGCCCCACAAAGGCAGTGAGGCAAAAAAAGGGATTAAATTGTGAAAGTATAATGTAATAATTAGAGCAGTAATTGTAAGGAGGATTGGAGCGGCCCCTTCTTTCTGTGGCCAAATACGGTAGTGATAGCGATTGAACACCAAAGATGTTGAATGTGGCCCAGACTCTTATTCCAATGCTGAAGCTGCCTTGGAGTTCATTCTCACGCCTTCAGACAGCGTTGCAGCCAAACCACTCTTGACAGATTGTAGCCTCTCCCTCCCCCCCATTAAAGCTGTCCGAGGAAAAAGAAGAGATTATTGAACGCCCGTTGACAACAAGCCTTTCTAGACTAGAGGGCTAATGGGCAGGCCATTACATGAATGTGACTCCTACCTCACCGGGTCCTGGCTCTGCTCTCATTGACTTAAGGGACATGTGCATCCATCGGCATTCTCATGGAGGCCATCACCTGTTTAGATCCTTCTTTCTCCTCCTCCTTCTCCTTCTATTTCTTTTTTGTTTCTTTTCTTTTTTCTTTGTTTTTTTTTTTTTTTTTTTTTTTTTTGGCAGGGTCTTCCCTGTATTGCCCAGACTGTTGCACAGTGACCTGATCTTGGCTCATTGCAGCCTCGACCTCCTGAGCTAAGTGATCCTTCCCCTTCAGCCTCCCAAGTAGCTGAACTGTAGGAATGCACTACCACGCCTATGTAATTTTTCATTTTTTTGTAGAGATGGGCTCTCCCTATGTTGCCTAGGCTGGTTTCAAACTCCTGGTCTCAAATGATCCTCCTGCCTTGACCTCCCAGAGTGCTGGGATTACAGGCATGAGACATCTTGGTTTCTTATTTTAATAATTTATTTTTAGGATTGGTTATCAAGCATGTAATAAATACATACGTTTAAAGAGTTGGGAAAAATACTTCTTAAACTGGAAGCGAAAGAACATATATCAAGAACATATCTTGAGAAAAGTAATACAAATTGTTCTTTTTCAAGCTGAATGTCCTATTTCTGTTGTGAAAGGCAATTAATCATGGATTTAAATGAAAGGTAAATAGAAAGGAATATTTATTTTACTTATTGACTATTTCCAAGTTATCATTGAAAAACTATTGAATTAGGCCAGGATTTAGTTGGATAGAAGTCAAGGTTTTGCTTCTTTTTGTTTTTGTTTTGCTGACCAAAATACTTTTACCAAACTTTGACAGCTCTACCCTGTCATCCAATAGGGTTACCATGGCAGCGGTGATTTTATGTCATTTTCTAGGCATAGTAATTTTGGGGATGTGATATTGTTATTCTTCTGATTTTTTTTCAAATTCCAATTTTGGCCTTAATTTATAAATGAATGGGGTCTTTCCCCTGACTTTAATTCATAAATAGGTTTTTCCTCTTCTCTCCTCTCCTCTCCTCTCCTCTCCTCTCCTCTCCTCTCCTCTCCCCTCCCCTCCCCTCCCCTCCTCTCCTCTCCTCTCTTCCCCTCTCTTCCCCTTTCCTCCCCTCTCCTCCTCCCTTCTCCTCCCCTCCCCTCTTTTGGCTTTAATTCATAAATAAATAAGGTCCATCCTCCTCTCCTCTCCTCTCCTCCCCTCCCCTTTCCTCCCCTCTCTTCCTCCCTCCTTTCCTCATCTTTCCCCTCCTTTGACTTTAATTCATAAACAAATAAGGTCTTCCTTTCCTCTCCTCCCTTCTCCTCCCTTCTCCTCCCATCCCCTCCCCTCCCTTGGTTTTAATTCATAAATAAATAAGATCCCTCCTCCTCCCCTTCCCTTCCCTCCCCTCCCCTCCACTCTTTTCCTTTTTGGAACTTCTCATTAAGAGTGCCTCCTAGACTCTTGTTAAGGAGGCAAGAGATGGAAAACATCCTTATACCCAAGTAAGTCAATACATATTTCATTATTTAATACACAAAACACTAGCCCCCTGAAGTTTTTATGTCCTATAATAAGGAAAGTAATTTTATAAACAGTTTTCATTGTGTAGATAATATAGCCATTCTAACTGCTCATTATAGTGTTAAAGTATTCTTCTTTCCCCCACATTTAAACAAGACGAAATTGCATATTTAAAAATATGAGATTTAAAAAGATGTTCATTATAGCATGGGTTTTGGATTTAGGTAAAGCTAGGCCCAAGTCTCAGCCACTTGCCAGCTGTGAGACCTTAACCCTTCCATTCCTTCATTTCCCAAGTGATAAGGGTTAAAGGAGAGAATGAATATAAGATTACTTGACCCATAGTAAATGTTCAATAAATCATTAATTTTGGCTGATGTTGGGAATATGACTGGGGTACCCAGATGCTGGATGGTTCATGTAATCTAGCACAGAGAGTTATGCGTGAGGCTAAAGCAGAAGCACTGGTATGTCACCTTCCTGAGCCCACAGCTGTCTCCGCCCTTTGGCTATGATCATAAACCCTCTCTCCGTGTAGCCACGTCGCACTGATGGTGCCCTTATATGACTGGAGGCATTTAGGTGAGCTGTCTGGAAATTTGTTTAGTTATACTTAGCTGACGAGGCTCGATTAACTTCATTTCCCTGTGAATATGGATGGGAAACTGCATACATCAAGAAGCAAGCCTGAATTGTGGAACTTGCATAAAACATAAAGTTCTCAGTGAAGCTTCACAGGTGAGATTTAGGCGCTGGACTAGTAGCATATCTTCTCTGCGTGAGGTGTGGGAGTGACCATTATAGGAACTAAGTCCACTCTGAACACTGTGGGACCTGGGACAAGTGTACAGCAAACACCCAAATACCGCATAGTATCTGTAAACATGTCAGAGTTGTAAATCAGGATAACAAATCGCTAAGTGGAATTTGTTCTAGTCTCTTATTTGACCAAATATACCTTCATAACGGCCTGGAAGACTGACTTTTTATTATTCAGACTTTGACTCCAAGGAGCAGTTTGGTGTCAGTGAGAGGCAGTGCGAGGAAAGCTGGTTCATAGCCCACAGCCCCTTTCTTTCCCACTCCTCTGTCTCCCGATCTTGTACCTACTGTGGACACCCCTGCCCCACACATCTGAGGCCCAGTGACTCCTTCCAAACAGCTGTTCCTTGACCACGCACACACAGTCTCATGTGCCTACCACAAGGGAATTTAGTCCAGTCTAGATTCCAGAGGACAGATCCAGGAGAGAGACTCGCTCAGGCCCTGGCACTTCCATGAGCTTGCGCTGATTTAGCCAGGGCGTTGGAGGACCCTAGGTACTCAGGATCATGGGGTACGCAGCGGACGGCTCCAGCTGGCCTTTGTTCCTTTTGCGCTTTGAATCGGCTCCTTGTGCCAGGTATACTTTCTAAAGCCCATAGCCTTTGGGCAAGGGCTTTTCTTGTCTGAGGCTAAGTGGCATTAATGTGAGCCTAAATCTTACCTTATACATGGGGCATTAAAGATTAGTCATTTGCTTGCAAGCTGTATGCTAAAGGCATGTGGGAATAGCCCTTGGATCTGATGCGACCAACTGCTTTCCTACACTGTGAATTGTATGACTCCTTCCTGAAGCAGGCATGTAGTCCTAGAGGATCTTTCCTGGTGGTGCATTTCTTTTGCTATCATGTGCTATTTCAGTCTTAGAATGTTTTTAGCCATAGGGGAAGTAAGAACTTACAAATTGAGTGTACATGATAAGAACCTTCCAAAGGAAAATAATAAAATGTATCCTATTTAACCTAAATAGCGTCTAGAAAAAATAACTAACTCAGTTTATGGTAAATGGTAGCTTTAAAACTCTAATATGTTCTAAAATTGAAATCCAAAATAAGATGGAAATGTCTAGATTGACTTGATGAATTGCAGTGATTATCAGTTTGAATGCAGTGTTAAATTATAGAAGTAATATTTTCCAAAAAATGTTTTCCATTGCTTTAACCTTTTTTTTTTTTTTTTTTGGCGACAGACTCTCCTCTGTCACTCAGGCTGGAGTGCAGTGGTGCCATCTCGGCTCACAGAAACATCCGCCTCCTGGGTTCAAGTGATTCTCCTGCCTCAGCCTCCTGAGTAGCTGGGACTACAGGCACATACCAGCAAGCCAGGCTAATTTTTGTATTTTTAGTAGAGACAGGGTTTCACCATGTTGGCCAGGCTGGTCTCAAACTTCTGACCTCACGTGATCCACCCTCCTCAGCTTTCCAAAGCCACTATCCCTGGCCTGCTCTAACTCTTAAGTTTTTTTGGTTATAAGTTTGACTTTTCCACTTCTTGTATTTGATGCCAATTATGTCTAAGTTTTTGAAATGCATTAATGTTGCCAAATTATAAACAACAAATATCATTCTACTCTTGCTATTTTAATTGTTAGGTCCAGTGTTTATTTTAATAGTAAAAGCTAGTATTGCAGACTTTCTTTTTTTGTGGAGAAGATATACTGTATTTATGGGTGTCCTAAAACAGCATAATTTGCAGTTTTGACTTACTGGAACCACTTCTTGGGACAGATGAGTAGTGATTCCTTTTCCATGGTTTGTTCTGACTTTTGGGAATTCACCTAAGTTGTTATACTTCTGAGGTTGTCAGAGAACTGCTGGTCAGCAGGCTCTTTCAAGAGACAGATAATAAATTAGACAGTTTAAATATCTTAGGTTATCACATATCTTAGGATCTGTGGGCTACATGCCTTCTGTGTTCCATACTCTCTGTTTTTGTTTTTTTTTTTATTAAGCTGTTTAAAAATATAAAAACCACTCTGAGCTTGAGAGCATTCAAAAACAAGCCCAGGGCTGGATTTGACCTGCTAGTCATAGTGTGGGTAACTTCTAAACCAAAACACTCTATTTATCTTCCCTGTAGGCAACACTGAAATACGTGATTTTTACGCCAAAGGATTTCCTAGGCAGTTTTGTGTACATATCATTTATGAAACTAAAATTCTTTATCATGATTTTTTTTTAGTCTATTATTTCCCTTTTCAGAGTATTTTTACTCCTTCAGAATTTTCTAGTCTCTTTTCTGCGTTGGCATATTTCAAGCCTGTTTGAACTACACATCTGTGAGCACTATGACATATATGTGTGAATATATACGTTTGTGTGTGTGTGTGTGTGTGTGTGTGTGTGTGTGTTGGCTAGCTAATTAGAAAACAGAATCAATGTAAATTTAAAAAGTCACAGAGTGGCTGATGAAAAAAGTTAGATCTTTGGTTTTTGTAAAATCAGAGTGATTATTTTCAGAGATTTCATTTCATGGTTATTCTTTGATTCAGGAAAGAAAAACAGAACAAAATGTAATGATCCTCACTAGATTTTTGTCCTTCAAATATTAGAAACTCCAATTTGCAGAAAACAGAATCTCTGGTGTCATGCACGTGCTTATGAAACACATAGCATTATGTTACTGTATTTTGAAAGTCATTTAAAATAGGCACATCATTTTAGCTTTGACTTGTAGGGTATATTTTCCTGTTGGGTGACAATACAGAAGAGCCTATCCCATGTAAGGAGTATACGCCAGTGGCATTCAGGATGGACACAAATTTGCAATAAAACTTTTTTTTTTTTTTTTTTTGAGATGGAGTTTCGCTCTCGTTGCCCAGGCTGGAGTGCAATGGCGCGATCTCGGCTCACCGCAACCTCCGCCTCCTGGGTTCAGGCAATTCTCCTGCCTCAGCCTCCTGAGTAGCTGGGATTACAGGCACGCGCCACCATGCCCAGCTAATTTTTTGTATTTTTAGTAGAGGCGGGGTTTCACCATGTTGACCAGGATGGTCTCGATCTCTTGACCTCGTGATCCACCCGCCTCGGCCTCCCAAAGTGCTGGGATTACAGGCGTGAGCCACCGCGTCCGGCTGCAATAAAACTTTTAATGCCCCGCTATAGTTCACTGTCACATTAGGCAGATGAAATTAACCTTCCTAACAATGTGTTTACAAAATGGGTAACCTTCCTTTCCTACCGTCTCTGTTACTTCACAGTGATTGGGAAGAAGTGATAGTAAGTGTTCCATATTCCTCTGATGATATTAAATTTTTATTTATTTATTTAAGTAATACCTTTTTAAAATAGCAATATTGTTAATTCATGATAGTTACAATTAATAAAAGGACGAGCCTTTAGATAGTTTTTAAACTTAGTTCTTCTTTTTTTTTTAATTTGAGACAAGAGTCTCGCTCTATTGCCCAGGCTGGAGTGCAATGGTGCTATCTTGGCTCACTGCAACCTCCACCTCCCGGGTTCAAGTGATTTTCCTGCCTCAGCTTCCTGAGTAGCTGGGATTACAGGTGCACACCACCATGCCTGGCTAATTTTTGTACTTTTAGTGGAGGCAGGGTTTCACTATGTTGGCCAAGCTGGTCTCCGCTCCTATCAAATGATCTGCCCACCTCGCCCTCCCTAAGTGCTGAGATTACAGGTGTGAGCCACTGTGCCTGGCCTAAACTTAGTTCTATCTTTATACTTTAACTGAACTTATAATGTATCTGTAACATAAGCCCATATTTCATGGATTCTACTGTGAGACATGGCCTATGTTAGAATCCAAAAAAATAAGGATGTTATTCTGGAATAAATTATCTTTACAAATGCATACCTAATCAGAACCTGTACTCTTATTTATTTTTTCTTTAATAAAACCGTCTGCACTCAGAAAATAAAATCAGTTCCCCATGGCTCACCTGAGCTCTTGTCCTCAGAAGTAGTAGCATTGACAGAAAACTGCCCTTCAGGTGCTGAGTGTGGGTGCAGCTGGCGTAAGACCTGGTGCCTTTCTGGTTCCAGTGTGGGAGCATCCCTTATCCTGACCCATCTGGACCACCCAAACATACCTGTTCCCGATTCAATCATTCTCTTATGGGAAGGAAGCTGTCGCATTGCCATTTCTAACAGTGATTTATTTTGGCGGGAGAGGGGAGTTCTTTTAGCCTGCCTTCACGTATTACAACCTGTTAAGTCTCTGAGCTCTCCTAGCAAGTAACTGTTAAGAGGGAAGTTTGTGTTGTTTTTATGTTCCAGTCTAAAGGACTTCACAGATCACGTCCAATTAATTCTTATAAATATGCCATTGTCTTTCCTGCCTTTTGCAAGGCAGAATTTTACATTTGCGAATGGACTTTCAGGAAGCGGGTGTGGCTGACTCTTTGCCTACAGATCCCTGCACTTTCCCCAGAGTACATGCCATCCATAATCTCTATTATCTGATGACTATTTGTTTTGATGAAGGTACTGGAGGCAGCTCTTTGATTACGAGATAAACTCTCAAACAAAGACATCCGTGCCTTTCTTAACACTCTAATAGCTTTCCCTTATTCCTTCTTGTGCTCCCTTAACCCAGAACCAAGTCATGACAAATAAGGTTGATTCAGACCCTGTGAGAATAGCCCCAGTCTACCCAAAACATGTTAAATGCTTGAATGCAAAACAATAGGAATGACACTTTGTGCTGTATGTTTTTCAGAATGCATGTTTTTGTACATATGTTCAAATAATTATATAATAAAAGCCACTCCTCCAGAAAATTCAAAATTGGTTATGGCTAAAGCCAGGTAGGATACATTAGAACGTTCATTCTACATGTAGGAAAGAAAACCAAAATGAATGGGCTGTTGTCAGAAGTTCCTATTGATGTGGGTCACTTTTGCTTGGTAACCAGCTGGGAGAATATGGCTCAATATGATTTGCTAAATCCACGATTAGCAAGAACTGATGCTAAGGGGAACATCAGTTCTTGTTAAAACTCAAGCTGTGGAAGCTGTCGGGCAAGTTGTGAGGTATGGCTGGGTGGGGTTCAGAATTTTGACATGAATAAAACTCATGAGTCAGAATTTGTTTTTCTTTTTTTTGGTAAAGCCCAGGGCAGTGATGTGTTTTCCTGATATATTACTGGATAAACTTAGACAATTTCTTAGAAGTTGGAAAATACATAAACTCACTCAAGTTATAAACCGCATTAATTCACTTTCCACTTTCTTTTCAAGTTGCTGATAATGAGGCTTCAGTGATGTAAAAATTCCTAGTCATCGGAGCTCACTTACACAATTTAAAAAGTTTCACATAAACACAAAATTGGGTAAAGGGTGCTGGTGTAGTATTTTAGCTTTTATACTTAAAAGCTAGTATGTAGCCAGGCATGGTGGCTTATGCCTGTAATCCCAACAATCTGGGAGGCCGAGGTGGGAGAATCACGAGGTCAGGAGTTTGAGACCAGTCTGACTTACATGGTGAAACCACATCTCTACTAAAAAAAAAAAAAAACAATAAAAAAATTAGCCTGGCATGGTGGCACATGCCTGTAATTCCAGCTACTCAGGAGACTGAGGCAGGAGAATCGCTTGAACCTGGGAGGTGGAGGTTGTAGTGAGCCAAGATCTCACCATTGCACTCCAGCCTGGGCAACAGAGTGAGACTCTGTCTCAAAAAAAAAAAAGCTAATATGTTTTTATTTAAAAGAAATGACACTTAAAAAATGATTTTGGTAAAAAAACATAAAATTTGCCATCTTAATCATTTTTTAATATATAGTACACTAGTGTTAACTATAGTTAACATGGTTGTCCAATAGCTCTTGAGAACATTTTTGTCATGGCAGACTGAAACTCTGCACTCATGAAACCACTCCTCATTTCTCCCTACCCCCAGTCCCTGGTGGCCACCATTCTACTTTCTGTTTCTATGAGTGTGGCTGCTCTAGATATCTCATATAAGAGGAATCATGCAGTATTTGTCTTTTTGTGACTGGCTTGTTTCACTTAGCGTAATATCATCAAAGTTCATTCATGTTGTGCATGACAGGATTTCTTTTTAAAAACTGAATAATGCAAGAGTCCCCCATTATCTTCAAGGGATGTGTACCAAGACCTCCAGTGGATACCTGAAACCGTGGATAGTATTGAACACTATGCAGACTAGTTTTTTTTTTTTTTTTCTATATATACATGTCCATGGTAAACTTTAATTTATAGATTAGGCCCAGTAAAAGATTAACAAAAATAAATAGGACAATTATAACAATATACAGTACTAAAAGTTATGTGAACGTGGTCTCTCTCAAAATATTTTACTGTACTGTACCTTAGGTAATTGAAACTGCTGAAAGTGAAATAAGAGAGGACTACTATATTCCACTGTACGGATATATGTCATTTTCTTTGTGCATTTCTCTCTCAGCTGACATTTTGGTTGCTTCCATCTCTTGGCTATTGTAAATAATACTGCAGTGAACATGGGTGTATGTACAAATACTTGTTTGAGAAATTATTTTTAATTCTTTTGGATATATATACACACCAGGAAGTGAGATTACTTGATCATATGGTAATTCTGTTTATAATTCTTAGAGGAATACCCATACTGTTTTCTAGCGTGGCAGTACCATTTTATATTACCACCAGCAGAACACAAGAGTTCTAATTTCTCCATATTCTGAATTTCAGTGCTTATTATTATTTTTTTAATTCATTAGTGACCATCCTAATGGGTAGGAGGTGATTGTTTAAATATTTTTGAAAGATTTTATATATACATACCAAACATCTGTATATCTTTGATCATCTTAGACTTATGCATAAGTAATTACATATATGTATAATGTATGTGGTTGTTTTAAGATTCCTCAGTGTAATGCAATGCCTTTAGAGGAAGAATTTGTTCATGTATAGTAATATTAATAGTAATAATGAATATATTAGTTTAATTTATAATAATGAATATATTTGATTTTACAAAATGTCACACATTGTTCTGTCTGCTTTATGCTAATTATCTTATTTCTTTAATCATCCCAGTGAAGTAGGCAATCATATCATTATTGTATTATATCCTTTTATAGATGTGGAAATTGAGGCCCAGAGAAGTAATTGCCCAAAGAATAACTGGTGAAATCTTGAACCCAGAGCCTATCCTCCTAACCCCCTCATTACACTGCCTTGTATATTTTTAAATCTTTTAAAAGACTGAATTATTTTAGATTGTATTTTTCTTGACAGAATTTTAATCCATGGGCAAAATTATTGACATTATTAAAATAAAAATGAAGAATTAAGAATATTCCAAATGGTATGATTAGACGATATTCAAGGTTTTTATAAAGTAGACAGAACTAAGTTTTAAAAATACCTAAATGTTTTGTAATTCACTTTTAGAAATTCCTTAAATGTGAAGCTTGAGAGCACAACTCTTCAGTATCACCACCGTCTCTGTTTTCTGTGTCAGTTCTCTGGATTTTTATCAGCTAACATTCATTTCTCCACCCAATTTTTGTTTGTTAGTTTTAGACTGATCCTAGAAATCTGTCTCCACTGATGACACTTATGTATTTTTTAACTCTTGATTTTAGGAAGAAAGAGGCTTATTTCTCTCCTGTTTGATGTGAGAATAATTATCCCTTTGCATAAACTTTGTGACCATGCCAGAAGGCAGCTCAGAATCAATCCCTTTTTCTTGTTGTTGTTTGGGTCTTTTTTTTTTTTTTTCTTATGATGAATGATAGAAGGACAAAAGTATTTTTTTAATCTTTATTTTTAACAAAAAGTTGGTATCTTCTTTGGAATTAAATCTTATTTTATCTCGATTTGAGCAGACTTAAAAAAAGAATAACCCTGATTTTCATATACTTTTTTAAGGGCATCTCTGAGTAATACTAGAAAGAGTATTACTTAGAGATGGTTTAGTTCAAGGACGTCTTTGTTAATTTAGAATGTAGAGCTGAAAATCTGAATGCACCTTGAGAGTGAATCCGAATATGTTTCCCGAATCTGCATTCTGATATCCATTTTCTCTTTAGTGTGTACTATTTACAGTTTCCATTTGAGGACGATCAGAGATAAGCACAGAATTCTTCAAAGGAAGGAATGTAGCCCAATGTGTTGCCCCGAGTGCACCTTTTCCCCCCACTTTTGCCTCCAGAGCATCCTCACTCTCCTAAAGTGCCTCCTGCTTTTGGAAAAACCTCGCTGTGCCCCAGAGCTTTCAACTATGTTTTATATGGAGAACAATTTTGAATTTTGTTGTACTTAAAGCAAAAGTTCTCAAACTCATTCTTCCATTTGTTCTTTTCAGTTATCAATTTACTAAGATTTCTTTAAAAAGTTTCCGTACCTAGGCCAGGCATGTTGGCTCATGCCTGTAATCCCAGCACTTTGGAGGCCAAGGTGGGCGGATCACGAGGTCAGGACTTTAAGACCAGTCTGATCAATATGGTGAAACCCTGTCTCTACTAAAAATACAAAAATTAGCTGGGCATGGTGGTGCACACCAGTAGTCCCAGCTACTCAGGACGCTGAGGAAGGAGAATCGCTTGTGAACCCAGGAGGTGGAGGTTGCAGTGAGCCGAAATTGTGCCACTGCACTCCAGCCTGGGCGACAGAGCGAGACTATGTCTCAAAAAAAAGAAGTTTCTGTACCTAACTTGGGGAAAACTACCTTACAGAGTCATGAGCAAGAAAGGAAATAATGGATAATAGACAGTATTTTTGTCCTTGCAGCCTTTTGTCCATATGGTTTAGACAAGAGATGGCTAAACGAAGGCCTGCAGGCCAAACCCATTTTGCTAAAGAAAGTTTTATTGGAACACAGCCACACCTATTCTAGTATAGTCTGCGGCTGCTTTCGTGCTACAGCAGCTGAGTTACGGAGTCACAGCAGAGACTGCATGACCTGCAAAGACAAAAATACATCCAATCTGGGCCTTTCAGAAAAAGCTTGCCAATCAAACCCCTGCTCCTCTGTGGAAGAGTTAGAGTTAAACAAGCATCCCAAAACGGAGGAGGCATTTTTACCCTGTGTCCCTTGGACAATTATCAAACAGGAACCCCCCACCCCACTCTCTCTGCTAAGTTTCCTCTATACCGCTCTTTCTTACTCTTCCTAAGGAGATGCGAGGCACTTATCTGAAATCCCTAACATAGCAGACACTTCAGGTATTCAAATTTTATTTTAAACTTCGGGTACGGTCTCTACATGCCAGGAGCTTTCATTGTTTTCTGGGTTTTCCTTGTCTTTCTCTCAGTCCAGCCAGCAGCCCTAAGTTCCCTGACCCTTGAGATAATTACTGTTTTTTGAATGTATTACCTTCTTTCATGACTGGGTCCACGGCGTCGTCTTTTGGTTGGTTTGTTATTTGCTTTTGCTTCTCACAAAGCGCCTTTTGACTCAGACATCAGTTCTTTGTCTTTTGGCCGACAAGCACAAGGCCAGAAGAAGTTCTCTGGCTAGCACTTCCTCACTTCTGTGCTGAGAACCAGCGCCCCGGCAGTTCTTGAGTCCCTCTTAGCTCTTTCTCCTGCATTCCTTCCCTGAGTATACTAATGATGCTGTAATTATTGCTAATATTATAATCAATGCTTGCTTCCTGTTCAGAACTCTGCTAAGCATCTTAAATACATGATCTTACTTAATGTTAATAGCAGTCCCATAACGTATCAATTACTGTACCCATCCGCATGTCATTCATAAAAGTAACTTCAAATTTAAGAGCTGTTCCAAAGGCACCAGGAAAATGGTAGAATGAGGCAGCCCAATTTGACTCCAGTACGTTAGCTCAGAATCTGTATGTTATACTGCCTCCTACAGTTTACTCACAGATCAATGACCATTACTTATGTCAAGGAGTTCCCCAAATCAGTATTCATTTTAGAGGATGCTGATATTTGTTGAATATATGAACTTGATCTTAAAACTCTAATTCCATTTTTTCTTTTCTGACAAACTTCGGGCACATCGATAGCATTCAAGAACAGAAGCATTTAGGGATGGTATTAGGAAAGGTTATACTTGTTTAATGTAGAAGGAAATCCCAAGAAGTAAAATTCCTATTTAAGAATCAACTGCTTTTATCATATAGGGTATATCATCCAAATGCCACTAACTGGTCATATAGACTTGTGCCAATCTGCAAAAGTCAAATGTACCACAGAATGTACATATTGAAACTTTTTCTATCCAAAGATAGTGAATGCATTAGGTGTATTAGCATTGTTTTCTTTTCCAAGAATATTTTATTATTGAGCCTTTTGTCATTGTTGCATGTTTTGAAAGACAGATAAGCAGACTTGCACCAAGGTTGTTTAAAATTGATAGGTAGAAGAAACACATATAAAATTGATGTTGGATATAGAGCACAGCAAATTTGGAGGTTATGGTCAGCTCAGATATTATATGTTTCTTGTGACAGTGATCATCTTTGAGCTCTTTTATAAGGACTTCTGTTACGTGATCTGTGTAAGAGCTTAAAAACTAAGATGAAGTGGCTGTACGTATCATGTAAGATATGCATTTTATACTGTAAAAAACAGTTGCCGTTTTACAAGAAGATATCGTTATATCAGAACTAAAAACATTGAATTTCTTCAGTCCTTGGAAGAGACTAAAGTTTATCTTCTCCATCATTTTCACTAGTGTATTTTTATTATACGCTTATCAGTCCCTTTTAAATGTATTTCAGGACACACCCTCATGATTATGGATTACTCTTTTCTTTTTTCCATCATGAACAATAGCATTATTTTGGGATTGTTAAAATGCATTGTGTATATCCTGACACCTGTTGCTTTGGTGACATGCTCTGTTTGGTTTCTGTGGAATTAAACTGGCCACCAACCATACTGGTACAGAGATGAATTGAGGGATTTCTTTTTGAGGTGTTGAGAGATTCCATTCTCTAAAAGCAACCCTATCCTATCCCACAGCTGCCCTCACACCACGAGTCTGACCACAGCAAAAGACAATGCCAACATCCACCCTGAACCTATCACTCTCAGGCTCCTATGCCAGGCATCAAAATTTCCTTTCTGACTGGCAACAATAGCAACAGCAATAGCTACACAAAGCGCTCTTTCAGAAGATGGAATTTTCATTTTTATTTCTATTCTAAACAACATTCAGTTAATTACTTTTAAAAGATTAGAGTTAGGCAGCATCGCCTCATATTTAAGAGCACAGACTTTGGATCCAGATTGCCTGCGTTCAAATTCTGGCTCTAGTGCTTGTTAGCTACATGATTCTGGGTGTGTTACCTTATTTTCTCTCTGCCTTAAATCTCTAATCACAAAATGGGAGTTCATAATGTAAAGCACATCAGTGACTACCTGTAAGTCTTAGTGTTTGTTATTATCCAGTCCTTAGGTATTGATATCTAAGTTTCTACAGATGCATTTAAAGGCCATTGAACTGGATGTTGGAATGTCTCATTTTTGTCTCATTTCTGCAGTTAACTAGCCCATATTCTTGTAAAGAGGGTGGAGTGATCATAGGTTCTAGTGATAACAGATAAGTCATTATATCTTTACCCCTTCTATGGTCTTCTACATAAAACAAGGGGGCTGAAGCAACTGGAATTTAGAATCTCTTTGAAATCCAATATCCTATAAATCTGTGTTGCTTTATGCCATCTGATATACTGTTGGTGGATGGCTAACACTTCCGTTCTAAGTTTTTAATGAATAATTTAGGGCTAAACACTAAAATGGGGGAATGAATAATAGACTCACTAAAAATTGAGTTGACAAATGAGTGTTTTCTATGGGTCATTGACTTGCCCTGACAGTCTCTTGGACACAGAGGATTCTGAAGGGAGTAAGACCCTGCCCTCAAAGAATATGCAGTTGGGACAGGATGGGGGCAATTCCACAGACACATATAATGAAGTGTGTTAAGTGCTAAGAGAAGGACTCACCTGAAAGGTAAGTGCAGGATGAACTAGTTACTCCCCTAAGGACCCCTAACTCAGTCTCGGGAGCCCTGGGACAGTCTTACTGAAGAAATGATAGAAGCAGCACATATAGAGGAGCAGCAGGAAAGAATGCTACTTTCTAGGAATTTTAAGTAATGCCATGTGGGTAACAGAGAAGAAGGTAGGCTTGAGATGAGGTAGAAGTCGATCTGGACTGTGGCAGGAGATGAGGCTGGGAGAAGATTTTTGAAGAGCTTTGCAAATCCTTTGCCCTCTATTCTCATCGGATCACACCCAGCAATAGTCACTGTATATGCTCCAAGGTAGACACAGGAAGTGTTCACAAGATGTGGTTCATGCCTCAGAAACTCACTTCTCAGACATTTTGGTACTTGTAAGAATGACTGTCTTCCTTCCTTCTCAGTATCTGTAGAACATAGCTAAATGCTCTCTCTACAAGTGTTGCAAAGACAAAATCTTTCAGCATTTCTGAGTGAATGGCATATTCATTTTCACAGCCTTGCATAAATCTGAGAAAGGTCGTTTTATTTTGTAATATTTGCAAACTCCAGATTAAAGTCTTAGGATTCGAGGTAAATAATAATACACGGAATCTTAACACATTTCTCTCCATTTTCCTCAGAAAAGGGACCAAAACTATATGTATATGATCTTAATACCTTTGTTTCATGTAATTCTTACAAAGTTAAAAGGAGATACAATTATTCTGCTTTTGTGCTTTAGCGAACAGGGTAACAAAGGCAACTAGTTCAAGTTCACATAGCTAATAAAATGGCAGAGCTGGAATTTGAACCTAGGTTTGCATTTTCTTTCTCCCTTTCCCTTTTCCTTTTTCTTCTCTTTCCTTTCTCTTTCCCTTCCTTTCCCTTCCTTTTTTTTTCTTTTTTGAGATGGAGTCTTGCTTTGTTGCCCAGTCTGGAGTACAATGGCACAATCTCTGCTCACTGCAACCTCCACCACCTGGGTTCAGGCGATTCTCCTTCCTTGGCCTCCCGAGTAGCTGGGATTACAGGCATGCACCACCATGCCTGGCTTTTTTTTTTTTTTTTTTTTTTGTATTTTTAGGAGAGATGGGGCTTTGCCATTTGGCTAGGTTGGTTTCAAACTCATGGCCTCAGGTGATCCACCCACCTCAGCCTTCCAAAGTGCTGGGATTACAGGTGTGAGCCACATACCTGGCCTTTTTTTTTTTTTCTTTTCTCCTCCTCTCCTGTCACTCATTCCTCTTCAGATATTTTTCTCAACTGTATGCAAAGTAATATGCTAAAGATGGACATACAATGGGCATGCAAAAATTTTGTCTTAAAATGAACATACACGATGACTAGTGTTTAGTTGATAGTTATAGAACTAAAGTAATAAAGGAATGCCCATGTGTACAAATTTAGGGGAACCTGTGGGAAGATCTAGTTTTTTTTTAAACTGGAACAAAGTCAAGACTAATTAATTTGTCCCCATTTTATAGCATTTTTAAATGTTAACCTTTTTTTTTTTTTTTGAGACAGTGTTTCACTCTTATTACTCAGGCTGGAGTGCAGTGGCTCGATTTCGGCTCACCGCAACCTCCGCCTCCTGAGTTCACGCAATTCTCCTGCCTCACCCTCCCGAGTAGCTGGGACTACAGGTGCACGCCACCATGCCTAGCTAATTTTTGTATTTTTAGTAGAGACGGGGTTTCACCATGTTGACCAGGATGGTCTTGATCTCTTGACCTCGTGATCCACTTGCCTCGGTCTCCCAAAGTGCTGGGACTATAGGCATCAGCCACCATGCCCGGCCCATTTTTCATTCAATACCATGGAGGAATAAAATTTTATTGTTAGAAATATTACACACGGATGTGGTCTGTACTGGCACAGACAGCAGCCTTGGTGACTGTCCCAAACAAAAGACACGGTAGGATGAAACCAGAGTGTGTGATCTCCAGTGGATAGAGATTGCTTAGGGTTTAAAAGCCTGACTGCTTGTGGATATCCTTCCAATCTTTTTTCTTTAAAGGCAAAGCATCATCCATTCCTACTTGGGAGTGAGGCTTGAGTTTCACCTCGAAAATGCAGCAATTTGCGCCACTATGCTATATGCCTCTTATTTACTACACTTATGATTATCAGAACTTCATCCTAGAGAATGCTAAAGAATCAACTAGAAAAAGACCTTGTCTATACTCTCCTGTCCCCCACCTCATTTTTTATAGGGTAGAGAGACAGTACAGAGGCAAAGATCATGAGACTTAAGCACACTCCTGTGTATGAAATTGCTTTGGTAAGAGCCAGGTCTAACTATTAACCTGATGTGACCCTCCTTTCCTCTGCTTCAGTATGCCACCACCTCACCTGGCAGGTGGTCTGGGGTCCCATCACTACAGTGATACTACCCATTTCTTGTAGTATTTTTGAAAATTCTCTTTTAGAGCCTGAGACGGATTCTCGCGATTGCTTCAGTGATGGCAAGTCATTGACCTTTAAGGGTAGACTTAAAATTTAGTAATGAACAAAAATCATCTGGTTTCATGTCAAAATGAAAAGGGCAGTAAGGTTGGGCGAAAATGACATATAATATAGTGCCTCCCAACCCCTGTTTATAGCTTGTAAAGTGGCTCTGGTGGCAGCTCTAAAGGAAGCACTAAAAAGTGTTGGTAGAATCCCTTGAGATCAAGTGTAGTGTTCCTACATAACTTAGTTGAAATCTAACTTTGGATGCATTCTTTGAAGAACAAATAGCTCCCTTAACTTATGTGTGCATTGATGTAATTATGACTTGTTAAAGCTACAGATATATAATAAATTATTATTCTCTAATACGAATCTCAGCTATAGGTAGTATGATTTTTCTCTTTCAGGTGGAAATGAGCAGAGAGTAGCTAGAAACAAAGCATTGAAAACAAGAAAGAAAAACAAAGCAAAAAAGGAAAGTTGGATTACTGTAAAAATTGAAAAACCTTTACTAATATGCAATAAAGAGTTTTCTTTCTTTTTTTCTTGTTTCTGTTTTAGGGCATTTAAAACAAAAAAAACTACAGATTATTGCCTGCATGTTTTTAGTGCTCTGTAATTGTGTACTGAGGCAAATCCCATTATTTTTAAATCACTTAATGTTAAAAAACAATTGGATAAACCTCACTTGGAGTGCCCTGTGGGTCATTGCAAGCCATTTGGTTCTGTTAATAAAATTAAAACAATTGGGAGAAATATACAGATGCTTTCAAATCGGCTTTACAATTACGATGTCTGTATGTATGAAAAAGAGGACAAGTCTTAGGAATTACATAAATCCAAGTGCATCATTACCATGTGGGAGTGATGTGATTCAGGAATAAAGATTTGACATATATTTTTATTTTGAGATGCCATGCTAATTTGCATCATTCAGCCCTTTCACTGACAAACTGTAAAAGTCCATTAAGTGACAGGAATATACAATTATACAAATTATCCCCTGGCACTCCAGGCTGGAGTTCTACATACACCCTGTTATTCTATCCGCCAGCTAGCTGCAAGATTCTATTAAGCAGTAAGTGAGAAAATTATATTGCCTGCAAACTAATTGTACAAAAGACTCTGAAATAAGTAATCAGAGCCCGGGACTTTCTGAAAAGCCGCCAGGAGATATTATAAATTGCTCTATCATTCTTGTCAGCCTGGTTTAAAAACCCAGAGCTTCCATGTTGATTTGGCTCCCTCTGCCTCAGAGTGCACTTCCCTAGCTATTGACAAAACTGGGAAAATTCTAGTCGTGTCATCAGTAGCTGCCCAATTCAGTCCCCGGTGCCATCTAACAACTGTGTCCCAGAAAATAGCAACCTATAATCCAGGAAAACTCCGTGTCTGAAATGAAAATTCTGTGCTGTGAACAATAACTTCTGCATCCTCCTGAATGAATATCCAGTGTTCACATTCCAGGTGCCCATAGTTGTTATTGGAAATATTTTTGTCTAGTTTCCACTTTTAGAGAATGGAAGGAAAACAAGTGCCCCATAGAGATCATATGGTCTACTGGGAATCATGTCTTTGAACCATTACCAAAATAGATGTAACATTGTTACACAGGTGCTTGGGGCAGCACATATTTAGGATAAAATGCTTTCTTTATTGAATACAGAAAGCATCAGGGAAGGTTTTTCAAGGGCACAATCTCTGTAGACTCTAACATGGATCAAAGACTTTGTTGGGTGGGTGATCATCATCGCCAACAACAGTGAACTAAATAACTCAATGGGAGGGCATGGAAATTAGAGGTTTTCCTCTAGCAAATAAATTATTAGAATGATGTTGACTTGTTTTTCAAGATATAAACCAGAGTTACTTAGTGAAATCAAGGTTATTATCCACACGTGTCAAGGCAACTTTTTTGAATGAAAATATCTGTGAAAGAGGCCCAGTTTATCAGAAACAATTTCTATACATTTCAGCTAAAAATATATCATTTGTGAAGACACTGGACCACTGTGTTTTCCATCCATTCGGGGTAAATTTTTACATCCATGTTGTATTTGCTGTAGCTCTGGGAAGATTCCTTTACCCCAATGTAGCCACTAGTTTATTTTTCATGGCATAGTTCAGGCATTTGCTCCTATGTGAAGAACTTGCTGATCTTCCTAAGCATCATCCCTGTGTTTGTGGGAATACATGTACGTGCCAGTACTGCATCCTGAACCATGACAGCACCCACTAAACTGTATTGTTTGTTTACACGTCTTGTTTCCTCTACGTGGACTCGTTAGTATCAGGAACCACCTCTCTCTGTCCCAAACCAGCCATAACACAAAATTTCTGGCTCATTGATAAGCACTGAGGATTCAAAAGGAATAAGGCAGAGGTCCTACTCCAAGATTTCATTCCAAGACACTAGGAAAACCTCCCCTGCTTTTACCTTTCCCTTTGTCATTGAAGAATTATGGAATATGACGGATAGAAAGGAGACCAGAGTCTTTTAATGTGATCCAAAAGTCTCGTGTCATTATTTGACAGATTCCCTTCTGCCTTTTGAAGAGATTTAAAAATCTTTACATAATTATTCTTAGATGAGTCATTCATAGATCTAGCTACTATTACTGAACCAATCCTAAATATTTTCTCCAATGTAGCTCCAATCCTGAGAGCACTTATTTTGTTAATACTGATAGGAATTATACAGTAAGATAAAAATTATATAATTCATTTGGTACAATCTATCTGTATTATTTTATTTTTCTTTTATTCTTATCCTATACATATCAGGATGGGTTTTTATTTCCCATATACTATAATTTCCTTTATGATTTCCTCTTTTATTCACACTACTGCACAGAAGCTTTTATGGTTTGTTTTGCATAATATTTCCCCTTTTGCCACACCTTTTCCCATTTTTATCAAAGCTACTATTCACGATATCAAAATATGAACTAGAATTCCTTTTTTTTTTTGAGACAGAGTTTTGCTCTTATTGCCCAGGCTGGAGTATAATGGTGCCATCTTGGCTCACTGCAACTTCTGGTTTCAAGCAATTCTCCTGCCTCAGCCTCCCACATAGCTGGGAATACAGTTGTGCACCACCACGTCTATTTTGTATTTTTAGTAGAGATGGAGTTTCACTATGTTAGTCAGGTTCATCTTGAACTCCTGACTTCAAGTGATCCACCCTCCCTGGCCTCCCAAAGTGCTGGATTACAGGTGTGAGCCATCACGCCTGGTCCTTTTTTCTATTTTTGTGATTATGTGTGAAATAGTTTTCCTACTGTTTTTAACATTGATTGCTTCCTAGTGAGACAGGCAGCTCACTTGATCCTGTGACACTGTATTAGAGCACCATAATCCATAATTCATGTTCATAATAATGACCCTGAGATAAGAGAATTCTGTTATTTTAAGTATATTATTTTACTGGGGAGAGGAGAGAGATGGAGCCTTTCTCTCTTGCCCGGGCTAGAGTGTAGTGGCATGATCGGGGCTCATGTACCTTCTGCCTTCTGGGTTCAAGCAATTCTGTCACCTCAGCCTCCCAAGAGGCTGGGATTACAGGTGCACACCACCACTCCTGGTTTATTTTTCTATATTCTTTGTAGAGATGGGTTTTTGCCATGTTGGCCAGGCTGGTCTTGAACTCCTGACCTCAAGTGATCTGCCTTCCTCAGCCTCCCAAAGTGTTGGGATTAGAGCCACCTGCCCGGCCTGGATGGTTTTTATACTGCATAAGAAATGTTCATTGCCCCCTAGTGTCTTACCATCCAATGGGTAATATGTGTATGAAAAGTATAACAAAATATGGTCTGTCTTGGTATGATGAGAGTACCCAAAAAGATATGAAAACCAAGAAATCATTTTCTGCTGGGATAGTCGGAGAAGTTCTCGTGAAAGATTCGAGTAGAGTTGGAATTGAACAGGAGACTTGGAAATAATTGTAAAAAGAAAAAGTGACAAAGGTAGATAATTCTCAGAGGAAAATCTGAAGGATACTTAGCAAAAAATGAATAAATCAAATTGGCTTCCTCAAAAAGTTCATGTCAGGTAATAATAGCAATATTTCTGGAAAAGTAGTTGAAAGACAGAGAGAGGACCTTGTTTGTAAGCCTTATAGTTTGTATTTCATTCAGGAGGGCAAAGAGATCTATTGATTTTTAAAACTTAGCGTGATGACATGATCAAAGCAGCCACGTGGATTAGAGTGGGTCAGGATGGAGGCGAAAAGCCCAGGGAGGAGATAACTCCCATAGTCCAGGTGTGAGCTCACACATGCCTGATGCGCATTCTTGCCAGAAGTATGTTGATGTGAAGGATGAGGATACGGTGTTCAAAGAGGAAGTGGAACAGGTTTTCAAAGAATGGTGATTACGTTTGTGGCAGTGGCTCATCCTGGTAGAAGCTTTTAGCACTGGGTTAAAGGTATGCAGGGCTAGCACTCATGCCTTGATAAGGGAAGCGAACAAAGTGTTACTTCATACTGACTTTTCAGGCAGAAAGAAAGGAAAGGAATGCTGTTTGGCAAACTTTTTTTTTTCTTTCTTTTTGATCCTTTTAACCAGTCACTGTTCAGTCCTTCCTAAGACAGCAAAGACCTGTTTCTTTTTGAGTAAGTATAGGGGGAGCTGTACAGGATGGAAGGTTCTAGTCATGGAATACTAATTAACCCTTAGAAAATTAAAAGCAACACTCTTTTGATGCAACATAAATATTCACGGATGGTTAAAGAAACTCTGAAGAGTGGTTCATCTAAAGTTCAGATAATAAATCCTTTTATTCTTAGCTGTGACCCAGCCACCCTGATTTCTTTGACTTATCCTTGGTTTTCTAAGAGTATAGCATCAGTAATATCTTCAAGGAAGGTAATGGTATATACTTCTGTTGATGCAATTAATATTACTCTTATTATTTAACCTCCTGTTAAAAAGTAGTTGCTTTTATTGTTATAAATGCCCTGAATTAGAATGCTAATATAGGCAATGTTGATAGCCTATCTCAAATTATAATGTGTTTTTTTTTCAAGTCATACATACTTAACCATTTTCAGTAGTTATATGTGGTTAGGTATTACTTCCTGTTGAATTAGCAGTTGCTGAGTAGTTGAGTCTTTGTACCATCCTGCAATCCACTAATGTGATATTTAATGAGGAGACATCAGTCTGGAGAAAGGTAGTCAATATAAATCAGTGTTTACAAAGTGTGATTAACTCTGAAATATTTCATCAATGCTGTGGTCCCAGGCAGACTCTATGCTAATTACTAGAAACTGCGCATGTTTCAGGGGACTTGGACGGACCCTGAGTATTGCAAACACGGAGCAGCAAAATTGCAATTATGCTCGGACCGTCTCTGATGACAATTTATGCATTTGGTGTGATGACCTCCCCCTTCCCAAGAGGGCAATAAACAGAATGCATTTTCATTAAGATACTAATGCACTTAATCACAAGGGGAAAGGGTTAGGAAGTAAGGAAAGACCTTCAAGCAGTATGTGACAGAGCTGATAGGGGAGAAAGGCTTTATTTTAAAGGCAGCTTCTTTATAAAGCTGTAGACAGCCCAGAGCACATCCCACACGCTGTCATTGGTACTAATTGAAAAAGAATTTAGTTTGGATCTTCTGCTGGTTTCATAGGTATTGTTCTAAGTATGTAGGTACTACCATAAATGATACAGTCTCATATTAAAAATACAATTTCATAGCAGTTTATTCTTCATTCTAACATCAGGGAACTTCAGTGTTTGGAATTAATTATGAAAATTATGTAACAAACCTCATGATGATGATGATAATGATGATGACCATCATCTTCCTTATCATCACCATTATCAGTAAGCATTTACCAAGCACAGAGTTGTGTTGTAAGGCTCTGGTAAGTGCTGTAGCAACAGCTGTGTAATTTCTGTCCCTGCCCTTTAGGAGCTTACTCTAACATCCCATATTAGTTTACATGTCATTCCAGAGTGAAGTTTACCTTGTTCAATGTCGGAAAGACAATAAGCCTAATGCACCAAAGTATTAGGAACCAAAATAAATCCAGGATTGACAATCCAAGACTCTGGTTTTGATATTTGTGTTTCATGAACATAATCTATTTTGAAATTTCTTTTGGATCGCAAGATTCTGGAAGACTCTTTGCATGGGTGAACCCAGCATAGTGTTCTGAAGGCTAATTTTAAAATTCATCTTTTGAAGCACTTCATGATGTGTGTTCTTGATTATAGCAGAGCATCCAGTGTGATGATGTTTCTGACATTTCTCTTGAGTCTCGTGACATTTTTTGGGGTGGGGGAGTAAGAATAATAGAGTTGACATTGCCTTTGGGATGCTAATGTTTCCTGGATCTTGCACATCTGACAACTTTTTTTCAAACTTGTGTTTTAGGCAATATAGAATACAGCTGCCCTGCCACGAATGAATGTGAAATCACAAAGCGCAGACGTAAATCCTGCCAGGCTTGCCGCTTCATGAAGTGTTTAAAAGTGGGCATGCTGAAAGAAGGTAAGTCTCTTTGCTGGTGCCCCTGAGCTTTAGATTTTGATGTGTGGTTGGGAGGCAAGAAATTCCACCAATTCTAGAGAAACCAGAAAAAGATGAGGTAACAGTAAATACCCTGACTCTGATGGCAGAATATTCCTTCTTTACACCTGGACTTTCTGATACCTTATGGCTAACTGCCTGACATCAACAGGAAGGGACAAGGTAGGAGAATCTTATGCACAGCTGAACACACCAGGTATGCTTAACTGTTGTGCTTTTTCCTTCTTTACACGTTGCAGAAGGCAAAGGAGACGAAGACAAACCAAGAGGCTACTGTCATTGACTTTTTGGTTTTCTTCTTATTACTAGGTTTGCAGAGAGTTTTTTTTCTTTTCTTTTCTTTTTTTAAATTAATCTTGAGTTTAAAGCACTCTTTATTATTTTCCAACCTTTTAGACTTTATTTTCTATTACTAAGAGCTTGAAATATGATATTAAAATTGCTTTCTATTTGTTTCCAGTGGGGGATAAGAACAACAAGCATAAAATAGTAATAGTGACATGTATTCTGTGCTAAACAAATTGCTTAAGCTCACACAGTTTACAATTGGTGGAGCCAGGAACTGAACCCATCAATTCTAGATGCCACTCAGCTATTCCACACATGTCAAAGGTCCGAAATATTTGTATATTTCAGCATTTCTATTGAAACTCACTTTTTAGCTTGGAGATGGATAAAGAGTTTTCTTTGCTTTGTGAGGCCTACCATTTGGTTTTTGTTCTTTTATGCATTGCTGTACTTGTGTGTTTTTGTAAATATGCATTTTACATACTGCATTTAGAATGTTCTGTTTCCTTTTCTTCAGAACATCCACCAGAGTTTGTAATAAACACAGTTTTATAAAGTAACACAATGAAAAAGTGGTAATTAATGTTTGGTGGAAAATTAGATTCATTAAATATTTAAATGTGTGACTTCCGTTACATCATAGAACTATGCTTTGTTTCTGGGGCTTGTCCTATTAGTATATTTTGTTCTTACTGGAGATCCCCTATTTTTTAACTTTTAAATCCAAATAGGCTCACATGTTAATTCACCAAGAGTGAACCAGAGTGTCAATGAGTGTGTGTCATCACCCAGTGTCATAATTTTTCCTGGTTTGTTCTTTCAAGATTTTTACTGTGAACAATGTTATAGGAAGATGAGTAGATCAAATTATGTTTGGATATCTGAAATTCACATCATGTTTCTCTGCCTTTTACTTGTCAAATAGGAACAGAGAAGACCCTCTCAAATTCTTCTAGTCTTCAGCTTTGTTCTTTCCTTGAGAAAGAGCTAAAAACAAAGAAGTGAATAATGTTATAATAAAGGTTTATGAAAAGATGACTAAGATACATTACCACGTAAATATATATCTATAAGAACAAGTTTTCTAATAGTAAATAGTATGATTCATTATGTGTGTGTGTGTGTATGTGTGTGTGTGTGTATGAGAGTATGTGTGTGTATACATATATATGTATATATAGAGAGAGATGGAAAGGAGAATGGATGATAGATAGTGGATACACACTGTTTTGGATATACATATGTGTATACATGGAAAAGTGGAAGGAAGGAAGGATACCTAAAGATTAGTGAGAGTGTCACATTGGTGAATGAAAATGAGGATGGGGGAACGTTTTACAGTATAGCCTTTGGTCCTGTTAGGATTTTTCAGAGTTAACATGTTTTACATTTATAATCCATTTGCTGAATATGTATCAAGGTCTTCCCCTGTGTCAGACACTACTCCAGGCTCCAGTGATACAACAGTGAAAAAGACAGATAAGGTGGTTCTTGCTAGAGAAAACTTATGTGCAATTGCCAGAAGGACACTTTTGATAAAGGAAAACATATAATTAAGACAACAGTCCCCCAACTCACATGACAAAGAGTTTTTCTTTTAGTCAGGATGTTGGTGGTAGCTTACGTTCGTGAAGTGGAACGTAAGCTACCATTGCCTTAAACCCTATGGCAGAGTAACAAACAAAACATATTTCTGAAAGTTAATGATCGGTGATTGACAGTCAATTTCTGGCCTTAATTATAGTTATGTTGCCACTTAGTTTCGTTGTAGAGACTCAACCCTAATTTATGCTCATTCAAAAAGGCTTAATTAAGAGTGATTTCAAATCCTTGAAAGTTAAGAAATCATTATTTTTCAAAAGCAAATCCATTTTTTAAAAAGTTCTAAAATTAATATAACAATGAACACTTTGTATTGATCTAGATTTAGGTTTTATTTTGAAAAACTCAGTTACATGGAGTCACTTCTCCAAATCTAGGAATACATAATATTTGTATTAGTTTGACTTACTACTATAATTTATACAACTATTTGCTTTTCCAGGTTTAAGGAGGAAGAATAAAAAATATTTTTCCTTAAATATTTTTTCCATTGTGAATTCTAGCAGGAACAGTCCTGAAGGGTGTTAAGAGTGAATGAAGAGGTGTGAACTGTGTTTAATTAAACATTGTTGGTAAAAGTGAATGGAACAGTGCTTATCTATGATTCACACCTCTTCAGTTGCTGTTATCAAGCAAGTATCTGTTTTCTAGGGAACTGCTGCTGTTGCTGATATACTCAAATAATAATTTATTTTCCTTTACTTCTTAATGCCCACTTTGATGGCAGAATATCTGTTCTTTAACCCCGCCCCCCACCTCCCTGCAACCACCAAATCAAAAGAATGGGATGGTTATGAGTAAAAATGTAATATTCTTGTTCTTTTATACTTAAAAAATCCAGTGAAATATTGCATTGTACCCTGCATATAAATGAACAATTATGTTTGGCCATCTCCTTGGCTCAAGACTTGCTTTCTAAGCCTAGAGAGAATGATACTGTCTTAAATGTATCTTTATGGATGGAGAGGGATTTCAGTCCCATGCAGTATGTCAGAGATCATGATGTAGTAAATCTATTCAAATGTAAACCTGTTCAATTCAATTACCAGGCCATAATAAAATTTGCTGCTACAACCCCCGTGTTGACCACAGCAGTCCATACAGGCTGATGGCACAGCAGGTCTGGAAATTGACAGACAAAATCTATTTAAACAAAAAACAACATTAGTTCTAGAATCTGAAATGAAATCAGATTTCAACAGCTTTGAAGGGAACTTTCTCTCCTTTAACAGGTATTTTTATTCAACTAGCCAAATCCATCGTAAATAAAGTGTTGCCTGAAGGAAATGAAGTTTTCGTTAAAAAGATAGTTTACAGAAAAATGAGAATTATAATGTTTTAAAAAGAAAAATCCTTAGCTTTATTGACTGGCATTTCTATTAATTATGGCATCTCACTTTGAGAAGATCTGAGTGTTAGTGGGAGTGTGAAGGAGAAAGAGATGGCTTAGTAGGTAAATAATT
Organism: Sapajus apella; assembly: GCF_009761245.1. Taxonomy (NCBI): domain Eukaryota; kingdom Metazoa; phylum Chordata; class Mammalia; order Primates; family Cebidae; genus Sapajus; species Sapajus apella. Next base: position 19,486,329 of record NW_022436962.1, on the reverse strand, counting down.
CCAGTTTCATCACATTGTACATAATTAAAATTCTTAAAAGACATACTTTCTCATTAGCAAGCAATGGAATTATACTTGAATAAACTACGTTTGATTTTAATGGTAGAATTTTTCAAAAAAATGTTACCAGTTGAAGCAAAAGAAAAACCTGTTGTCTTAGAGAAAGCGACAAAATGCTACACTAACACAAAACTTTGAGAAGTTCAGTAAAACAAATGATAATTTGTTGAAATCCAAGTGGTGACCCCGTTCCGCAACCTGAAAAATCCTCTTTGTCTTTCTCTCTGCTCCACTTAGCTGGTAAGTGTCACGAATGATGGGCCAGCATTATTTTTTCGGCATTATGCTATACTGTATGTCAGACAAAGCCCATCTATTACGTGATATCTGGTCTCAACATTCCCTTTTCATTTTTTTCAGGTGTTGCTTATTTGAAGGAAAATAACAAGAACTAATCAAGGCGCACCTATAAATCTGGTCAAGATTTATTTTTATTTTGATCTCTCTCCTTGGTTATTTAAAGGCTATTGCAGGACATACTAGCTCAGTTTGCTCTCTGTCGGTAGTAAACAGAGACATTTTATGAAAGCAATAATTATTTTATTTAGGTATAGAATTCACTGATCAAAGGATTAAGAGTGTTTTGATGTTTATTGGCATGATGGCTCTCACCTTAGCAATTCAAATATTTTTCTTTTACTCTTGCAAGTGAGCAAAAGACTCATATTCATGTACATATTCTTTAGCCAGGCCCGCATGCATGTCAAAGTGTAAATGAATCGAGGCAACCTAGAGGGCCAGTTTTGTTATTTCATGCCAAAAAGTGTGCTTTTTCCTTTGCCTTAAAAAATGTTGCTTGACTTTTCTAATCTCTTATTTTGTCATCTGTATATTATTTTTATTTTTGTTTATAGACAGGGTTTCACCATATTACCCAGGCTGGTCTTGAACTCCTGGGCTCTAGCAATCCTCCCACCTTGGCCTCCCAAAGTGCTGGGATTACAAGCATAGGCCACCCCCACCAGCCCGATTTTGTTGTAAAATGATGGCACTGCCAATAGTATTTGCAAAGTGTTATAAATCGCCGATGAGATATTGCAGGTTGAGAACTTAGCATACTACGTTGCCTAGTGTAAGGATGCCGCCAACATGAGCTACTGTGGGCAGAGACAGTAATAAGGGTCAAGCTTCAGGGTCAGGTGGCTCATAGATTCAAGCCCTGGTTCTACCACCTCTCAGACTTGGAGCAAGTTAAAGAACTTCTCTAAGACTCACTTGCTTCAGCCTATTTATTTATAATTATGAGATTGAAGCTGGAACTTACTTTATGAGGTTTTTGTGAAAACCAATTGATTTAACGTAGATACAGGGTCTAGTACATCCTTAGCAGGAGACACTTTGAGCTTGGCTTGCTAGACCAATCCAAGGTTAGGTAATTTGTTATCCTTTGGCAATGTCAATGGCCTTAGGGGTGCTTTCCAAACTTTTTATAGAAGCACATCAATACGTGAAAATTTGCTCAGAAATTTCATGACGAAATTTAGTCTTTAATGTCTGACCTTAGGTCAAGTGAAGAGAGACAACAGTATAAAAAGGGAAAAGGGGCTTTAACCCAAGCAGAGGTTTTCACTAACAACAGTCAAGGTGAAGAAAGCTTTACAATTACTGCTGTAGCTTCAAAAGGGAGAACTTACTCCTTTGTCTTGAAGCAAAAGGAAGAGAAGGAAGAAGAGAAGGCAGAGGAGGAGGAGAAAGCTAATGTTCCACCAAAGAAAATGGAACAAGTGGCGCGCATTTTAAAATGTGCAAGGAGAATTGTAAGAATCCCATTAACTGCATAGGTACATTTTTGTGGGCTTCTCCCCCCACATTTTAGTTTTTTTTCTTTTTCTTTTTCTTTTTTTTTTTTTGTTTGTTTTTGAGAAGGTGTCTGGCTTTGTCCTTTAGGCTGGAGTGCAGTGGCATGATCTTGGCTCACTGCAGACTTGACCTCCTGGGCTGAAGTGATCCTCTTGTCTCAGCTTCCTGAGTAGGTAGGACTACAGACACATGCCACCATGCTTTTCTTTCTTTTTTTTTTTTTTCCAGAAATGGCATCTCACTATGTTGCTCAGGCTGTTCTCAAACACCTGGCCTCAAGTGATCCTCCAGTCTTGACCTCCCAAAGAGTGGATTACAGGCATGAGCCACTGTACCTGGGCCTGTGGTTTAGCTTTTAATTCCGATGTCTCAACTACCTAATACTGTGATGTGATTTGAAGCAAGTCCATTCATCTCTGAGAGTCTCTACTTCTGCATCTTCAGGGGACAAGTTAGACTGTATTCTTTCTTATTCCTTCTTATCTGAAATTATATATATATATATATATATATATATATATATATATATTAAAAATGGCATAATACCTACATAAACATACCAGTATATGACACCAAGAGACTTATCATAATGATGATGATGATGATGATGATGATTACCATATCAATGAAGTTGGAACTACAATAGGAGCTCTGGTTTGAGAAATATGGATAGTGATTTGTGCTGTTTGTGAATTTTGTCTTAACTGAAAATTCTTCTGATGCTTTTTGTTTTCCTAGAGGAGCAAGAAATATATCATTTTTTTTTCAAAGTTAACAGACATGAAAGTTGAAGGCACAGTAGAGCAATTAATAGGTATTTAAATACGTAGGAACTGAAGTATTGATTGTGTATTTTTGCCTGTGTGTGAAAACTTTTGCCCTATATTTCCTCACATTTCCTCCCAACTCTTGTCAATATATTGAAGTGCAGTCAATATGGTTTTATTTCTATGGGCGTCTGAAATCTCAACACAGATTGCTGTGACTGCTACCAGTCAGATTTTATTTGAAGTCTTATTGTTACTTTTTAAATAAAAATATTGACAGCAGTAGGAAAGGAGAACAGCAAGCTTATATAATTTAAATGCCTTCTAAATATTTCCTCTGGAGGAAACAATAAGTTTTTTAAAACAAGCAAAACAAATCAGATAGTTACATCTTTTATTGATACCCATATTTGATTTTCATACTTAATTTGATCTCTTTAAAATATCTTTTAGCCAGGAGCAGTGGCTCATACCTGTAATCCCAGAACTTTGGGAGGCTGAGGTGGGAGGGTTGCTTGAGCTCAGGAATTTGAGATCAGCCTGGGCAATGTGATGAAACCCTTGTCTCTACCAAAAGTAAAAATAAAAAATAAAAAATTAGCAAGGTGTGGTGGTGTACACCTGTAGTATCAGCTACTCCGGAGGCCGAGGTGGGAGGATCACTTGATCCTGGGATGGGGAAGTTGCAGTGAGCAAAGATCATCATGCCACTGCACTCCAGCCTGGGTGACAGAATGCAAACTGTCCCAGAAAAAAAAAGAAAAGACAAAAAACATAAAGTATCTTTTAATTTCAGAGGTGCTCAATGTTATGTATGCATATTTTCCCCACTTTGTAATAGTCTAGAAAATACACACAGTATGCAGATCCCAGATAGGCAGTGTAAACAATATAGTAGAATTGTGCATGCCCATGTTCCAGATAAAGTAAAATCAGAGGTTGAGAATTGGCATTTGGAACAAGTCACCATTTGTAGTGATAGAATACAGGATATTGAGATTTAATTATCATGCTAAGGCCCCACCCAGTTTAGAAAAGTGGGGACCTGGATGTCAGATTCTCATTAGTCAGATAAGGAACCCAAGATCAGGGAGTTTTAGTGACTTCCCCACAGTCCCACTGCAGACAAAGTGGGAATGGGATTAAAAGCCAAGTATGTCATATGCCCAGGACCACCCTGTATCTTTGCCAAGCTGTGTTGCAGCCTTGGCCAAATAAGGGGTCTTTCCTGCTCCACACTTGGGTTGATTGCCTGCACCTGTTGGTAGGCCAACAGTGACCTGAACTACTTATTTGAGTAGGGGGTGGAGAAAACGGAAAAAAGTCCTGGAGATCCCAATAACCAGCAGAGTCTATGAGTCTAACAAGGGGTTTGAGCTTAAGGCATATAAATAAGTGACATTCTTTAGGAGGTGACTTTTCCTTACGATTCTGTTCTGAGGAATCCAGGCTTCTCACCTAAAGTTTGATGGGACTGCTGAAGTGAGATAATGATGGAGATTATCCAGGAAAAGTCTTTATGGGATAACTGAGCAGGCTAGAGTATTGGACTGATGGTGACTTAGAGAAGGCAAAGTGCATCAGGAGTTGTGAAGGTCAAACGGCAACGTTGAGGACACTGTGTCTCCGAAGGGTCATACCATTTTTGCCCAGCTTAAATCCTTTACCTTGACGAATCATTTTAAATCCATCAAGAATTGCCAGTCTATAAAATGAAAGGTCTTCTTCTTTTGTTCTGACTCAGATTAATTAGCACTGATGTAATGTTTAGGAAATCCTTGAGTGGAAGAAATGGTAGGAGTATGGGGATCCTCTTTTACATTAGGGGATTTGTTGTTCAGATGCTCTGTTTAGTCTGAGTGATCTCAATGCAATCCGTGGGGCATATTTTCTGTTTCCACCTTTTTAGTTTAAAGAAGGCAATTTGCGCATGTCTACATATACACACATATATGAGAGAGTGCATATTATACATTTATTCATTTAACTGCATTACATCTCTCCAATCAGTTGGCCCGAACCCCAAGATATAAAGAAAAATTATCCCAGAACTGTTTTGCTGCAACCACAGCTTGAGTCTTGATTTATATATGGCAGTGGGAACTCGGAGAGTCTTCTGAGTTTATCCTATCAGCAGGAGTAGCAAAGAGCAACTTGTCTAATTACCCTTCTGTTTCATACTTTCCATTTTAATAAAATGTTCATTTAAAGAGTGTTTTCCAGGTAGGTTCTCTTTAAAAAATATAAAGTTACTCAGGTCGTTTAGTTACAAGTGGATTTGTTTTTGCTTAGTTAAAGAGCCTACTTAGTATAATTTATCCTAACAAAATATCTTTTGTAAAAACCTCTGAAGAAGACATTGCCAAGGTGATTTTTTTTTTCCTCAAGTCTAATATCATTATGCTGCCAAGTCGAAAACACAAATTATTGGTAGGGAAATTTGGGCTCCTACTGCCTTCAAAAAGCAGAACAAAGAAAAGGAGAAAGCTTTAATGGTATTCAAGGAAAATATTTCTGTGTTAGATGACAGTTAATAGAACTGCATTGACCTCACTGGTATTTCTTGCACTCTGTGTTGTAATATTATCCTAAGAAGCTCTCTCATTAATGCAGAGTATTAAACAAAACTCCCAAGTTATAATGTAAGCAATAGGGAAGAGCACCTTCTTTGTGAGCTTCATCTTGACATTAAGCCATTTGGGAATGTACTTAAGATACAACAAAAAGTTATTTTATGTACAGATACTGCATTACTAGATGGTGATTTTTTTTTCACATTTTGTTGATATGAAACTTGAATAGTCAGTCTCCAAATGGATAGTAAAGATTTTGAAGGTAAGACTAATAATGTAGATTTTTGAGAGCTGAATATACATCAGGCTGTGTGCTAGGTGCTTCGGTTGGGGTTGTTGTTGTTGTTGTTGTTGTTGTTGTTGTTGTTAATCTTTACAATGGCCCCAGTGGTAAGTATTTCCCCATTTCACAGAGGAAAGGGAAGCTTCGAGAGACTGTGTTACCTTCCGATGTTCTCATCGTGTATGAAGGAGCCCAGATTCTGTAGCAGATATTTTGATTCTACTGCTTCTGCTGTGTATTTGTTTAATGTAGCTATTCTTTGGGAACTTTAGGAATATTCATGTATGTATTTAGCTTGGGATTCTTCAGAGGCTGTGGGTATGAGATACTGAGCTCTTAAAAGATGTATGAAATACTGAGCTCTTAAAAGATGACTTGAGTAACCCTTCCCCCTTTTGAACTAGGGCTCACTTCAGTGCTTTGAATTCTTCGCTTAATGTCCAGAAATAGAATGAACTGTGTTGGAAGGCAGTAAGTTTCCCAGCACTGTGAGAGATGTCGTAGGGAACAAGTTCAAGTATGATGTGAGGATTAGACTGGACTGTCTTTTACAGTGACTTCCCACTCTGAGAATCCTGACATCTCAACATAAACTTTGGAAGAACTTAGCAGTTATAAACTATGTGAATAAACATCAGTAATACCGAAGCTGTTCAATTCCTGGGAACTCTATTTAGAGGCCTGTGTTTTTGTCAGTGTATGACATCTTATTTAAATCCAAATTGGAACATAGAGAAAAATTTTGCCTTGTAGCATAGCTTTAGTCTCTGGCTCAGTTTTTAGCAAATGAACTCCAGAACCACGTTTCTTACGAGTTGTGCTTTTGCAGAGAGGAATGAATTTGATCCACTGACTTTGTGCACCATATTGCCTCAGTTGTTTTGAGGATATGGCCGTAGTGTGCCACTGGAGTATTATAACCTCATCTATTATATAAATGGGGAAAATTGAAGTTCTAATGTTTTAAAGATTTGTCCATGAGTCTGCATATAATCCATGTGGCTCATAGGAGACTATCACATAGTCTCATATCCTTGCATGCCTGGTTCTCCAAAACAATTTTATATTTATGCATATATTTTAAAATCACAATTACATTAGAAATAAAGTAGATGGAATCTTTGATGTGAACTAACCATTTGCAGCACTGCAAATTATTTCAGCTGAATAAATCTGTGCTCCCTGCATTTGTGTTAGAGGACAGAAAGACTGCAATCCTAAAAAACAGTTCTTTTTGCTTTCTTCCAGCTGATTTAGGAGGGATACTATTTAAAGTTAATCACTTATTTGATTGTCCCCATTTGTCATTTCCATTTGTGAACTTGAAATCAGAAGCCAGCATTTATCTAATATGTTACACATTTTTATTCTTTTTGGATTATAAAAAATTGGATTTTGCCCCAAGCAGGGGAAACCTGCTTGAACATTTGCTCAGGCCCTGGAAGTCTAGCCCGGTAAGTGGTAAGGGGTGGCCAGAGCCATATAGGACTCTGTTTAATGTGGAATTTTTTTTCTACCAGCCTCCAAACAACAGATTTTTGTTCCTTGTCACCAATGCATACATAACATCAACGTGACATCGATGATGATGACATTGTGCTTAAATGTAACTAAAGGCATTCAGATATACATTTGAATAAGACCCGTTTAATGAAGTGCTTCATGGTTTTATTTCATTTGGGCCCCATTCCTAAATTGTTAGTTTCCTTTCTGGTTAAGGCTACGCACAGTTCTACTCCACCTATTAATATATCAGATTTTAGGCATGATTTTGTTGATCTCTAAGTCCCCCTCCACTGACACTGAGTTGAGAGACTGCTCTGTACTTCATTCTCTCTCTCTGTCTCTCTCTCTCTGTCTCTCTCTCTCTCTTTCTCGCTTAGTAGGTTGAGGCGCCACCAACCAGCTTCCCTAAGGCAAGCTGTCTGCAAAGGAACAAGCCAGCTGGCTTGGCCAAGGTTGATCAATGATGAGAAGCAGGCTAGGTTCCAGGTTCACAAAAGCCACTCAGTGGAGAGTAGGTCAGCGGCTTCCCCAAAGCCAATTAGCTGGCAGAAGTCTGAGGTGCCTGGTGCTAGCCAAATTCCCTGAGCCTGATGGTACTAGTGGGGAGTCCATCCTTGGGCTTGCTGGCAAACCACACTTAAGTGAATGGCAGATTGTGCTTTTTGAAAGCCAGTGTTGCTTTGTGGCTACTAGAACAAATATCGAGACCTGCCACTCCCACTCAGCCTTTCCCAAGTAGACTGCACAGCCCAAGCATAATAGAAACGGACCCTCAGGTGTGATGGATTTCAGCTGATTATCCACAACATTCATTTGTTTTTACCTTACTTCAGCTTCCATGCTTTTTCAAGTTGACATGAATATGAATCATGCCATTAGAAGAGAGTGATATGGAAATGGTTTTGGAAGCAGGAAGCGTTACAGAGCCCTTTGACAGGAATGTTAGGATTTCTACTATTTTAAAAGCCCCAATTGTAAGATATTCTTCTTTTATAGATGACTGTCTGAGATGAAATGGGACCTATGACAAAACCCAAAGGGAGGGTATCTTAGCAATTGCCCTTTACTTAACCTGTTTCTCGAAAGATTGTGTGTATCTAGGATCAAAATCCCTATCCTATTTTTCTCAAGAATTACATTTTCATCTATTAAATCTTTTCTACAGTCTGTGTAATCATAATTTATTATATCTGTACCATTTTATTAGCATTTGTATGTATCTTGGGGATGTGGAAAATTTAAGGAGGAGAATGTGTAAAAATGAGGTAATTTACATTACCTGGTTTAACTTAATATGTGTTTCTACTTAGATCTGGTTTCTATGTCAATTTCCGGTTTTGTGTATCAGTTCAAGCCAGCATGTTGCCCCCTTAGGAGGTCCAGTGCATTTTGCCTGGCCTCCTTCTCTGTTCTCAGCTATAATAAGTGTTTTCCTTGAGGCCACCTGAGCCCCTCTTTAGTGGCCTCTCCCTGGATTGTCCAATTAATATCCCCCAACCACGCTTCTTCACATGGAAGTTTTGGTGCAAATACAACTTTCTCTCCCTTCACCCTCTTAAGTTTTTGTTTGATTTTTTTTGTTTGTTTGTTTTGTTTTGTTGTTGTTCAAATAGTTTCCTCTAAAAGCCAAATTTCTTCACAACTCTACTGAATGACCATTTGGTGATTTCCAAACTTGTGAATTCCATATTGGTCCTCTCCCTACTCCTGCTCCCCATGAATTCACCTCTCCGCTGTTTTAGACATTTGTCTCCAGGCCTATTAAGTTCTTCAGTATCAACATTATCATAATCATTAGTATATTTGAAGCCAATTACATGGCAATTACTCTGACCTTAGCCAGTCTTAGGTTACTATCAATTCATACATTATTTGGAAGTAGTTGGAAGGAAAGTGGATTCTTGCCTTATGGTTTGATCTGTGTAAATAGTTCTATCCGCGATGGCAGAAGTCCACCCTGTTCTTTACAACATCTAGAGTTGGAGTGAGGTTGTTCCTCTCAGGAGTTGTTGGCTATCTATCAGTCCAAATAATACAGATTGTAAGTCTATCTCCAAACCTTTATTCATCCATCCTTGACTCTTCCATTCAACAAATGTATTTTGAGAGATGGCTCCATACCGTTCACTTTGCGAACATGGTCAAAAGAGTTTTTATCCTTGTGGAATTTATGATCCCGCATAAGCCTAAAGACTTAAAATTACAGAGATGTTACCCCTTTCAGAATTTCACCAGCATTTATATTCAGTTTCATATTATTTAGCATTTAATTTCATGTTTTCTACAGAGGGAAATAGAGCATAAAGTTAAAGAGCATGGACTCTGGGTCAAATGGAGTCTGTGACTATTGATCGAGCCCTTGAAATGTGTCTAATGCAACTGAAGAAGTCAGTCTTTAATTTTATTTAATTTAAATTAAATAGCCCCCACATGGGTGGTGGCTACCATATTGGATAGTGCAGATATACACTTGATTCACAGTAAACTTTACGACTAGTAAGTAGTACTGGTCTTGTAGTAGTTATAGTACTTGTCTGCCGTCTCAGACAAGTTACTTTACCTTTTTAAGCCTTATCTATGAAATGGAGATTGTAATTATACATATATCAGAGGATAGCTTTGAGTGTTAAATGAGATAATATTTGTAATATTCTTGGGACAGTATCTGGTAACCAACAGCATTAGGAAAATAATAGGTGTTATTAATTTTTAATATTCCAGTCTTCACTGGGATGACTCATGGTGCAAAGCATAAACAATTTGGTAACAGGAACTGTTTGTATTTTAGTTTTTCATGGCACCTAGTACAGTAATGACCACATAGAATAGGTGCTCAATAAAATCTGACTGACTTTTTTTTTCTTTTTAAAGCCTACTTCAGTATACTTTAATTTTTCATAAATTATGATTTTTAGAAAATTTTAATTACTATATACATCACTAACAAGTGTTCCTTTATATGCATATGACTATGACAGAACTGTATTTCAGAAGTCCTGTTTGATCAAAAGTATATTGAGTACATTGACAACATAGCAATTAGTATCCAAAAAAAGGAGATAGAAAAAAACATGAAGAATAATGTTCGTTTTAATCTATCTTCTCCATAGACATGTGATAAGTTAGTGAATGTAAAAGAGATAACAGCTAAGACTTATTTTAAATAAGCTATATAAATAACTTGCCCAAGATCAGACATCTATTAAATGGTAAAGCCAGGATTCAATCCTAAATTTTCTGACTCTGAAGCTCACATGCTGTACTGATATTTATAATGAAGTCTTTTGGTTCTTTTCTCAATTAATCTTACCAGAATGTCAAAAGATGAAATATCCTTTAAGTCACGTGGAAGCTGCTGTTCTCTGCTATTACTTCCTTTTGTGAGCCAGGAGACCGTTATTTTAGGGAATGGTTTTGGTGCCAGGCCTGTTAAAATTCCAGAATCATTCCTGCTGTAGGCATTCTAAAACAGGAGGGCTGTGCAATAATAAGAACATTTTCTGATTTCTGTAAATATTACTGTCTGTAGGACTAGAAAGTGATTGCTGGAAATTTCTGTGTAGAGTATTTCTGCTTTATCTTAGAGATGGCTTGAATCATGTTTGAACTATGTGTATTTCTGAACGGCAGCCCTTCCGTGTAGACTATCATAGCCTATTGTTTGGCGGAAGAGGTTCTGCCACTGCCCAGCATCTGTCCCCTAGAAGCTCTCCAGGTTGTTGTCCGATCATTTCATTTTGTTTGTAGCATCACTTTCATGCTCTGTAGACGACTGGTCCAAATCTGTGGTCTGTGAACAAATGTATTTCTCAACGATTCTGTATATGTCTGTAGGTCTCCCCAGCAGTGATTAATTAGGATCTGGAGGGGATAGTGTAGAAAAATAAAGCTTCACTAATGGTGACAAAATAAAAGGAACGGAAATTCAATTCAAACCCTGGGTACCTAAGAAATGTTAGAGAATCTCCTGGTTACCTCACAAATCTTTAACTATTTGGTTATGTACTCCAGCAGAGAAAACCTATCAAAAGTTTTGTTAAGGTAGGAAAGAACAAAATCCCACAGCTTTTACAAGTAATTCTATTTCTATTTTAATGCCACTCAGGAACTGGCCTCTTTGAAAGTTCCCAAGCTTATAAAGCTAGGAATTCTTCCCTTCCTCACCTGTCTTACTTAACTCGCAGTTCTAGAATCTAACTTGCAGCCTCAGTTAATGCATTCATTTTAACTGGAAACCCAAAAGGAGACTGTGCTGTAGTCAGCTGAACACATAAACAGTCTTGGGAGACCAGAGCGATTTGCATGTCAGAAAATAGCTAATGGGTCAGAGAAGCAGAGGTTAGTTGCAGGGACTTTACTACCATCTCCTTTCGATCGCAGAGAGACATCACTGATGAAAAGTCTTCTAACGTGAAGTGCTAAGGCATACCTTATTCTTTTTCATTATTTTGGCTTTTATTTTTCTTCAGGGCTGGGTATTTTAAAGAAACTCAAGGCTGAGAAAAGTGGAGGGAAATATTATGGTCATTATTTTTTCCCATTGCAAAATTTCAGTAAGCAATATAATATCTTACAAAGTTACAGGCTAAGTATATTTGAAAAATAAAGAGAATACATTTAGAATTGTATTATAAACACATCATTCCACATAGCATACTAATAAAATCATAGAATTTGCTAACAGATAGCCCTGAGTTGCTATTAAGTCACCAATTAATGGAAAAATTCTTAATGTCGCTAGCCTCAGTTTCTTCATCTGTAAAATAGTGATAATGTCTATCATACAGAATTCACTGTGGGGATTAAGTAAGATAATATATTTAAAATGCATAGCACAGTGTCTAACAAATATTAAGTCATCAGTAAATATTTGTTATTATTATCATCACTATTATTTTGTTGCTCAAATGTTTAGGACTTTGCTACACCAAAGATGAATCTGCTCTGCTTGGTCTCAAATGTCATCTTGCTGGAATTTTTTTCCCTCCAAAATGACGAAGTGCTATGTTCACAGCAGGCTTAGGTTGTCTTCACATTGCTTGCTGTCCGTGACTCACTGGGGTCACAGGTCCCTGATAATGCTCTGTGTGACTCTGGCCCAAGACCCTTTCCTGTGTGCAGAAGAGCTGAAGGTGACAGGCAGGGTCAGCAAAACCTGCCAGAATTACAGAGACCCCTCCGTGGATTGTGGGGAGACAGCAAGAAAGTCTGTCATGGACCAGAAACAAATGACCTTGAATCCATGGAATCACTTCTCATCCGGACAGTGCTAACTTTTTCTCAGGTGTAATTTATGAAGGCATCTATAGTTACTTTTGCACATGCTAACCTGTTCATTCAGTTCTAGCATTTCAGGATAAAAAGATATGTTATTGGTGAGGAAAGGGCTTCTACCACCGCCTAGAATATTTAACAACCATATCGTCCCTTAAAAACCACTTGTTCTTGTTGCTGTTTTTGAATCTCTAAACAACTTGGGTTCAAAACTGCAGGTAGCTGAGAACCTGTGAGTTTTGTACATGCTTTCTCAAGTTTTGCCTCAAAGACAATATTCTAGCCAGGGAAGTAAATTGCTCATGCATAGCAATTGTTCCCATCTATTCTCTGCTCTTTCTCCTTCCCCTGCTACCTTTCCACCCTTGTATTGACCCCAGAACATTAAATTAATGGCAGCATATCAGGATTCTGTGTGACACTTATATCCTTTGATACCGGTTTTGTGCCTGTACTGCAGTTCTCATGACAGTGGTTTCATGGTTTCAGTCTCAAAGTATGGGATTTGGAAGGAGGATTGGTGGAGAGAGAGAGAGAGCAGAGAGAGAGAGAGAGAGAAAGCAAAGAGAAAAGGAGGGAGGAAAGAGAGAAGAAGGAGAAACAGAGAAAGAAAAAATAGGCTTACATAGTGCAGATGACTTTGTTCTCCGTTCCCCTTAAAACTTGCATTCTTTAACACACTTTCTGTTCTTTTTCTGTATGTATCATGGTAAACTGCCAGAATACTGATGAGGCCAGAATGATGTTTGAATCTTTCTGTGTAACCCACCAACCCTCACGTATCCTCCTGTCTTCTTTTGGGGAAGGAAGAAATGTATCCGCACTCCAGTCTGTCCCTTCACCAGTTGCATCAGTGAGGTGGAGACTGTCCCCCACGCAGCCTGCTCACTGGGTAGATGCGTTGCCTGTCCAACTATCCCGCACCAGCTCGCCTCTAATTAAAGTACTTGCTATGAACGATTTTTAAGTACTGGAGCTTAATGAATTTAGAAAAAGGATTTGGATGCAGTTTGTGAAGACTTCGAATTGTTTGAGTTTTTTCTCTAGGGAGAATAGTAAACTCTGGAGGCATTCTGAATTACTTACAATGTATTCCATTTTGTTCTTTTAAAAAATTCTCTTATAGTAGTGAATAGCTGAGGAAAAAAAAAAAAAAGCCCACTGCCCATCTTTTCCCCCAGGAGAACACTGTAACTTTTGCTTTGCAAAGTGGCTTCTTGGGAATTTACAAGACTTTGAATACTGTTATCTAATTAAAGGGCTCTTTAATTCTCATTGGCAATTCTACCTTTGGCCCTACAATATCTAGGAGTTGAAAGTAAAATCACATTCATCCAACATAACCCGAAGCTTGTACATTTGAAAGCTTATCCCTTTCACTGATGCCTGAAGCTTTATGCTTCAGAGATACTGGGCTGAACGGGGAAAAGGAATGATATATATAGTTCTATATAGATCTATGGGGTGAATTTCTTTGTCTATTGGTGGTTTACTGCTGACCAGTAAAATGCTGGCTAATACCTTCTGTTAGAGAGTGGAGTCACAGTAATTTGTCATCAATAACTGTAATTAGGTTTATCTACCCTTTTAACCAATACCATAATCTTTACCAGATTGTTATTGTTTGGAGCTCTTGAGAGAAATTCTGGAAGACTCTTTTAAAAATTGATCTCAAAGCAGTTCAACTCTGTAGTGATTCTTCCTTTTATCTGTCTCTTACTCATTTTCTTCTCAAATATTCAAATGCTTTCTCAGAATAAAATGTCATGAAAGCATGTCATGTATCTGAAAAATAATTAATATAATTGACAGGAATGTCGGTTTTCTGCTGAGGTGTATTTCTCCTAATCCCACTGTGGAATCTTTAATATTGATCCAATTGTTAGGAAATCTTGTCACTCTCCACTCACCATACCTGGGCTAAATATTTTCAGAACTGAGGATCCTGAAGATATAGAATATTTACATCTGTCTCGTAATAATCATTTGACAAAAAGAGATTTCCTTTCACTTATATGCTGGGCATTGTGTACATAGCATCTATGTATGCAAGAGGTATATGCAGTATGTGTACAGTGCTTGCCTGGGTTTGACAGTTTATTCATCGTGTATATTGCATATAATATTGCAAATGACACATCAGAGTGTTGGAATCTAGGCAATAGGAGTTCAGCACTTAAAGTGTCCAGGTTGCACCTGAACTAGTTGGAGCCTGCCAACCCCTGCAAGCCCACTGAGAGCATCTGTCTCGCCACCACCTTGCTCATGCTGTCTCCTCCGCAGGCTCTCCGATTCTTCTGACTATGAGCATAAATCATCCACCTGTCAGGAGCTCTTGCTGCCTGGATTATGCAATGTGCCTGCCTTCATTTGGAGGTGGTGTGAGCAGGAGATTGCTCCAAATGGTTTGCATTCATTTTAATGCCATCCTAGCATTTCTTTAGCTTTAATGAGGGGATTAGGGTGGTGACAATGACTTTCAGAGACAATGAAAGTCTTCAAGATTCTGGAATTTGCTTTGTATGTTGAGGATAGCTCAATGTGTGATCTCTCTCCCTCTCTCTTTCCCTCTTAAAAAGAAAATCTCAAATGAACCAGTGGTTTAAACATTTAGGCAAAGGAACAGGGTATTATACAGAGTCAGCTGTCTATAGCTCTATTTATTGGCTTTATAATAGTTCCCTCCAGCTGACAGACTTAAAATCAGTCAAATTTATTGCTGAGCCTCAATGAGTTACCTTCTTCAGGCATTGACTTTTCACATATTGGGGAACCCCTCCCCGCTTTTTTTTTTGCTGCCTTTTCTTACTCTGGAATAATAATAATAAATAGAAACCCCTAAAAACTCCTCAGTAATTTTAGCTTCACCAACTGTTGACTAGTACAGGTAAATCATGCCTTTACAAAAATCTCTCTTTTGTGTTTTAAATTTTAAGGCTTCCTGGCATATCCATGATAAGATAACCGCTATTGCAAAAACTGAGAACACCTTCCTCAACCACAAAAATGTATTAATTTTTAGCTAAGAAAACTTCCTATTCATGTCAGTTTTGTATCTGTGATACATACAAAAACATGAAATTATCATTTTCTTTAATAGGTCCTTCTGGCATAGTCAGACTTTAACTCAAATGAGGTATTATTAGGACGGCGTTTAGCTGAAATGGGAAGAATGAAAGTTCCAGTTGTTTCCTTGCTTATAAATAGCGAAAAGCTTTCACAAATGCCGTCATCACCTATGGATACATAAGTTGCATGGAAGAGATGAATGAAAGAAAATATTGCTTTGAAAATGGGACTTATGTCCGTTGAGCCATTAGCTAAAGTTAGGGTAGTGAGACATAAGGTTATGTATGTTTGGTAATATCTTTAAAAAAGTATTTTGATATAGTTTAATGTAGGCATATTAGTGAATTAAATGACATAGTAGTACACTGGTCAGAATATGTGTTTTCTAAAACATACGATTCTTTTATTGTCACAGAGTTTTAGATAAAGTAGGCATTAGATTTACATTGCTTCCTATGTTTTCTTTCTTAGAAGCCTTCGGGACCTGTGGCATGTGTTTATTTGCTTAAGGGGGTACGGAGGGCACCTCAGGAGGGAGAGAGTGACAGTTCTTTGCTGGCTTCCTGTCCCCCTGCTTCCTCATCGCAATCCTTGTCCCACCTCTTCCACTGTCAAAGCCAGAGAGCTTCCCTGTTTTCCTTGGGCACATGCGTGTAAATTTTATTAAATTCTGAGACACTAATGTTAACTAAGAATAAACACTTCCATATTCTTTCTACTGTGTGTGTGTGTACATGTATTATGTACACATATATGTATACCTACGTATGAATATATATTTCATATACGTATAATAAATGTACAAAAGTACGGTATGTGTTTTTTATATAGTACATATACTTATACACATACGTATATCCTTTTGAGAAACCACCTAAATTAGATTTTTGCATTAATACTGAACACATTGAGATTCGGTCTACACTGGGGAGGGAACAAAGGAAGAAAATTAAATGATGTTCTAGAGAACCTGGGCTATTTATAAGTCTTCATAGCACAAGAAGAATTATTTTCCCTTAACAATAGTATTTCTAAACATCTTAGTCACACACAAAAACCTTTAGTGTGTTGAAAGATGATATAAATGCATTTTCCAAGTATTCAGAAAACAATCACTATTTACCAAGATAATAAGTAGCCCGCGAATCTTGAAGTAGGAGCTCTCTCCTTGATATTAACATGGTTACAGATTTTCATGTGCACTGAGAATGTGACTGTATAGAGACACAGTTTGAACACAGCAACTTCCTGTGGGTATTTTTGGAGATGCAATTGGCCTTAGTAAGTGAAGCACACAGAATCTGAGTTCCATGCTTGGAAGTTTATTAGGTGAGGAGTTACCAAGTTAGCCTCCTACTTTTCTGCCAGTTTTTAATGTGATAGGAAAGTATCAGGATTTTTTTTTTTCTTTTCTCTCTGTGGTAACCTAGTGGACTCAGCTTCCTAGAACAGAAAATGTGTTTCATCATCATTTTTCCCCGTCACTGACAAATCTAAATGTATGTATATTTAAAAAAGAAAACAGGAACATTTGAAGAGATAAATGCAACACAACACTGACAAAATCTGATGAAAAATCTCACTCTTTTATCTATGGAGAAATTAGGTTTATCATCAGGACAGCATTCTCTTTTCATTTTCTGAAAGGTGCTTTTTGACAGACCCTTTGCAGTGGACGTCACACTCACAAAACATGCTGTCACAGGGCTATTTGAATATGGTGACAGGCTCATTATCATGTTGAAGACTCCTGACAACACTGCAGAGGGGAAATGGACAGGGCTGCCAATCAGCTGTTGAAAAGACTGTGGTTGAAATAGGGTTTTTTGTTCCGAGAACAGTAGTACAAATTGACTGCATTAATTCTTTTTATTATAGCCGTGCACACTGTAGTTAAGGGCTCGGGAGGGTTTCCATTATCAACCCCTGTTTTCAGCAGGTTTATTAGCTAGCCATAAAAATTTGTTCCCAGCTGAAATTTGGCAGAGGTAGATGTCTTTTCCTATAAGATTTAATTGTGGGTGTGTGTGTGTGTGTGTGTGAGTGTGTGTTCATATGCACATGTGCATGCACATATGTTAGTTTTACTAACAGTTTAAAAAATTGTCAAAATGAAGTTTGATGAGCAGGTAGAAACGACTCCCAAAGTCTAACTGTAATTCAGTGATCATTCTATGTTGAAGGCAAAAATAATTCAGGCTTATAGTCTACGATTGTGGTTTAGAGCATTGAAAGTCTCTCTGATCACAGAGAATGAAAGTTACAAACGAAAATTCGTAAGTGCTATTGTCAGGAAGCAAACAGTTTTTCATAGCACTTATTCTAGTATTTGTCGGTCATCTAATCCTGACTTCGTGGTAAGGGAAGCAATGTGTGCCTAGAAGTCAAGTTATTTCCCGAATGTTTTCAGTAACTTCACCAGGATTTTATCTATAATGGAGGTGTCAGAGTTTTCATTTTTGTGGGAAATTTGTGGGGAGGCAGTTGGCCTCAAAAATTACCATGTATGTGTGACCCTTTTTCTTTTAAAATGTTTAGAAGTAAAGAATTAACTTGGGAACATTATGCAAGCAGTGTTCGATGTCAACAATAGACAACCACAGGAACTGTAAACTGGCATCCCCCCCCTTTCCTTTGAGCTCTGTGACTGTGGGTAATACTTGGTATTTTACCGAAGTCTCCACCCCAAGGGCACCAAAAAAAGATCATCAAATCCTAACCTTCACATAAAGCAAGGGTATTTCTGTTCATAAGTTTTGCATAACTGTTTCTAATGATCCCTGTTCTATTCAGTGCACAAGTTACTTCCCGGTGGTAAGACACTTCAGGAACCCACAAGGGAAACATTAATTCTCCTCTGCCATTTGGTGTATTGCAGCATTTACACACTTGATTAGACTCTGCTCTGGTGAAAAAAAGTTAGCATTCCTATATAGGAGCCAAATTCTCCCCAGGGAGTGACTTAGATATTGGAGCTAATAAGTCCAATAGGGAAATTTTACTTATTTTTCATGGTTTTTCCATTATGACTTGACTTGCTAACTATATCTTAGATTTTCTTCTCACAGTGATGTCTTATATCCATATACACCCAATGGGCAAAATTATGTGGCTGTTTTACTTCATGCTTAAAAAAAAGAAATCTTTCCTTCTCTCTTTTATGTCTAATAAAACAACCCTGAAAGGTCCACTGTCAGTTCATTGGCTCATGTGCTAATGCTTCCCTGATGTCTGCGTTTCATTCCTTTCTTTATACATTGACTTATTCAGCAAAGGTATATTGACCATCTCTTGTTCCAGTGGTATTCGGTGATGGAGAGTTCTAGGTGAACAGAAGTTTGAAGAGTTTGCCATCTAACTGGCCCTGGGGAACAGAACAAGGTGATGTCATGGGAGCACAAAGGAAGGGCATCTGTCCTAGTCTTGTGATGTGCAAAGTGAGACCTGAAGAATGAGCAGACATTAACCCATGAAGGGTGGAGGGAAAGAGAGCAGGGATTCTAAGTGGAGAGGTCAGTTGATGTAGAAGCTCAGAGGCTGAGAGAGAGCTTTGCTCCTTTGAGGCCATGAGAGTTGTTACAGATGGTCAAGGGGTCATGAGGGATGTGAAGAGGCAGGTTACTAGTGATGAGGATGGAGTCAGGGACTTGATAATGAAAGATCTTGAAATCCATTTAAGGGTTTTGGACTTTGCCCAAGGTTAATGAGAAGTTTTGAAGGTTTTGCTTTTTCTTGTTTGGGACTAGATTAGATGTATGTTTTAGGAGGAGCACTATGGCTACAACTTGGGGGAATGAATGAATGAGCCAATGGTGTTGGCATGAGGGTAGGATATGTCTAGACTTGCTGTCATTTTCAGAATGAACTTTATTTCTTTCCTTCCTAGTTGATATCTATGATCTTTCTGTGCCCAGTCAAATTTAAAAATAAGACTTTGTATTCATTTGATGATAATAATTGGCCCCATGCTTATTCATGTACTTCTCAATTCCAGAAATAAAATCATAAGGGAATCTACTCCAAATTGGCTTTTAGCTTGAGTCTTTAAGATTTGATCCTATAGGCACAGTGGATCACACCCGTAATCCCAGCTAGTCAAGAGGCTGAGAGAGGAGGTTTGCTGAAGCCCAGGAGTGCAAGGCTGTAGTGAGCTATAATTGTGCCACTGCACTCCAGCCTGGGCAACAGAGTGGGACCCTGTCTCTAAAATGAATGAATGAATGAATAAATAAATAAAGGCTGGATCCCATCAGGTTCAACAGAGTTATTTGTATTCACAGAGAGTACACTGAAGTATAGAAAGGACATGAATTAACATCTGTGGCTGTAGACACTAAGATACTTTCTAGCTCTAAAATCCATTATTCCAATCATGAAGATAATCGACACATACATCAGGATCTATCTGAAGAAAGTACACCATCAAGCTCTAGCTTGATTGTATAGTTCAGTTCATACCCTATGAATATTGTAAAAATAACTGTCTGCATAGAGGAATATATGTTTTCCAGAGAATCAGACTGTTGCCTTTGTGATGAAATTAATTTTTACATGGTTCCAAGTATACCTTGCATGCTGTAAGTACAAAAACAAAGCATAGGAATATTTTCACTTTCCTAATAGTTTAATTTTTTTCATTCAGTATAAGAAAAAAAAACACTTCTTAATGATCCCTAAAGCATATTTCATAATTATCAAATAATTTATATTAAGAGGGCCATGCTAACAAATCTTTAATAACAGAGAAAATAATCATTTATCTTTTATTTCTTGATGGAATAGCCCTTGTTGAGCCTAATGCTGCTATTGGATTGAACATGTTTCCACTTTCTTCACGTAAGTGTGCTTGTGGAATTCTGGTTTCCGTCCAGGTATTTGGGAAATGATACTTAATTTATCTATCAAAAGTAAAAGTTTGATTTTGTTTCAGTGTTTATTTCTTGCCTCTACACAGCGAAGTAGAGTATTATATATATATATATATTTTTTAAGCTGGCACCACACTGTAAAAATCAGCATTCCACTAGATGGAGCAGAGTGGAAGTAGAAATAAGCAGGGCTGAGACGTGTTGAGGAAGCTGAGTTGGCATCTGAGAGAGCAAGAACCAGATACAATGCGACCAAAAAGAAAAGGAAAGGAATTCAGGGGTGAGGTGCACAGGAGGTGGTGGTACAGAGACCTGGTGAAAGAACAGGATTGAGTGACCAGGAAATTTATACATTTTAAAAAATGGCACCTGTGAATTAAGAGACTTAGAAGTTTACAGATACAACCTTAAAATTTGTAGCTACAAACTAGTTATTCTTATATGGATTCCAGGTGTTTTATTCATTATTGACATCCACAAAGGTCAAGGCTTTCCGTATGAAATCATAACATCATAACCATATGTAACATTTCTTCAAATTCTGGAAACAAGTCCCTTGAAAATGGGTTAGAAAATCTGCTTTGGAGGATTTCCTTGCCCTTTCATAGACATTACTGGTCACAAATTCCAGAAATACTACTCTTCTTATACTTTAAGTCTTTTAGGTTCTGGCAGAGCCACTGAGCGCAAAGATAGAGAAAAATAAACCTTAGCTCCATGGAATAACTTACAGTACAGTGCTGTTGCCTTTGATTCTAATCTATTTGGCTATCTACGCCCTGACTCTTCTCTCTAATATAAATAACTCTACTGCCTCTTTTGAACATCAACTGATCATCCCTACTTTTGCCTTGCGGTCACACAGAACTCTATGCTTTTGTGCACTTATCAGTACTTTCAAAATCAGAAATTGTTCATTTCCGTCCCAACGTCATGCTCTTCCAAGTTAAGCTATCCTTTGTCTTTAGCTCTTCCCAAAAACTAATTGCAGACCCCTTTTTCTGGTAGCTTCCTTTCATTATTTTTTTACATAATAAATGTTCTTCTTTAAAGCATAGTTCTCAGACCTGCACAAAATAGCGGTGTTTTATGACTCAATGTTGCTCACCCCAATCCCTTGGCTGCAACAGCGCTCTCCATATTGTTCATGCTATTAACCTTCTCATTGGTTCCAGTCCTTAGGTGTTTTTTGTTGAATTATTTTTGAGTTTTCACTGTCTTATTCTTTATTTGCCTAATTGATTTATCACCCTAACTTGAACTTTAAATTTAGCCTTATTACATTTAAAAAAGAATCTGATTAAATTGTACCCTTTAGAATAGCTTTGCTATCCTGTATAATCTAAGTATTTTCTTCTTTGCGTAGCCTGTAAATATAATCAATTTGCATTCTTAATCTTCAAGTCCTTATAACTAACATGGACATTTTCATTTCATAAAAGTTTCTAATCCACCTCTGGAGTTCTCCTCCCCTGCAAATTGACATCAATTCATTAATACACAACATTTGCGTAAGATAGCACATTCAGGTGTGAGATTGCCTAAGTCTAATATCATTCAGCCTTGAATTCTTCTAAATTTACTATCATCTACTCCACGTGTTGCTCTCTTGTCCACAGGATTTTCATGTGGATTTCGCTCAGTCCTTGGGAGAAAACACTATCAAGATGTCTGTGGTATTCCACTCATCCACTAGGAGAATAACTCTATCAAAAAAGGATATGAGGTTTTCTATGATATGATATAATTTGACCTTTTAAATGTTTTCTTCTGTTTTAAAGGACTAACTGCTATTCATTATAGAAAATAAATGTGGAAATTGCAGAATAGAGAAAGAAAGAAAAATTCAGTACCAAAAGACAATTATTGTGTGCTTGAGTGAGCATGGGGTTGCTCATGGGGCTTTGAGCCTAATTAACTCTAAAATTTGTTAAGGGATACACATGAGGATCTGCAGTTTATAAAACTTTCTATTTCCCCTCTTCTAGAGAATCTAGACTTGGTCACATCCACAGATGGGATTCCTTTATTCCTAAGTTTTCCTAAAGTGCTTCTTTAGTTTCAAAAGCATATTATCATAGCATTCCAGATGTGATTTCTCTGTGATTTAATACTTTTTAATAAAAGAAATTTGACATCTACTAAAGGATGTAGATGCTCACTTATTTTGTTTTGTGGCTTATTCATTTGTAATCTAATTAGAGGATCACTCTTTGATGGAGAAAATGGGGGGAAAAGCTCTGACAAAAGAGTAATATTATCACTTGGCCATGTGTTCTGTTACACTATTTTACCAGCCAAGTTCTTGCAATCAATATAAATTGATGTTAGTTAAACAAAAAAGGAATAGATATGGGCAGGAAGATCAGAGACCCAATAATAGATGGAAATACTAAAGAAACTGGCTCAGGAATGGGAGGGGACTGCAGGAAGCTGAGTGACTGAACTACGGTTAAGTTAGTGCCCAGGAAGATCCCCCTAAGGACACTGCTGTGGCCACCACAGGAGCCACTCTCACTGGGCACTGAGTGCTGCTGCAGTGAGCCCTGGAGTGAGTTCTCAACAGTCCCTTCTTCTGTGATTCATCTTCAGAGATCAGGCAGGGTTTTCTGATTATCTGAGCACTGCCGTCTTTGAGGTTAGCAAGTCTTTTGAGCTTTAGTTGTCTTGTGGGGGGAAGTGGGACTCTCACTAACAGATAAATAAGTACATACTATAACCATCTTTCCTAAGCAACTGAAAAGCAAGACAATTAAAACAGACTAAACGATATTTGTTGTTTTGATATCTTTTATAAACCTTGGCTAAAATTTGGGAAAATGCATTTCTTATTTAAATTTTCTTTTCTTCCTTTTGAATATTTTCATTGTTCCCTCTCTTTACTTTCAATGTTCTTGTTTGTTTGCTAAAATTTAAATTTGTGAAAAAGTATCCTGCCATAGGTTGGTGCAAGAAAGATTCTAGGCCAGAACAAAGGCGTAGTTGAGTTTGACTCTGACCGAGCCGCTTACTATATTTGAGCCTCAGGTAAGCCATTTATCTTCTTCAAGACTCAAAGTTCTCACCTACAGAATGGAATGAACAATACCTTCACTGTAAAGTAATTATAAGGGCTAAAAGAATATTTTTTAATCTTAAAATTGTTTATTGATATGGAATAATTGCACATATTTATGGGATATGTGTGATATTTTAATAAATACATACATGGTATAATGATCAAAGAAGGGCATTTGGCATATCCCTCACCTCAAGCATTTATTATTTCTTTGGGTTGGCAATATTTCAAACCTTCCTTTCTAGCTATTTTGAAATACACAATATATTATTAACTATAGTCACCCTACTATGCTATCAAACACTAGGATGTATTCCCTCTAACTGTACGTTTGTACCCATTAGCCAACCTCTCTTTCTACCCCCTGCCTTCCCAGCCTCTGATAACCATTATTTTACTCTCCACATACATGAGACTAACTTTTTTAGCTCCATATATGAGTGAGAACATGCAGTATTTGCTTTTCTGTGCCTGGCTTATTTTACTTAGTGACCTCTGGCTCCATCTATGTTGCAATAATTAACAGGATTTTATTATTTGTTATTGCTGAATAGTATTCCATTGTGTATATATACACCACATTTTCTTTATGCATCCATTGATGAACATTTAGGTTGATTTCATATCTTGGCTATTGTGAATACTGCTTCAATAAACATTGGGGTGCAGGTAAAGATAAAATGTTTTAAAGAACCTAGTCTATAATAGATGTTCAATAAATGATCACTTAATATTACCATTAGCCACATTGGATTTTGAAGATGCTGGATTCTCTTCTTCCCTTTGAAATTGTTAGCGATTTAGCACATAATAAATCTAGTGTTTTTAAAACATTAAATATTATGTTTTAAAAACATTAGATTTAGTTAACAACATAACGATTTTAATTTTAAAAATCTAAAAAGTATAATTAGATATCTAAAAACTACTGTCTGGATGAAATGCAAACTCTTTAAAAATGCCCTTCTTCAAGATCTCACTTACTTTGACAGCCGAATCTCCCCATCATTCCCCTCCTTAGACACTAAACTGAACTTGACTTCCCTATTGAATATAATGTGTTTTAATTTTTAACTTTTCTATATGGAAAGAAAACTTATAGCAAACACAATTTTTATACGATCTCTTTATGCATGCATGTATTTTGTAGTTGTAATCCTAGTGTATAAATTATTTTTACATATACTTTTGTATTTTTTAAGTGGTATGTCATTAAAAACTAATGTTACAATTAACATAATTATTTGCTTCTTGGGATAACTTATTGTTTCTATTTTTTTCTTTATTATAAATAAGACCACCCTGCATATCTCTATAGTATTTTTCTTTTTTTGAAAAATTTCTTTAGGGTAAATTTGTAAAAGGCAAAACTGGGTCAAGTTGTGTGGGCTGTTTTATAGTTCTTGACATGACATACATATCATGCTGAATTTTTAAAGAACACTGTCTATATATCCATTTATATATGTGTGTATCTATCTATCTATCTATCTATGATTCTAAGGTACATAGATGGGCATTCTTTGCATCATCTTCTTTTGTGATTATAAGCTCCAGGATGATATGATCATTTACCCTTGAAGTTTCTTTCACTCCCACACCCACCAATATTTTTACCAACAGTTTTTTCCTTATTGGAGAGAGTGACACTATTAATTTTCTTGATATAATCTTTGTTTCCTAAGACATTATATTTTCATTCAAGCTACTCATGGATTTAAATATTTATATTTTTAGACCAAAAATAATATGATGGTGCCCATTATGAATTGAGAACTGCAGTTAGGTTCATTCATTCATTCATTTGGTAAATGCATATTAAACAGCTACTAGGTACTGGTTACTCTGCCATGCACTTGGGCTCAAACGATGAATAAGGCATGGATCCCGTCCCTTAAGAGGGAAAGAAGGTGGTTATAAGATAGCAATAATTGCCATATTATGGGTACACAGAGATGCAAATGAAACACAAAGAAGGATTGCCTGATTCAAATTTGTGAAATTACGGAGGGCTTTCTGCACAGTGACAGCCAAACTAACCTTAAAGGACAAGTAAGAGTTAAGTAGGCAGACAGAGAAGGGGAGCACAAAGAATTCCAAATAGAGGGAGTAGAATCTACTAGGGAGAATGGCACCTTTGGGAATGTCAAGTAGTTCATTCTGGTTCAGTTTAGTGTCTAAGGAGGGGATGATGGGGGAGACGAGGCTGGCAAGGTAAGTGAGATCTTAAAGAAGAGCATTTTTAAAGAGTTTGCATTTCATCCAGACAGTAGTGGGAGATCCAATGAAGGGTTTAACCTGGGGGCTGATATGATTAGATTCTCATTTTTAGAACAATGAGTCAGACTGCAGTGTGGCCAAGGGATAAGGCAGCTGGCAAGGCCAGTTACAAAGATACCAGCGAGGAACCTCCTGCTGGTAATCTAGGGTAGAAACAATGACAGACTGAAGTAAAATATTAGTCGTGCCTTGAAAGAAGTGAACAGAGTGGTGAGGAGGGAGTTAAGACAGTGGAATGCACTGAGTGTGGCGGGTGGGTTCAGGACTGGCACAGGCATCTCTGACTGTCAGTGGTGCTGCATTTCACTGCTGCAGGGCACCCATGATGAACAGGATTTGGGAGTGAAAGGGGAGAAGGTATTCATATAGCTTTTGATGTACTGAGTTTGAAGTGTGATAGTGGGGCAGCATTACCCAGTAGACAGGATGGAGTGCTAGAAGAGATCTGGACTGCAGGTGAAACTGTGGAAGCTGTCAGTGTTTGCAGGGGAATGAAAGATAGAAGCCATGGGGAAATTTCTTTAAAACACAAGATGGGAAGTGAGTTCAGGACAGAATCCTGGCTTTGCTAATAATAAGTTGAGGTTAGGAGAAGAGGAATTTAAAGGAGATTAAGATTGGAAATGTATGAGGAAAACCCAAGAGAATGTGGTATTGCAGAAAGTCAGAGAATGGAGATTTAAGGAAGAAGTGGTAAAGAGAAATGTGAAATGCTAGAGAATGGTTGATAAGGAGAACGGAAAATATCACTGGGTTTGGCGACAAAGAGGTCAAAGCTGATTTTGACAAGAACAGTTTCATTAGAATGATGTGGGCAGAAATCAGATGCTTTGAGAAACACATGGGATGTCAGGAAGTAGAAGAAATGAATATGAACAACCCTTTCCTCCATCTGGACTGTAAAGGGGAGGAAAAACAGAGGGAGTGAAAGAAAAGTCAGAGAGAGACAGGCATACAGAGATGGAGATGGAGACAGTAAGACGGCGAGATATAGGGACACAGAAAGAAACAGTGAATAGTGGCTAAAAGAAATACATAATAACTGAGAATAATTGAGAGTAACCATGCTGTGTCCACTTCTAAGCACTCTTTTTATATAAGCTAATTTAATTCTTACAACAACTGTATGAAACAGATATTACTATCCCCATCTTACAGATAAGGATGGGTCCAAAGACACAGAAGTTAAAAGGCTTGCCTGAGGTCATATAATTTTTAAGTGCTGGAGCTGGAATTTGGACCCAAGCAGTCTACTCTAGAGTTCGAATCTTAATTACTACAGTATATTGCTTCTTATATTATCATCTCTAGACACCTGAATTTAGTGTTTGTGTAGGGAAGCATGATGTTTCCAGGTGAAACAAAATGAAAAATAAGACAGTATTATAAGAATCAACTTCATAGGGAGAACAAGTGTTAAGATAGATTTTTTTTTTTTTTTTTTGCCAAATAAGCATCAGTAAAGACTTTTCATGAGTATAATAAGGACAGAAATTTTCAAATGGTACTATTGGGATATCCGGTAGGTGATAAGGATTGATAAACAGGATGGACTCAATTTAGAGAGACATTGGAATAGATGTGGTAGTTAAGAGTTGATGTAACAACAGTTTTCAGCTAGTATATGTTTCTGAGAAAGGATCAAAACTATTATTATTTCATGAATCTGAGTCCTGTAGAAATAGTAGAATTAGATGAAAGGAGAAACATACAGTTTGTAATTGGGCTAAAAGAAGAGACACTTTCATTGGCCCATGTATAATATGATCACTGTCTGAGGGTGGTAGCATTCAGACTTAAATTTGAGAGAGTCTGTGATGAAAGGATTGAGGTATATGGTGAGTATTTTGAATGAGGGTTCAAGGAGGGCTACAACAGAAGATGACTCAATTATTTCAGAGAAACAAAGTAGGATACCAGAAGCCAAGAAACAGAATTGAGGGAATTGAGAGTAGAAACTGGGATGAGAAGAAATAGTGATTTACTTAATGAATTTTTAGAGTGCTTTCTCTTTTTCCTATAAGTTGAGCCCTCTGATAAGTACTGAACTTAGATTCATCATGAGTTTAGTTGAGGTATGCTGGATTTTAGGTAATAATGGGGTATCCAAATCAAAATGACTTAGAAGCAATTAAAAATGTGACGCTTGAATCTGGGTGAGACTTTCAGGATGGAGATATTAATTTGAGAACAGAAGCATAAAGATGAAGGTTGGGTTATGTATTAACTCACGAATAGCCTAAATTGAGAAAGAATGTCATTTTTTCTCCTTTGTCTCTGTATGATTTTCTATGTGGTATTGAAGGCAGGTATGCTGAATATTCATTTCAAAGGGTATTATCTATTCCAGATAGGGCGTCAAAATGATGTCTTGATCAGCTGTCATCAAATATCTCACGGCACTTTTTTAGAGTTAGCACTTGGACCTGAGGGTCATGGCCACAGTCTACTGTAGGGTCATTGTTTCTTACCTCTGGGAAATTTTGACAGGTTTCTTAGAGGCCTGGAATTATTTCTGTCCTAAACTGTCTACTATTATTAGACACTGTTAAGTATGTGAATGCTTTTTCATCTTTGCACTGATAATTGAATGCAGTAACAGAAACTCACAGCATCACTGGAAATGAGCAAAGTCATGTATCTATTCATGCTCTAGGAATTCCTCTTTAGCCTTTTAGAGTTCTAACACCCTACTGCCTAGGACTTAGGGAGAAAGAGACCAAGGCTGGCGTTTGGTGATTGCTTATCAGTCTTTTGTGCCTCCCTGGGTTTTCTTTTCCTCTAAAATATGCTAAGCATTATGGTTCTAACTAGGTGTTAGTGGCAACCATAATGGCTTAGCATATTTTAGAGGAAAAGAGAGTGTTCCAGATCTTTTTCAAACATTATTGGTCTTAGGTGTGGAGTTGGCTAGTAGTGTTAGAGTCATAAATAATGGTCCCACTGGTGTAGTACATTTGAATCACGTGAATATATGCCATTGAGCACAATCAATACCTGCTCTCAGTGTAGACCTGTCTTTGTTCTATATTTGTTTGTGTTTCTGGGCACTTTGCTATGTATCCACACATGGTCATTCTCCTTTCATGCCCATTCCAGCCTGTATACAACTCGAGTGAATCCTCAGTATATTTCTCATATTTTGTTATTATTAACTTTAACACCATTTAGAAGGTATGTCTCCTAGAAAGGGCAGTATTTAATGTAACATTGGGTAAGTTTTCAGTGCTACATGGTCTAGTTATTCTTATCAGTATTTGTAAGCATGTGTCTAGCTTTGTTTTATGTTTCCTTACACCCTCAGAAGTTGATAAAGTAACTCTTCAATTTCCTTGGTCCCTCAATAGTATAGTTTTGTCACTGGTACCTTTTCTCTTTGCCAGAAGAACAGGGGCAGGGAATATTTTATGTTGGTATGTTCTGGTTTCCACATGTGGGTGTGTAGTTTGCAGGATGCAGGAATTTCGTGAGATAAAAATGATATCACCTATATGGTTGATGCTAATGTATATAATGCTGCAAACAATATCTTTCCTGTTCTGCATATATTTGTTCTTAAAAGTTCAAGTTTAATGATTTTGACTGATGCCAATTTTAGTCATAAGTGGCATTGAACCGTGACTATAGAAGTAAATATTTTGTACTTCCAGAGGAAAAAAAAGGATGAATATTTTAAACATGAATATCTTCTGTAAAAAGTATTTAGATTACTTCACGTGGCTATATGTCCCTTTTCCTTTTCTTCTGTATCTCTAATAAATGCTAATCTCACCTAAAAATAGAGAGATTCTTTTCAAAATACACTAGTAATTTATTTATTTTCAGGCTTCATATGCTCAAATTAATGTAGAGAATTTTGATAAAGAAATGTGTAACCAGAGTGGTTGATGTGCATCTAAATTTGTTCTTCAGGAAAATTCTGAGTTTACAGGAAGCAGAATACTGATAAAGGCATTTCCTACTAATGAAATCATTAGATACACTATCTTATGGGAAATGTATGTGTGTGTGTATATATATATGTATTCATGTATGTATATATGTATATATGTGTGTATGTGTATATATATATAATTTTTATTTGTTTTCCATTGGAGCTACTTAATAAAAAGAAACACGCCTTTCTTTTAATATCATAGTAAACAAAATTTTTATAATGTATAGGCCATTCTAACATGTGGGGAATTTCAAGTATGGAGTCTGTATTCCTAAAGGGCTGAAGATTCAGTTGAGAAGAGTCAGAGAATGCCTAAAAGGAAACGAATAATTCAAGAAAGCAGAGATGAGTTCCCATATAAACATAGCAGGCACCAGCTATCACGATTCAGTTCCTGAACTGAGTTAAGATGACCAGAGTGTTTTAAGAAGTCCTTTAGAAGTGAAATTTCTACTGTTCTTAAAGAAATGTTAGTTCTTTGAACTGCAGAGGTCAAGAGAAAGGACTTTCTACATTGAGGTCATTGTGGTCAAGTGCAGTCTCACAAGGACAACATACATGGTGTTTTCCTGATACAGTAAGTATCATTTTGGCTAGAGTCAAGTTTTTGTAAAAGGCAGAATTTGGAGCTAAGGATAGAGAAGTAGATAAAGTCCAACTCATAGAAGGTGTTTCTTGAATTCCAGGCCAAATATTTGCCCTGTAGTTTGTAGACAGTAGTCATCCAGCTCAGACCTTTGTGCAGGGAAGTCATAGTTGCGCATGTATCTGTGATGGCAGAATAAAGAGGATAGGCACAGTCTAGTGAGCCCACATCACTGCAGATACAAAGTCTCAAACAATGAGGGCCCTCATGAGATTGGTGGCAGTGGGACTAGACAGAAAAAGATGGACTCGAGAAACATTCCTAAGGCAGAATTAACCTGACCCAGTGCCTGACTGGATTTGGGAATGTTGTTGGAAGGAGCAATAATCACTTCATGAGGAAAATCAGTGGAGCCATCTGTTGCAATAGACTAATCCCCATATGCCATCAGTCTGCAGTTCTGAACAGCAAAGCCAAGATGACTCTGGAGAGTAAAATTTTGTCTTCAGTGGTTGATGGCCTGCCCCAAATGGCCTGATCAACCATGGGACATTCATTTTCCTCAAGATGACGATGTAGAAATGGGACTGTAGACAACTTCAGATGTTGACTGGAGATGAGGAGTATCAGAAGGAATCCTTTCTTCTAAGGGGCGTGGCTTAGATCCTTTCTTCTAAGGGGCGTGGCTTAGATCCTTTCTTCTAAGGGGCGTGGCTTAGCACATGTGGGCTAAAAGGAATCAGAAAGGAATCCTTTCTTCTAAGGGGCATGGCTTTACCATCATGTACGCAGCACATGTGGGCTGAGATCTTTCTCCATCTCCTTTTTCCTTACCTAGCAACAAATGGACTGCAACCAATGGTCATCTTTTGATTCAATGTATGGAATTGACAAAAATAATTACTCTGTGTGGCTCTTGATATTGCACATCTTTGTCAAAAGTCTTTTAAGCACAGATCACTGGGATGTTTCTTTTAGTAGTGCCATGAGCTAGACAGGCATAATTTTCCAATAATATGTGAAGAAAAAATTTCCTTAAATTGGATAATAAACTGGATTTTTGCCAGTTTAGATAGGGTAGGTCAAGGTTAGTACTTTGAGTGTGTTAGCCTGGAATAAGTAAGCAAAATTATATACATAAATATCACTTATATGCCACTTACATTAAGTTTCTACTGTGGATACGTATCCCCGGCTGCTTCCAGGATCTTATCCATATTCATTGGCCGTTGTAAAAGCAAAATGGGATGGGAATCTTCATTGGAAAACACTCTGCATCTTGACATCTTGTGTCCAAACATGATGTCAATATTGATATTATCTCAAGGGATAGCAGATTTCAGATTGGTAAACCAAACATATCTAGAGATTAATTCCTTTTTCTACATCATTCAAAATACTGCTGTGCCTTGAACTACTTTCTTAAAACAGAGAATATTTAAGTAGAAGAGATGTTCCAAATGGTAACTAGAGACCCAGTTCAAAGGACAGTGGATAAGGGTATATTACCACCTATCAGCAATGTACATTCTTCTAAATGCTTACATATTTTTTCTCTAGGTCAAATAAAATATGTCTTAAGCATCTTCCTGGGTCACATATAAATGGCTAAGCCCCTTATTCATTTTGTTACCACAATGCAATGTGAATGAATTAGAGGTGAAGGGAGGATTGACTTATATTAGTCGGTGACTCCAGCTCACCAAAATGCATGCTTATTGTCACAAGTCGGCCTTTTATTCTTTTTATAGGTTTGCCAGTCCTTAAGCGGTATATCCTTCTCCAAACACTTTCTGAGAAAATGAACAATGGAATAATTGAGTGGATGAAAAATTAAGTAGATAAAAAGGATTCTCTGAGGGCAGTGTAACATTTAAACTTAGCAAGTTGGTCCTGGAGCGGTGGATGGGTCTTAAACGTATTAGATAATACTGATGGTTTATAATTAGAGCTGACCACATGTTCTAAATGGTTTACATATATTAAATCATTTTATCCTCAAAACAATGCTATGAATTAGGTACTATTTTTAACCCATATTGTGGATGAACTTGGGGGACTGAGATATTAGATAATTTGATCACAATCACACAGCTGGTAAGTTACATATTTGGGATTGCAACCCAGAAATTGGCTTCTGAGCCTAGGCTTAAAAAGACTACACTATATTCTTTGCTGTCAGAGAGTGGGAGGTTCCTAAGTTATATGAAAAATTTTTCCCTACATGTATTTATGTAGATCTTTAATATCTAATAGCAGGATTATTTTTGACTTGTTGAAATATTGAGAAAGATCATAGAGAAAGTGTGTGTTTCAGTCTTCTTGACTCAGTGTTGTCTTCTCAGAGTTTTTCTAATTCACATTGAATAAGCATTTCAGCTTAAAAACATCTTAAGACATTTTACTGACTAGATATTTCTAGTTCAATTTGACTCTCCTGGCCACATGTATTAGGTGTACTCCATGGATTTTTTTCAGTTAGGCATCTGTTAACTCTTCAACTAAATAAACCATTCTATGTTGTGAAAAATACAATTGGATTTTAATATTAATCTCAAAAATCATGACTGGAAAGGGAAGCAGGCTTTAGAACAAGGACCCATATATTACTTGTGGTCTTCTGTCTTCTGTCACTATTGCATATATTTCAGAACATAACAATATTTCTTAGCTTAGTGTTAGATACAGTTTTGCTGAGAAAAAATTAATTCCCTTACTGGAAAGCTCCTACAGCTTCCATATGAATTGTGGTTCAAGCCACTTATTTGAAGGTCAGTGAAGGTAAGAGATCTTACTTTTCATTTATTTGAAGAGAGGAAGGAGTAACAATGAAGATAATGGGCTGTTTGATGAATTGATCATCCATAATAGAATGAAGGTGGCCCCAAATATTTCCAATGATGTGTTTTCTTTGCCTAGTTAGGTAGATTTTTGGAAACATCATTTGACATTTTGTTTTGTATTTAATATTTTTTAATAAATTTCCAATTATAGGAATCTCTATAATTTCACTAATGTTCCCTCTTCTACACATGTGAGCATGTACATGTGTGCTTAAAAGTGAACATACATATACATTTCAACCATTGATATTAGGAAGTCTTTCCCTTCTCTGATTTCATAATATTAGATAGTGTTGTAAATGCATTAAACAAGGAAAAGAGCTAAGAATGCGTATATTGGTGTGACTTTTGTATTCCTCATGGGATCTGGTGGAGCTGAATGCCTCACCAGATTAATTTGCCACTTGTGAGCCTCAAATTCTGACAAAGCCTACAAGGGTTCTAGTGGATATGTCTGCCAGTAAATCACACATGCCAAGGAAACCACAGTGACCTGTGTCAATGGCATGGGCCATTCTCAGTAGGCTTGGTCATTGACCCCAGGCCACCCATCTTCCCTGAGTGCCTACATATATCTCTCTTTGAGAATTTCAGTGACCTACTCTTCACTCAAGTTCATTGAATTTACAGTGACCACTCCTAACCTTAAACATAGAAGGCCAAGAAAACAAATCACACCATTTTTTTTTAAGGTTTATGCTCTCCCCTGGATTTAGGAAAATTTCAAAAATTATTTTCTTTAGCATTCTAAGATGCTGTGAAAATCAAATAAGATGCTAAATATCAAAATTGTTAAGGGCTACAACTTGCATAAATACTGTCAAATATTGAAAGTGAAAGCAAGCCACATAGTGGGTACATATAGATGTCTGAATCATTATATACCTTATATACCTATTATTTATATATATGTAAATTAGGTAGATAAATATGTAAGTTTTTAGCTAAGCAAAATGGGTTATGTTACCAAATGCGGCTAAGGTGGAAGATTCAATTCTTGTATAGCCTGCTTAGCTAATTCTGTTCTTTATTTGTAGATTGAGCCCCTGATTCTTAGTCAGATCTTGTATAATGTTGCAGCTGATCCAAAAAGGCAGTGTGAATGAATCAGTGCAACTCACCCCACTATTGGGAAAACACGCAAACCTATGACGGTACATCCATAATGTATCTGTTCTTTTGAGGGCGAGTATAATTTTACTCTCAAATTCAATGTGTGATTTTGACATTACTATGTGAGTCTTGTTAAAATATGTAAATAGGGCATTTGCTAAACTGTCTTTATTTAGTGTTCTTTTAAGTGATCATAAAATTTTAATGACTATTATTACTGATATTCTAATAAGTACTTCAATGAATTTTTTTGATGTTTAAATATAATTTGTATGTTACTCTAGAATCTCAATATGGGGATTTTAATATTGAAGCATTACCGTAAAATATTCATGCCATCAGCCTTCCATATTGCTCTACCATAGAATAAATGCATGTCGATTTGAACTTAAATCTTTCTGACATCCGGTGGTTTGGGTATCACAAAATCTTGTAAAGCATTAGCCATTCAACTGAGGGAAAGTGAGTCGCATTTTCAGAGTATTTGTAAATTGATGTTAAAAGCCATTTTATTCTAGCCAAGCAGGCTCTTGCTTTACAGTCTAATTTTGGACATATATGTGGGTTACTTAAATAGAGAGATAACATTAATCTTTCAGGAGCAACAAGTGCTGGGTGGGGTTAAGGCCAAGAGATTAGCATTTCTGTTATCAATGTGCTATTGTTGGACTTAAGTGCCACAATATATGATCATTGCTGAATGTTCAAATAATTGAGATTCTTTAGAACTCTGCTGTATGATACTACATTTTCTCACTTTGTAAGTCCCCTACCCTCAGCTTTTTTTTTCTAAAGGCCTACCAGCAATTAGTAGGAAATGTTACATCGAATATGCCTGTGATTTGCTTGAGGCCAAACAAAGCAGCTCATGATACTGCATTGCTGCTGCTATTTATGTAGACATTAGGCACAGGAGCAGGTTTTTAACAATAGGACGGCTTGGGCTTTATGTTACACATCATGAAACATTTTGTTTATGCTTTATAAATAGTGTCACCTATTTATAACCTTCAGCCACTATTTTTTTAGTGGCATTTTCAAGTGGCTTTTGGTTTGGTTAACATCAGCCACTCATGCCTTCTGTTCTGTTGCTTGAGAAGTTAAATGGGAATATGTGAGTTTTAGCTGGCCAATCTAATAAAAATCTGGGAAATCGTTAGGGTAAAGGAAGTTAAGCTCTAATTGACGCCATATAACAAACATTGAAAATGTTGAAAAGAAACATGTTGGGTGAGTTTTATATTATGAAAATGTCATCTGACAGATGCAGTACAGTAGTTTCATTTGAAAAGACCTCTACATACATTGAGAGTCTTCCATTCCATTAAAAGAAGAAAAAGCAGAAAAAAACCTGAGGTGACAGGAGATTCCTGTGGGGGATTAACCATCTATGCATCTCTCAGGGAATCTTTGGGGGACATTTATTCTCATCTTGGAGGTAGAAGGAAGATTTTAAAGTTAGTAATATTTCTGCCACCTTACTCTCTCCTCCCCTCGTGCTTACAGGCAAAGGTGAAAACCTGCCCTGCATCTCCTGTGTCTAATGGAGAATCTATGTCAAAAGCAGGAAGTGCTTTTAGAGATAATAGAGAGAAGAGGGAGGAAAGTAAGAAGAGATCGCGGTGGCTCAAGCCTGTAATCCCAGCACTTTGGGAGGCCGAGGCGGGTGGATCACGAGGTCAAGAGATCGAGACCATCCTGGTCAACATGGTGAAACCCCGTCTCTACTAAAAATACAAAACATTAGCTGGGCATGGTGGCGCGTGCCTGTAATCCCAGCTACTCAGGAGGCTGAGGCAGGAGAATTGCCTGAACCCGGGAGGCGGAGGTTGCGGTGAGCCGAGATCGCGCCATTGCACTACAGCCTGGGTAACATGAGTGAAACTCCGTCTCAAAAAAAAAAAAAAAAAAAAAAAAAAAAAAAAAGAAGAGATCAGCTCAGTGGTTTGAGGCGGCCTATAAAATCAGCAAAGGCCTGTACAGAAACAGGAGCCAGACAGAACTCACAAAAAAGTAAAGGACGTAATCTGTTCACAAATACAGCCAGTTGGCAAGCCTGAATGACTGCTCTCTGTCATCACAGTAGGTACAGATCAACACACAATCCTAACACATTTGCATTTATAAACAAAATGTAGAGAAACTGATGAAGAGGGCAAAAAAATCAACCTTTCTAAAGATTTTTATCGGGCACTTTTTTTGTTGTTTTTGTTTTTTGTTTTTTTTTTGAGACAAAGTCTCGCTCTGTTGCCCAGGCTGGAGTGCAGTGGCATGATCTTGGCTCACTGCAACCTCCTCCTCCCAGGTTCAGGCAATTCTCCTGCCTCAGTCTCTTGAGTGGCTGGGATGGCAGTTGTGTGCCACTACACCCAGCTAATTTTTTTTTTTTTTTTTTGTATTTTTAGTAGAGACGAGGTTTCACCATGTTGGTCAGGCTGATCTTGAACTCCTGACCTCGTGATCCACCCGCCTCAGCCTCCCAAAGTGCTAGGATTACAGGTATGAGCCACTGCGCCTGGCCCATATTTGTTTTTTAATCTAGCACTTTTTGATTTGAAAAAGATGGTTGTGAAGAGAACATTAGCTGAATCTGCATTTTCTGTGTCAGTGTGCCCATTCCCCCAGATGGTTCAGAGTAGAACGTGTATCTTGAGTTTACTACCAACCTCCTGTTAGGCTTTCAGTGTTAACAAAAGCCACCTGCACCTGCAGGTTTGGGTAGATTTGGGGTAGGGACTTTCCAGGTCTCTGTGGGCACACAGTAGTGACCGTCAGGATCCAGTGGACCCTCTTTTATGATCATCCACCACAGTGACCCTAGTATACTCCTGACACATTGTCCTGAGACCCTGGAACCTTCTTATAGGGGGTAAGATGTTTTTTCCTGGCTATAGAAAGCAAATGCCTGACACCCATAATGTGACTGGGCTGAGGTGGAGACCCTGCCTTGAACTAGGCAAGGTCTGCAGATCTTATGGACAGTATTCCTTCTTTCTGCATACGGGTAACACTAGAGTGAGGACAGCATTAAAACCTGGAGAGGATAAAAGGGTCTATGATGGTAGGGGCAGAGGTCTTTCACAATGCCATGTGCCAAACACGGAGGTGACTTTTCAGTCCCAGCTGACTACTCTGAAATGCCATAAACTGGGGTCTGCCCTGTAGCTAGCTGGACCTCTGAAGCAAAGGTATTAATGGAGATTGTACATCAAGCAGGAAAGTTACCTTAAGACATATGTAAACAAGCTCTAAGTTAAGGAAGCAGACCAGGGTGGGTAGACTAACCTGAGTATGCCCACTTAATGCAGATCACAGAACGAGCTCCGTAGTAGAAAAGTATGCCAAAAGAACTTTAAACTATAACCCGATTTCTTTAGTAAAGAAGTGCTCAAAGAGTCTAGATATACTTTTGTTCTTTGTAAACAAAGCTATTTCAGAGTGATTTCCCTGAAGGTTGGTGTTAACCTGCCTAAAGGTTTGTGGTCAACGAAAGTCTTTTGAAAAAGCTCCTCAGTCACTTTGAAGTGGAAAGTCAATGCCTGCTCTGAACTGTGTCAGGCTTGTCACCCCCACACAGGTCTGAGTGGAGTGGAGGCATGGGAGAGTCAACTCTCCCTGCCGTTCTAATAGTTAAAAATAATAGAAATTGTATTTAATCAGTCTCTTCAATTTTTAATTTTACTCCTTTATGACCAAGCCACCTATAATAATCCAGCAGATTATATAATTAAAGCACACCAAGAGGTCTGTATCTGGGCCTTGGGTTCTATTGTGTATTTCTCCATTATTTCCCATAGTCAGTGTTTTTTCAAACCTGGCAATGATGTCAACTTCAGTAAGTTAAGAAGCTGTGCTCCCTTCGCTGTTTATGCTTCAGTGCCTTATTAAATGCACCAGCTAAACAGAAAATGCCGTATAAATATGTTTCATGAGTCATTTAAGGATTCAGCCAAGAGACAGTGCAATTGACTTTTGAGTCCATTTTTAGAACCAACTCTTTCAAGACTCTTCTCAACAGGAACACTTCCCCCTGCACTAGAACTGACAAGACTGTATGCATTACTTTATTTTGATACTGACATTTAAACAATAAAATAAAGCCATTTAAAACAAATAGTAGTGCTTTAAGTGTCTGGGCTGTCAAGATATCAAATTATATAACTTGGAAAAAATCAGAATTCATTGTTAATGGTATGCACTTAACACAAAGGGTCGCTGGAGTACTCACCAGATATATATTCAGCTACCATGTTGGAGCTAACAGGCTGTATTCCTTTAGATAGAATTGACTGTATTCACTTAAATGGACTTGACTCTAGTACAATCACTGTATTCAAATGTCAAAAAAAAAAGAGAAAGAGGATGTCACAGAGGGTCACAAATTATGTTGGATTTTGACAGATTGTAGCCTTGCTTTACAAGAGCAGTAACATCTCATTTGTCACCGTTTGATCTGTAAGTGCGGGAATGGGAGCGGAAGGCCCTCCATCTCCGCCACAATTTAATCGCTCTGAGGCCGAGAGTGGTGGTGGGAGCCACCTGCCCATGCACCGCACTGCTGATCTGTTTTAATTTAATCGTCCGTCAGCTGGATGAAAGCATAAATCGTCTCTCTTTGATCTGCAAAATGGTGTTTTTGTAAAGCAGGGTATGGAAGTCAGGGAGAAGGGACTTAGAATTTAGTGCAGACTGGACAATGTGGCCCTATGAAGACACCAAAGTTGCGAACCCAGCAGAGACTCTCCCGTGAAACTTAAGATAAAGGGAGGAAATGGCAGAAGGAAATCTGTGTGTGTTAGAAGGTTAACAATAAGATAAAAGCTTTGTGCATAGGATACTGTTCTCAGAAAACTAAAACCAGTTCTCCCATTCATATCCATCATCTTTCAAATACACTTTCTGTTGTTAGTTAGAAGAAAAAGGAGAATGATAAAGGAATTTTTATGTTGCCACTGTGAATGGTCAGCATTTTTAATGTCACCTGAAGTTTTCTAAGCATGACGTGAACAGTAAAATACAATTTTGTTAAAATGGGTATATGTAGAGAGGCACACACTTTTGAATAAAATAAATGATGTAATGATTGAACACAACAATGTTATATCACAGTAGTTATTATGAGGCTTTACATGGTCTCATACGTAAACATTTTAAGGTACTTTCCATGTCATTTTGTAGTCTACTTCCCAGAATTACAAATAATGTAGTTTTATAAATAAAGAGGGAAAACTTCATAGCACCTCTGCCAGAAATAATTTGGGTTATGAAGAATTGTCACAAACACATTTGGTACTTTAAAAAATAATGACTTCTTACGCAGAGATTAAAGCAGTGATGTGGGGTTTCATAACAATTAATAGAAACACTGTCACCGACACAAGATGTTACCATGACAATAATATCCTTATGAATCCTATAAACAGAAAGTTGCGGACATACTACAAATCTTTATACAGAGATTTTCCAACATATTATTTAAATTAATGACCAAAAGATTTCTAAAGAAGAAGAATCCATTTCAGGAAAAATTCCCAGCAGTAACCCCTCACTACACACACACACACACACACACACACATTCCCCCTGAAATCTCACACACACACACACACACACACACACATTCCCCCTGAAATCTCTAAGATACTATGGAAAACAGGAACAATTTACAGTTCAATTCAAAAAGCTGAAAATTTCTTCACTGGTAATGGTTCTAATAAAATTACCAGCAGAGGAGAAGGCCCCTGAAGACCAGTTGAGTCATCCTGCTTACTCTGGCCCATGTATTTAGTTGGCTTTCCCCTTCCATAATTCCCATTAATGGCTTTTCTAAGCAGTATTTGCATAGGAAACATAAAGGTATCTCCGCTACTTCCATTTATTAAGTTATTCCACTGTGCTGCGGCAGGCTCAGAGGTAAACATCACCTTATTTAGGTTAAATAAGTCCCACAAAGCAGTTTTGGAAGAACCTGAATTTTTATTGTGGGATTTTGAGGAGTGCTACGTCAACTGTGGTTGTGACGCTAACGTTACTATGAGTGAAATGGGAGAGCAGATTACGTGGATTCTTCCTGCCTTCTGGGGCTAAGCTCTGCTGATGTTTGTGCTAGGACAGACCACAGAGAAGTGGGGAGGGAAACAAGAAATTAGGTGGGTGGAGAGGAAGGAACTGTAAGAGTATTATGCATTCATTTTGGGAAGTGATAAAGAGTGACAACAAGTTCCTTTTGATGACTTCTCTGTAACCCAAGATATCAGATAATCTGCTTAAATTTCATGACACCTGGGGATTGAAACAGTTCTATTCTCACCCCTTCCTTCCTCCCTTCCCTCCTTCAAGGGCAAGTGTAAAGATCATTAAATATATAGATTGCTACCATTAGACACATCCTGGAATTCATCCTTTTCCTGCTCCCTACGTCTCTTCAGTTACTAAGCCTAGTGGATCCTACCTACGGAGGATCTTTTGAACCCATCTCTTTCTATTCATCCCTTTTGCCACTATTTTAGTACAGGTAATTTCCCTTTCTTACCTGGGTTACTGAAATAATCTCCACCAGTCTATATGTCTTTGGTGCCTCGTGACCGACCTGCCTTTTTTACTGCATAAGAAAAAGTCCAAACTTCCTAGTAGTTATACAAGCAGCCATTCACAATTGGGACTTCACAATTTCTCTCCCTAACCTTCTTTAGGCACCAGATGTTTTAGCCACTTGCCTGCTCACAGCATGTGCTTTTCATGCCTCCGTATTTCTGTTAGTTCATTCTCTCAACCTGGAATGCCCTTCTCAATCCCGTCTTTGCCTGGAGAAGTTCAACATGTCCAAAAGAAATCACTTCTATTTTGTGAATCCTCAGAAAGAATTAATTTTTTTTGCCCTATATTCCCATAGGATTTATTATTATTATTTTTTTTTACATACCTCTAGCACAGTACAAAATATATGTCAGTGAGTTCTTAGAGTCCCCCAGCGGATTCTGGGCCCTTGAGGGCAGGCAATAAGTTTTATTCTTGTTTCACCTCCTCATCTCACTGCCCCTAAACCCCAACATAGTTTTATGACCTGAGTCCATGTTCCATCAATTCTGATGATAAACTCATTGGCAGCAGATATTTCAGGAGACTTTCTTTGAAGGCTTATTTGAATTTCCTATGTGTGTTTGAGTGTACACATGAGTGCATGAGTGTGTGTGTTTATATGTGCGTTACATTTGTAAGTAGACTTTACATATTATATACTTTTATAAGATTTTGTATCTAGTGACTCCCTGCTAAGATCTGGTATACCAATTGAATTATATGAAAAGATTGATTTATATGAAAAGAAAACACAAGAAACAGACAAATGGTGAGAACTTACCACTTATGTCAAATATCTGCTGTGTGCCAAACTGTGAACAATATATTTTTTTTTTTTTTTTTTTTTTTGAGATGGAGTTTTGCTCTTGTTGCCCAGGCTGGAGTGCAACGGTGCAATCTCAGCTCACTTGCAATCCCCGCCTCACTCCCACTACCCCTGAGTTCAAGTGAGTTATTCTTCTGACTCAGTGCCCCGAGTAGCTGGGATTACAGGTACCCATCACTAAACCCAGCTAATTTTTGTATTTTTAGTAGAGACAGGGCTTCACCAGATTGGTTGGGCTGGTCTTGAACTCCTGACCTCAGGTGATCCACCCGACTTGGCCTCCCAGTCGAGATGCTTCTTACAATGTTAGTTATTCCTTATAGGCAGTACAATAGCTAGATCTCAGTTCTGCCTCTGCCATTTTAGGTTAAGTAAACCTGGGCACTTACTTAACTGCTATTTCCTTTCCTTTCTTCTCACAGGTCTGTTCTAAGGAATAAATGAGTTAATACATGTAAAGCACTTGAGATGTTGTTTTTCACATGATTAGTGCTCAATATTGTCAAGAACTAAAATATACACATGTACATATACATATATATATTTATACACACACACACACACACACACACACACACACAATTTTTTCTTGGTAGCACTTAGCTAGCCTCATATCCTTAAGGATGAGGAAGTATTTGGGTATCCTTCCCTAAGTCACATAGCTAGTAGGTGGCAGAGCTGATGGAAAGGAATATCAAATTAAGTGCTTTAGACAGCTTCTTTCTCCTATACTGCAGTGCACCTTCCCCTCAAACACTAATGATCAGAGACTGTTTAAGATGGTCTTATCACACTAAAGCTAAGTCAAATGGAAAAAACAATGTTCCTCTAAATATTCTTCAAATTCCTTCAAGCCTAAAAGCTGCATCAACTGAGCCTATTACAGAGATGGGGAAATTAGGCAGGGATTAAGTTGGTTGACGGGCATATTGTAAACCTATATTTTTCTCAACTCAGTGTTATCCTGCCAACAATGGGAATTCTGGTCTGGGCAATGGCAGCATCTTTAGAATCATTTTGGAACCTAGAGCAAAAGAAAATAGAAGCACTGAATTTTGTACAGTTACCTATACTTTAAGGGTTCTGTATGTTTTTTTAAAGATGACAAGTCTATTTTAATAACTTCTATTTCTATTGCTAAATGTATGACCACTAAATTGAAGGCACACCTGCTATCGTACACTCTGCCTCTGTACCCAATACCGTATGGGGAAATAAATGAGGGCTAGGCCTTGCTGTGACAGTGAACTTCACTTTTGTGGAGACTGATCACTCTTGAGGGGTGATAAATGCCAGTGGAAAGGCACAGTAAGCCATCATATATTAAATATGGAAAAGTACTTTTAAATAATATTGAAACATGCAAAATACAAGCTGACAGCTACCACCAAATAGAAATGTAGGCCAAGATTTTGTTTGACAGAATTAACCCCTAATGAAGATTTTGACAGGAAATGCCAGAATTTGCAACATACATGTTAACTAATGTGTCAATAATTTTGCTATTTTTATACTTATGTCTCCTGTCTTTTTCATGGGAGATTATTTTGAGAAGAGATAGGCTAGTTATTTCTAA
This sequence comes from Sapajus apella, assembly GCF_009761245.1. NCBI lineage: Eukaryota > Metazoa > Chordata > Mammalia > Primates > Cebidae > Sapajus > Sapajus apella. The sequence goes on along the minus strand of NW_022436962.1, from coordinate 19,443,331 downwards.
AGTTGTTTTTAGCTAAGATTATTTAGTGAATCACAGAGTATTTCATTTTATTGAATCTGACTTAAGTAGTTAGGGATTCTACTTTTCATTTTTTCATAAAATGGATATTACTGAATTATGAAACTTCAGATATTACTTTTGTTATTTCTAGAAAGAAGTGGAAATACAGGAGTGCCAGGGACTATGCTCACCTGGGGTTCAGGGCTGTGCTGCAAAAACTGTGGCAGCAATGAAATCTGCTCCCCAGGGTAGATACAGGTGTGACCCACTCAAAGGCTCTCCTGAGACAAGGGCAGAATAAGTGTTGGCTTCTTTGAGGGATGGTCTGTGCTCTTTTCATTTGATGAATGTTAATATGCCAGACATTGTACTAGGCTTTAAGTATATAATCATAAACAAAAGACAGTGTGATCCATGTTCTAGAAAAGCTTATAATCTAATGTTTAAGTCTGACATGAATCAAATAATCTCATTAGCAAATGTAGAATAAATGTAACTGGGAAATCCTATGTACCAGCATTATATGATGTCATGAAGTGTGTGTGATAGATTAACAAGCACAGCTCTTATGAACATCTAAGGTTCTACACATTGAAATCTACTAATTTCTGATAGATTTGTTACAAAGTGTTAGCTTTCGTTGGAGATTATAGGGTACAAAAGAGAAGGTGAAAGAAAATTCAAAGCCTGTAACCAGGAAAGATGTTCCTATGTGCTGGAGGCTGCTGTGCTGTGCAGAAGACCCATGTATGTCATGTATTTTTACATCTTTCAGAAGATAACAATTCCTCCTCTTTTTTTGCTATGTTACTCTGGATTTATTAAGTTTGGAGGTGTTTTGTGAACTAGAGGAAATTGGTAAAGTGGTTTTTATAACAAGATGCAATCTGATTGCTTCATTAGATTTTAATAATATGCTTGGTGATTTCTGCCTATTTTGAATAAGCTTAGATCTCTATGAACCATCAGAGTAAGGAACTGTTTAACAGTGCCTCTGGTTGAAAAGACAGATTAAGCTAAAGGTGGCCACTCATCAGTAGTAGAGCCAAAAATGGAACACTGGCTTCTGAGTTCAGTTTCTGGGCACTAGAATCACACATTCCATGCACAAGGGCCCAGTAATGTTGTCCAGTCCTATCGTTTCTGTGATTTGAACTCCAGGAGCTCCAGGAAGGATTAGGCTATAATTTGGAGAATCAGTGATTCCCTAAAAAGGTCTTAGGAGATCTAAAAATATCTTTCTCTTTTCCTTTCATCACTTCGAGGAAATTTACTTCATGATCCCCTAAGAAAGAAGACTGAAATGAATTTATGACCTGAACGCCTATATTAAATATTTGCCCCAAAAGCAATGAGACCAGGACAACTGTGCATACATGAAATAACACATTGTTTTAGGAGAACATCTTCAGAATCTGCAGTCATGACAAAAGCAATAAAGGAGGATAATATTTAAGTTGATAAAAGATGCAAACATGGCTTTATTGGGTTTCTAAATTCAAATTAAAAGAATAAATATTTCATCAGTGATACTAATTAAAGATTGGTCAAAGATTTGTCTGTGTCTCATATAGCAAATACCAAACAGAACTGATTAAGAGAAGTAACATTTATTGGACTGCTCAGTTATAGAAAGAAATGATTACTATGAAGTCCATTTTACTGAATAATGGCTATTTGATTATAACTTGATTTTCAAATGACATTAGTACTCCTTGATATCATGCCACCCTGCTCTTTCAACAGAAAAAAATTTTGATCTAGGAGAAATAATGCTTTGGGATGTTGACTTATATAAACTTATTAGTGGTTTTGTACGATTACATGCGCTTTTGGTGTTTTCATTTGGTATCCTTGCTTTTTAAAAAAGGCAAGCAAAGAATTGATTGCAAGGATTACGCTATTCAGGCATTTGTCATTTGATCATCATAGTTACATGTTTCTTTTCTATTTTGTTTATACCTCTCATTAAAGGCAAAATTTTGATAATAAAATAGTTGTGTTCTCAGTAAAAAATAGCCACTAAGAAAATAGGGAATAAAGGAGAAGGAAATGTAATGTTAAGGTCGTGGTCACTGGTGTGGATGCTCTGGTCTGTCAGACTCGAGCCATTCTGTAGTGAGGTGGGAATGGTGTTTCAGAAACAGGCATGAATATACACACACAGAGTTGACGCCCTAACATCTCCCCATTCAGTTTCTTTCTTTCAAATGTAAAGCATGTAAATTGCCATACAAGCGCCCACTCTGTCCAGCCTTCCTGACCATTGTGCTCGCCTTGGATCTTATTTACTTTTATTTTGTAAGTTAGGCTGATCCCAAAGTGTTCTTGTCTATGTAATAAATATAAACAAGTGACAGAGAGGTCATGACGGTCAAACCTGTACTATTGTCAGTTTTGGTGGCCAGTTTTTTCCACATCTACTGCCATCCACTTTTCTCCCAGTCAGGGTCATGGGGGTGTAGGGATTGTGGTCAGCATTCAGCTGGAACTGTCTTTAACCTTCTCAGGAGTCTGAATGTGATTGGAATAGACAAGAGTTCTTTTATACTTTCTGAGTAACATGCTTTTATGAATGTAGAAATCCTTTACAGTTTCCTAAGGACAACAAAACCATTATGGATTCAATTGCTATTATATAACGAGAGAGTTCTCTGTGAACAGCCTCTTTCAAGGATTCCCTAGAATATCCACAGATCAATCTGTGGGTTTATCTAACGATAAATTACCTTTCTCTGTTAACCAAATGAAAAGTACTGGAGCATAGTGACATCTTTTCCTTTCCACCCCTCAACAGCGGTGCTGTGCAGTTATGCAGACACATGCCTACTTGAAGCCGCTTTTGCTAGCAAATATATGAACAATGAAGAGTTAAAATAATTCTTAACCTGACCTATGCATGCTGCTCCCACACTGTCTCTTTCTGTATGTATGTGTTACATACCAGGTACATTAAAATTCACATTTAAATTTCAAATGAGTTAAATACACCATTGCTTTCAAATAAGTGACTGATTTTTGTTCCTCTCATGTTATATTAATATTAATATTATGGAATCTTCTGTACCCTTGCATTCCTTGCTGACTATCTGATAATTGGGTTTGGGGGGAGGGCTGAGGGTCATCTTGTTTAGCTTATCTCTGCAAGAGAAAGAGTGGCCAATAATAAGGGAAAACGGCAATAAAATGGTAACAAAAAATTGAAAAGAAGATTTAATCTCTGGCCAATTTGAAACATATCCCAGAGAATCCATAGAGAAAAAGATAAAGTGTGACTATGAGTAAGTTAACTAAACACATTACACTGTGTGAGAGCAAATGGAGTTAGTCCATTGTACATGTTTAATTTCCTATTAGTCTCTGGCGTTTACTACCACGTCTGAGTTGGGGCATCTGTAAATTCAGTTAAATACAGTGCATTGTCTAAACATATCACAGCTCCAATCAGTCACCCCAGCTGCTGATAAGAAGCCTCTTGTATTATTGAATCTACAATGGGGAGGCTCTGCAGGCACCAAGATAACAGCTAGGTATTTCACTTTTAAGTGTGTGGTGGTTGGGGTTGGAGGGCGGGAGTGAAGGAACCTAGCTGCTGCCTTTGCTGTTACAGCTCTGACATTTATTACTGCTCTCTGATTTGCTTTATACCAGTGATGAGATGTTGTTTTGGGATGTATTACATCTTTCTTTAGTTTTAGCTTAAACTCTGTGAAGCAAAGAGAAGGCAAACAGGGGCAGCAAAGTATTGCAAACAAACAAAATCAGCTTTCTTGTTATTAGGAAGATAGCCAACAGCTTCTTCAGAAAGATTTTTTTTTTTAATTTAAGCTCTCTTTATTGATTTTTGCTTTTCTTGCAGACAGGGTGCATAAGGATGAAACCCAGTCTTTGGTTTACTTTTCTCTTTTATAGTTTCATTGAAATTTTTATTAGAGTTCCTCTAATGATTGATCCTTAGAAAGCAAATCATTTTGGCTCTAATGAACTAGAAGGCAGGTCTATGCATAATATAACAAATGTCTTTCCTGAGTTCACCAAACCAAATTTTTTTTTCCTTTTGTTATCGTTACTTTCTTTAATCTTGTATAATTATATTACACCAATCATCTTACTATTGGTGTTAGCCTACATAGACACATATAGTTATTTTTAGATATAATCCTCTTTTATACTTTAAAAATTTCCTTTTGTAAGGGAGATGTTGGTAGGTGTTCTCATTTCTGAGAAACATTCTCATACCCTTTTCTAAAGTCTTGATCAGATACTAGCTAATGTGTTGTGTGAACATCATAATGTTACCTGTTTCACACTTTGTTTTTTTTAATGGAAGATTGATAATCTTTTGCAAACTGCTCCATATGTCTAGTATTCGCGTATTGTGAAAGTACAGATCACACTGCCTTCATTTGATTTTATGAGTTTATATTTCCTCTTTCCCAAACAGATGTTTTGCTACAGCTGCTATTTGTTTAGTAAATTGGTTCACGTATCATAGTACTGTTTTCATATAACATTGCAAATCTGACCAACAATATTAATGCAAGAAAGAGAAGAGAATAGAAAACTCCTGTATTAAGTTCTAGCTTAAGCTCTGTTTCTTGGTTGTATTTACTGGCCTAGTTCTGCGCTGTGTGTTTCTTTACAGTCACAACCTCATTGTACACACGTATTCATACCTCCCACTCACATAAGCATCTCCCCCTCCTCCTTCCATCCGCCTGTCCACCTGGTAATGAGCCAAAGAAGCCCTAAAGCCAGGCGTAGGGCTAGGGCTTCGATATACTCCAAACATAATTCATCCTACACAAAAATGTTATAGTGTATTTGGTGACAAATGGTGATATAATTTGTGCCTTTAAGTTAAAAAGGTCAAGAATACATGTTTAGAACAAGGAACAACAGGTAAATATTTTCGATGATAACAGGCCAAGGAAAAGAATGTACGCAGGGTAGTTAGGGCATGAACGCTAGGTATTAGCAACAGATTATTGGATCAAGAAAGTGACCCAATCCCATTCTAATGTCATAGGATGCACTTTTATGGAAAGGTCACTGTTTTTCAGAGATGAGGTTGATGATCCAGTTATGAAAGTCCTCTTAAGCCTATATGCCCCTTATTAGGCTATTGTCTCTCAGCTCTAAACCCACTCTTCTTTGTGATGTGGGGGCTGGGATTCAGGGCACAAGGAGAGGGAAAGGATTTTATCTTTGTGTCTGTTTCCTATTAACGTGTTCCTGACAGTGCCGCTCTATCAAAGACCCTTTGCCCTGGCATTGACATTTGGCACAGTTTCTAGCTCTCTGTGGCACTCTCAGATCAAGCCCCATTGTGGACTTGGGAAAGCGGAGCACTGGCCACTGGCTTTCACTCCTCTGAGATCAGCCTCAGTCCAACAGGGCCTCTTCACTGAGCTTTTAGATTCTGATGTGTTGAACACTTCCTTTTGTTCCCACAACTTCCAGAGGCAGTAGTTGCTTCCTGTAGTTAATATGCCTGTTCAGTTTTTGCTCTTGTAATTCTCCAACACCCTTTGAACCAAGTTTTCATATTAAATTCTCCCTGTTAAAAGGCCTACTGCGGTTTCTAATTCACTGTCTGGACTCTAACAAAGGTGGAACAGCAGTTTCCTAATTTTGTATACACTCTTTCCTTTAATTTCACATCCTCATTTCCTCACAAGATTCTAGAATGTGTGACTAGGGTGTAATGACGTAAGTTAAAGAATCTTTTTCTTTCTTTTTTTTTTTTCTATTTTTGAGACAGAATGTTTCGCTCTGTTGCCCAGGCTGGAGTGCAATGGTACCATCTAGGTTCTCTGCAACTTCCACCTTCCAGGTTCAGTTGATTCTAATGTCTCATCTTATCCTCCCGAGTAGCTGGGATTACAAGCATGCACCAACATGCCTAGCTAATTTTGTATTTTTAATAAAGATGGGGTTTTGCCATGTTGGCCAGGCTGGTCTTGAACCCCTGGTCTCAGGCAACCCTTCCACCTCAGCCTCCCAAAGTGCTGGGATTACAAACATGAGCCATTGCACCCAGCCAATTTTTCTGTTTTATTTACTGGAAATCTCCAAGTTTTATAGAGTGGCTTGAAAATTACTGAGGTCAGTGAACAACTGTCTTTGGTTTTTTATTTTTTGTTTAACTTAAACTGATTTGCAATGAAAGATCTTTTGTAGAATATTCACAGAGCCTTTAGCATTCAATAGTGTCTTTTTTCTGGTAAGGATTAAGTACGAATCTCTCCACGTCTAGCTAAGTCAAACCAGATAAGGCAGACAGGTAAAGTTATAACAAATATTTGCATGCTACTTCAATGAAAGTTCGGGTCAATTCACAGATCCTATCAGTCTTTTGGAGAATGAATGAATAATGATAATTTTGAAAAACTTTGCATGGAATGTGGGCTTTGAGTTTTATTTTAAAATAAGCAAAGGAATTTAGTGTTAAAAAAATAAGAGGGAATTCTAATGAAAATGAAATATTTTAAACTACATAGATTAATTTCATTCAAAAATGTCATTTCAGCACACTTAATCATTAAAATGGGATTTTCTGTAATATCAAATATAAAATCAAGAAAATTAATGTATTATTCTGATCAATGTAGACAGCAGCTAAATTCAGTAATTCACGTAAAAAGATAATGCTTTAAGATCTCTATTATCAGATTTTGCTATCTATAGCATTTGAATTAAAAGAGTCTCTCCATCTATATAGATGGGCTATACAGGTGTAGTTTAACATTAAGTTATACAGCTGAAAAACTATTTTGTCTTTTGTTTTCATGTAGACAATGAAAACAATGTCAGATTATTGATCAGGTATTAATTTAAAGACTAAATTAATTTACAGTCAATTTACACTTATTTTCTGAACCTTGAGCTTATGGAAAATCATTTCAGTGTTTAGTTAAACTGTGAAGATGTTGCTTGGCTAGGCAATTCGTTGAATCATAATTTTGAAAACATAGTTCATATTAATATATTATATAGGTCAGGGAAATTCTTGTGAAATTTTAGAATAATCCTTGCAGATCTTCTCTCTGCTGCACAGATCACCAATCCACTTGGGAACATTTAACCCAGAATAGATAATCCAGGGAGGCTTGGTGTTAAAATGGCCAAAGTGTTCCAGGTCAGGCTGGGGATTAAACTGACACAATAGTTCCTGGAAAAATTCTATTAGCACCTGTTACAGTTGGCCCTAGTTCTGATTTTCTAATCCAGGTCTTATTGTTTGAAAAGTATATAGGAACAGATCATACTTGGTATTGATGAATCTTTGCCTTCACAAACAATATTTTATTTTTTACATTATGTTTTGCATCAAAAGCTTGTTACACGTATGTCTAGAACAGACACAAAGTCTTTCAGGCTCATGGTGTGTAGCCATTTAGCCTCCTCTAGGAAATGTAATAGAAGAGGAACCATGTACAGCATAGTTACCCCTCAGCGTTTCTACAAAATCCCTGAAAATGTTGAAAGCTGCCTTCAGTACAGCACTTTCTTTGCTAATGGGGATAATAGCCTCAAAGGTATGTGAAAATAACAATATATTTAAAATTGAGGAATTTAAGCAGAACATTTCATGCATTTTTATTCAGTGCTTATTTACTAGATGTGTGGTCTTGGAAAAGTCATTCAACCATTTTAAGCCTTCATTTCGTTATTATTAATTGAGGGGATTTTAATAACGCCCCCAAGGGTCCTATCAGCTGTAGGGCTTTGAATGGATTTCAGTTTTTAAAGATAGGTGGGGTACTTTTTAAAAATTCCAGAAACTTACAGAGTATATTATAGAAAGCCTGGCAGGTAACTAATTATAGTTAAGGAGCTATAAACATAATACTCTTTTTTGAACTTGATGCAAGCCCCTTCATCTATGCCTTTATTTCCCCTTGTAAATCTTAAGCAACATCTGCCTCCTGTTGTGGTGATTGATGAAATAATCTTCCAGCTTGTGGGCAAGAGGGGAGTGGGTCCAACAGCTCTTGCAAGGGACATGGGAAGTAGCACTGAAAAGAATGCAACTTGCACGAAATAGGTAAATCCCAAAGCCACCACATTTCTGTCCTGAATGAGGGCACCCCCTTGCTTATTCACTTTAAAGTCTTCTTCCTCGGTCATAACCAAGACAACTCGCCACAAGGCATCCTCTTTGGGAAATGTGTTAAGCCTTATCTGCCCTTGCGTCTCTGATGCGCTCCCTCCAGCTTTCCTCTCTAGTACGCTGGGAGCTCCCCTCCTTCGCGACGGTGGAGCAGGCTTCGGTTTCTGTTTAAAGCCAGGCGTCGGCTCCGGACGCGCGCAGCGCCCTCCTCGGTGGCTCCGAGGAAGTCCCTGGGAGTCTGCGGAGGGAGCCCCCCGGAGGCCCAGGGGTGCGCACGGGCTGCCGGCCGGGTGTCCTTCACGGGGCGTCCTTTCCACCCAGCTGTCCGTGGTTCGAGCAGAGCCCCTGGCCGGGCTCCCACCCAGGAGCCCTGGGTGGCCTGCGGGTGGCGGTGGGCAGGAGCCCGCGCTCCGAGCCGGCCTTGCCCCCCACCCGCTGCTGCCGCCTGCGCTGCGGGGCTTCCGAGGCCCCCGCGAGGCCCTCAGCCACCCACGGGAGCCCAATCCAGGCAGAGAACGGGGAGGAACGCTGAAGCAGCTCTTTCTCGCTTACAATTTGAGATACTATTTTATCTTTAATAATATTCAGACGGGAAAGACTGGGCTGAATAAATGTGTCCAGGAAACAGAATTCAGCCTGCGTCCAAGCAGAGCTGCGCGGTCGTGTTCTGTGACCCGCTGTGAGACCCGTCATTCTGCATTGTTTACCCTTGATGTGCGTACATTTCAAAACACTGAATGACATCAGGAAATCTGGGTAATAACGACATGGTCCCTAATTGTAAAGTTCTTTCACAGGACTTCAGATAAATGCAGTCATCTATACACCTCAAGACTGGATTTATTTATTTGGGATTTTTTTAAAAAAGACTTTATTTTTAAAATAACTAATGGGTACTAGGCTTAATAGCTGGATGATGAAATAATCTGCACAAAACACCCACAAGACTCCAGTTTACCCCCGTAAAAAACCTGCAATGTATCTCTAAACTTAAGTTTTTTTTTTCTATTTTATTATTTTTTTTTAATAGCAGTTTTAGATTCACAACAAAATTGGGCAGAAAGTACAGAGAGTTTCCATATATCCCCTGACCCATCCCCCTCCAGCCTTGTCTCTCATTATCAACATTTCCCAGCAGACTGGTGCATTTGTTAACGATCGATAAACCCACATGGACACGTCATTATTACCCAAAGTCCATAGTTTATGTTGGGGTTCACTCTTGGTGGTATACATTCTGTGGGTTTTGACAAATGTATAATGACATGTATCCACCATTACAGTATTACATAGAATGGTTTCAATGCCCTAAAGATCCTCTGTGCTCTTCCTGTTCACTCCTCCTTTCCCTAACCCCTGGCCAAAATGGATTTTTAAAAAACAACGTATCGGACCAGAAGTTTCTCCCTAATTCTTGTTGCTTGTTTTCCTCATGGACTGTTTCTGGCTCATAGAGAAGACATCATAGCATGAAGCATTCTTGCACGGTTTAGGTTTTGTTAACAGGGGCTATTAGTGTGTGTGACTTCTTAATCCCCCTTCTGCTGAGGGGCATCTCCAGCCCAACCAGTTTTAATTAACAGGGAAATGCTCATATTATTTTGGTATGCTGATTATAGGCAAAGCCTAAGTGGAAGTCACTTTGGTGTCCCAAGGGATTTCAGTGTTAAAAATGCATAGGGTACCTTTTTCTTCTTTCTTTTCTTTTCTTTTCTTTTTTTTTTTTTTCCCTGTTAATTCTCCCCCTCCATGAACTCCAGATAAGCAGCAGGCCCGAGCCAGATTTCATTACTATCACGCACTCTTCATGGTCATCTTTTAATATTTGAAAGGATCATTTGTTAACTGGAAATGGTCAATTTTTTTTTCTTTGGCTTTTGAAATATAATTTTCAATTTTTAATTTGATTCATTTAGACGAAATCATTAATCAGGGTTGAAACTGAGTTAATTTTCTGGAAAATAAATGAGGTTGTTAGAGTGAACATCATTAAGTGGGCTCTTTGTAAGAAAGGGATAATAGCTGAAAATGTGGAATACTTGGAGAACTGTAGCACTGGGGTAAAAATCGAAAGGATTTTTTTTTTCCTTGTTAAGTGGAATAATTCATTTTCAAAATTAGTTAGATCAGAGGATTTTTAGCATTAAGCATTAAAAACATCCCATTAATTATATTAGAAATTGTAAATAGCAAAGTTTCAAGAAATTCTATGGAAAGTACACACTGTGTGAAGTTTCGTTCCTTGTGAGATGTTAGGACAAATGCTTTCTGATGTGGTTTTACTCTTTCTTTTAAAATGACTTGTGAACCAGTATGAGCTTTGTTATGCTTTATCTTTTATGTCTCTTGTTTAGATTTTCAAGATCTTTAATTGTGGGTTTATTATAAAATAAATCAGAAAAAATTTATTGGAACCCCTTAGAATATCTAAACCCATAATATTTCTAGTTTTCTGATACTTTGCAATCTAATTTACAACCAATCTCCTTCAGATAATCTGCTTTTATATCATCATGTACCATACACATTACTTTACCTAAATTACCAGGTCTCTCTTGCACTCAAGCATTCAATTTATAACATATTATTTTAAATATTGATGATTTAATATTTCTTTCTATAGGTATTGTTTTCTCTCTTAACTAGATTTTAAAATGTGTCAGAATTATGTCTTTGCATGCCATATGCTCTTCTCTGCACACAGTAGGGGCTGAATTAATTCTTTTTGACTGATTGACTCAGTGAATTATGGGAAAGTGGTGAGGTATACAGGTAGCTTACAAGCAAACCCAGATCCCAGACTGTATCAAGCCTCTTCCCCCCACCCCACCCCACTAAACCTGGATCAAGTTTTAGCCTTTAAAGAAGAAAGCATATTTCACTGACTTGCTGTAGGAGAACAGCATGACTTTAAGCGATTAGGATGGTGAGCAAAATACCTTTCCCAAGAAAACAAAGAAAGCTGAGACTTGGCCAGACATCCAGCCACCTCATTTCACCATTTAAGTGAGATGCAGGTCACTGGAGAATTCCCTGCTCATTGTTGCTTCTAATTGTTGCCTCCATTTCTTACAGTTTCACAAGGTGGGTTGTTCCATATGAACAATTTCTTTCAGGGATTTTAGTTGAATGTTCTATATAGAGAAGTTTCCATTAATGCAGTTCAAGAGATTTTTATTGGCATTCCCACAAATGCCATACCTGTTTGCAGATGCATGTAGCAGCCACAGTCCACTCAGCCCCCAGGTGCCAGGCTAACCTGCTTAGAGCTTAAATTTGGTTGGCAGGATGAATTGCACCATTGATTCAACCTGTCTATTATGTTTTTCTACCATTTTTCTATTCACTGTTCTATTTATCTAGTCCTATAAAACAATATAAATGGAGGATTAAATTGAAATATTGGTCTTTAAAAATCAACATGTATCTTAAGATACCCTTTTATTCCTTGATCTTGATAAGTTAATACATGCGATGTATTCAGGGTGGTGCATGTTCCACAATAAACATTTAATAACTGTTAAATATTATTATTCACTGAAACAATAAAGAAGGGAAAAGCCTGTATGGTTGATATATATATAGTAGAATATTGTATGTGAATGTCGCTGTACATACATGTATCACCCTTCACAGTATAGGTTGAATGAAGTTCTTTCTAAAATACAAATATGATCAAGTAACTCATTTTCTGTCTCCTTCATTTATTCACACTACTTCACTGCTTAAATCCACCACTGGCTCTTCAAGCATTGTAAACTGGAATCCCCATTTCATTGAGTGATTTCTCAGGATCTACAGGACCAGGTCCCTTCATACATTTCACATTTTGTAGCATCTCACTTCTCAATAATCTACATTTCCAAATCAGCACTGTTCAACATAACTTTTTGTAGTGATGGGAATGTTCCATGACTGCACTGTCCAATATGATAGCCACTGGCCACATGTGACCGGGAAGCCTTTGAAATACAGCCAAGGTAACTAAGCAGCATCATTTAAATTTTTATGTTATTTTAATTAAGTTATATAACACATGTTGGAAAGCACAGTTCCAAATCCTGTTTTTACCTGCTTTTCTGCCACAGCTGTTCTCTGTGACTGAAATATCCTTCCACCTTCTTCATGCACATAGACACCTTAGCAGCTCAATACGGTGATGCCTGAGTTCCTTCTTTGACTTCTCCAGAAAGAGTCACATTTTCTTTCTTATGCCCCTTCTAGGGTCTAGCCCATACTTTTATTAAAAAGCAAGCATTATATAGCTATAATTGTTTTCCCACATACCGGCCTGATTGTGACAGTAAGCCCTGGAAAGAATGCTCTGGTATTGTCCCATGCCTAGCACGGTGCCTGGCGCATAATAAGCACGTTGCACATATTTGAATAAATTGAACTGGGTGACTACAATGAAGCCAACAGATACAACCAATTTCTCTTAGCTGTAATAGACAATTAAATGTGGGTAAATGTGGGTTCCATTTATTACTATTATTGTTAATTATTATTAGTTTTGAATGGGGAAATTGTAAACATTTAAAAAATACAACAGAGAAAATCCTGTAGTTGGTCAGCAGCTCTTACCTTCATCACAAACATGGTATAGATCTCCAAAGGGCAAAAAATACCCAATATATATCTTTAATTAATTAACCTGTCCCCTTCTGGTATTTACAATAAATTTAACACTAGGAATTGTATAGCCTTAGTACTCAGGATGCCATGGCCAGATCAGATTTGGCCCAAGTCATATTGTAGACAGATGCAAACATATGCCACTGATTGCAAAAAAATTAAATTTAGTTACTGTTTGGACGAGGAAGGCTAAGCTGGGATTCACTTATTTCGAAATTGACTGCATTGTAATGGTTTAGCCATCTGTCCCACATGTGAAACGTTCAGCTCACATATACTTGGAGCATTGATATTGGCTAGTGGTGTTGGCCAAAATGAATGCAAATGTTTAATGTTCACAAACAGAAACTGGTTTAGAGATAGCTGGTCTGTTCTCCTCCCACTCACCCTCCCTGCACTCCCAAGTCTTCAGGCATTGTAAAATAAAAGTGCAGCTAGTGGAGGAGTTCTAATGGCTCGGCTTTAACTTCCTTATTCCAAGGGAGGCTCCCTAGGTCAGTTTCAATCCCTTTCAAACATCCTCCTCTGACTTTGAAGAGAGAGCACTACCCCCTCCATCTCTGAAGCTGGGCAGTGGCCCTTTTTGTTTTCACGCACTGAAAATGAAGTGTTCACATGAGCTCATTTACAGAGAGTGGAGTTGGCAGTCTTATCAGGAGAGGAGAAAGGAGCCCTGAAGATGAAAAGCTCTCGCAGTGACAGAAGTCTTTATTACTTTGGGCAGTAATGGAATGAGGTGTACACAGGGTAAAGTGACAGCTACCTAGAGCATTTAGGGAAAACTAGAGCAGCGATCCTGTTTTATGTTGTTCCTCATCCGACTTTCTTGGTGAGCCAGTTGACCCCAGGGATGGGGCTTGTTCAAGTTGGAAGAAACGTAAGAAACGCATGTTCTTCTCCAGAGTAAACGAAGGCAGTCCCCATTACTGTTTGAATTGGCTCTGGGGCAGCATGCGTCAAAATCATGCATATGAAACATGGTAATAAACCATTGTCTTTTCTTCTACACTGCTAAAAACACCCAACTTGCTGAGTTTCTTCTAAGGTCCTATCATTTTTCTACCAAAATTATGTGGAAAAAATACTACTGATGCTTTAATTGTTTTCATAATCCAACATTAAGGAAAATAAAATTGGCAGTTGATCCCAGGGGCTCTAAGGGAGTTTAAGCATAAATTCAGCATTCTAAGGAATCAGAAGTTGAGAGGAAACAGCCAGGAATACCCTTAGCTTTTTCACTGAGTTGTACTTGAATAGACAGCTAATTAGGCTTCCTCAAAATTTATTTGTCTCCAGAAATAGAGAAAAGGTGCTAAAAGCATAATAGAAATGAAATGTGCTGCACCCTTTCCGAGAAATTGACATTTTATGCATTTGACATTTGATACTAGCAGTTTATTTTTTGAATTATTTGATATTTAATTATTTAAAATAATTTAAACAGCTTCTTATTGTGCATGTTTCTCAATGCATTTCTAGAATATATTTTATCAAGTGGAAAAATAAATAAATTCAATTATAATTGATTATGCAAGAATATAGCCGTTGTGCCACATTGGAGTTTCCTACTTCTATATGTATCATGCCCTGTCATTTTTGAGATAACCTGAGTTCTTAACGTGATGAGCCCTGAGTGCCATGAGCACTAGAGAATTTTAAACATAAGTAAGACTTCTCAGGTAATAATATCACCTTTGAAAAACTGAGCTATGTTTTCTATCATTAAACATTTTAAAAATGTACTATATAATGTTTAGTTTTAATCATAGTAGTTGTTTTCATTTTCAAACATTTGTCTAGAAAATATAAGTCCCTGTCCTCTTTCATAGAACAAGGGGAGATTGATTTCTTGCTCTCACACAAGTGCTTGTAGAATTTTTCCTTGGGGAGTTTATAGAAACATCACCTCTAGCCATAGTCTGCTTTCTGCAGGATGGTTGAAGTGGTTGCCTCTTGTGATATGACAGATGCTAGAAATACTCCAGGCCTCAAAATATCTTCCCTACCAGGGTACTACCAAGTCCCAAAGTTCTACCACCAAAGACGAATTTCTTTGCATTGCAATTGTTTCCTTCTTACATATCTTCCTGGAAGGGAGTGAAATGAGGGCCATAGCAAATTAATAGTTACAGAGTGTTTGCTGTGTGCCGGGTACTGTGCCTTTTAGAGATGCTGTCTTTCTAAATCCTAAGTCTCCAGGAGAGGAGGAAGGTGATAATGGTGTTAATGAACGATGTATGCAAAGGTCACATAGCAAGAAAGTGATAGGTACAGCTGTGATTCAAACTCAAACCAATCACTTTTTCTTCACTTCACTTTATTATTAATTGAGTGCTCAGATTTCACTAGCTGGTTCTAGATGCTGAGTGCTCTGATCAGCTGATGAGGTGGAGGTAGAAGACCACTTTAAAAGGTAGAATTAATAGAAGACAGTTTGCCTAAGATCTTCCTTCTAGGCTCGATCTCGGGCCACACAATAGGGCTGATGGCAATATCGAGCAAATAGATATTCTCAGGCATTTTGCTATCCTTAAAATATTCCAATTTGGAATAGTATTCAAAGAAATTTAAATAATATTGTTGTGCCTCAATTACATTGATTTCCAGAGATTAGAGTATTTATATTTGTAATACAAATGTAAATGCTAATAATAAACATGTCTTATACCAGAGATACATCATCTCATTTAGACATCATGGGTCTGAGAGAGACATAGTATTTTTATTCCCATTTTACATATGAGCAAGCTAAGGCCCAGAGACATAAAGGGCACACATCTGAGAAGAGATGAACCAGGACTTTGACCTCAACTCTAGTAAATATGAAGTCACAATTGCTTTCTTATGCCAATAAGGTACCTTATAAGAGGTTTCTCTTGAGTTTTAAAATTAATACTATTAAAATTGACTCATGCCTATAATCCCAGCACTTTGAGAGGCTGAAGCAGGAGGATTGCTTGAGCCCAGGAGTTTGATACCAGCCTGGACAACAAAATGAGGCCCCTCTCTTTACACAATAAAAAAAAAATTAGCTGGCCGTGGTGCCATGTGCTTGTGGTCCCAGCTATTTGAGAGGCTGAAATGGGTAAGCCCAGCAGGCAGAGGCTGCAAGGAGTCATGATTGTACCACTGCACTCCAGCCTGGGTGACAGAGGGAGATACTGTCTCAAAGAAAAAAAAAAAAGACTCAGTCAGTATGAATGGAATAAATCCTAGAATTATTCAGTGGGAATCCATTCTAACTGATATGCAATTCCTTTTGACTTCACATTTGCCAACTCTGTCAGATTACTTCAAACTAGACAATGATCCAAACTTTACAGATGTGTACAAAGCCATGGGCTTGTAATTAGTTGGAATTTTAGATGAATAATTGGAATGCAGGTAGTTATTTACAATAGCTGTTAGCAGAATCCAATCTTCTAAACCATGGTTAGCCTGGTTCTCCTAGATGCTCCACTTAAAAAAGATGGTGTTGGGATATACGGATGGCCCAATGTCAGGGTTTGAATTGTCTTTTTATTGTCTTTAAAACAATGAGCCTATATTTCCATTTAATTAAAACAGTAAAGTTGTGCCTCAAATATATAGAATTCACCAACAACCATAATTGATTTTACTCATTTTCTTTTTTTCCCTCTTTACTTCTTTCAAAAAAAAAAAAAAAAAAACAACAATAGAAGACCATCTATTTTAGTTAAAAAGCTAAGCAACAATAGAAAAGAAGATAGATTACTACAGTCTTCCATTCGTTAATTGAGATGGCATAGTGACTTATTCATTCACATGGAGCAACCTGAACAATGCTAACTTATTTCAGTGGCCATTCTTTCTCTAATAGATTTCTTCTTTTTTATAATGTGGAAATGCAGACAGTCCCTTGTATATAGGGAAGACAGCTGTGTGGTACTGATATTAGAAGTGCTCACTGCAATCCACAAACCTTGTCATAGATTGAATCTGTTTCAATTTCCTCATATTTAAAATAAGAAGCATAGTAATACCTATCTCATACAGCAAATATGAGAATCAGTTGAGGGAAGCTAGGTGAAATGCTCCATAGACTGAAAAACAGTACACAAATTTTCTTCAAATGATCACCTCTTCCAGATTATACCAAGATGGTAGCACCAGGCCATGCACAGTGGCTCATGCCTGTAACCCCGGCACTTTGGGATGCCAAGGTAGGCGGGTCACCTGAGGTCAGGAGCTTGAGACCACCCTGGCCCACATGGCGAAACCCTGTCTCTCCTAAAAATACAAAAATTAGCCGGTCGTGGTGGCACATGCCTGTAATCCCAGCTGCTTGGGAGGCTGAGGCATGAGAATCTTTTGAACCTGGTAGGTGGAGGCTGCAGTGAGCCAAGATCACGCCACTGCTCTCCATCCTGGGTGACAGCAAGACTGTGTCTGAAGAAAAAAAAGGTATATGGTAGCACCATCCTGAAATTGTAGCAATGCCACTGTCATTAATATCAATGGCAAATATAAGGGGTGTGGAAAAAGAAAATCGAGATCCACTGGAGGTAAAATGAGCATTTTGGTAATATTACTTCTAGGCAACAGTAACTTTTTGGAGTCTGGAGAAAAGGAGAGATGTGGAAAAAGGAGAGAATGAAAGAAAAGAGAGTGTGAGCCACATGGAAGGAAGTAAAAATAAAGATATTCAAAGGATTACTGGAAACTCTAGTATAATTTCATTGACACAAAAGATGAGTTTCTAATTAAATTGATATTCTTTCCCTGACTTTCATGACTAGCAATTTTGAAGATTACAGGCCAGTTATTTTGTAGAGTGTTCCTCAATTTGGGCTACTTGTGGTGTTTCTTCATGATTAGATTCAGGTTATGCATCTTTGGCAGGAATTTCACAGAAGTGATGCAGTGATCTCATCGCATTATATCAGACGGCACAAATTGCCCTTTGTCTCATTACTGATGACATTAGCTTGGTCACTCAATTGGGGGCATCTATAGACTTTTCCACTATAAAGTTGCTCTTTTCCCCTTGGAGAGTAATAAGAATTTTGTTGCATGATAAATTGAGACTGTGTAATTATTTCATTCCTCATCAGCTTATTCATTTAGTTATTTATGTCAGGATAGATTCATGGATCCTGTTTTATTCAATGAGTTATAATCCATTGCTATCATTATTTATTTTGATCCTCAAATCGCCCCAGATTTATCCAGAGAGAGCCCCTTCAAGGTGCCTTCTTGTAGCTTATTGACACATCCCCATAACTTGTTCATTTTCTTACTTTTCTGGCACAAAAAGATGGTCCAGATCGGTTTTGTGTGTTCCATGCAACAGCCTCAGCATCAGCCATATCTCCAAGGAACTATATTTATTTGTGGTATAAAAGGATTTTAAGAAACCAAGACCTAGATACCATTGTTATGGTTTTTGAATGTTTTCCAATACCAACAACCAGTTATCTTATTCTCTAAACACCAACTGAGTATTCAGTACTTCAATTCAATTCTGACACCCTCTACAATGCTAGTAGCAGATCACACAGTAAAGAGCTCAGTCCCATAAGCCCTGCTAAGAGGGACACAGAGCTTCCATGCTCTGTCTGGCACACCACCTTCCCAGCACGTTGCTGTGTTCATCAACCTAGAGGCTCTCCGAGCTCCTGTGTTAGGTGGTGTTACAGAGGTTCCAGTATGTAGGCATGAATGATTAAATCATGATCATCAGTGCTGAACTCAGTCTTCAGCCCCTCTCTTCTCTTTGGAGGTTGATGGGAGTGTGGCTGAAAGTTCCAAGTTTTTAATCAAGGCTTGGTATTTCTGGTGACCAGCCCCAATTCTGAAGCTAACTGGGGGCCTGTCAAGAGTCAGTTCATCAGTAAAAAGGAGGTTCTTCTCACCCTTTTTGCTCCGGAAATTTCAAGGGCATTAGGAACACTGTATCAGAAACCAGGGCCAAAAATCAAGTATCTTCTTATGATACTACAGTTGTTTGTTTGTATAAATGGAACATCACCTTATCACAGGGTTGTGGTCATGTGTCAGTAAAGCTTACGCTTAGAAAGTCCAGTTGCAACAAAGTGTAAGCTTTGGGAGACAGAAAAAGGAACGTATGTTATCATCCCCTTCTTTAGTTATTGAATTGGTGTCTAATTGAGGCACTGGCTTGCGGCTTATACTGTCTTGTATAAAAAGAGACTGGGTTTGTAGTTCATGACATTCGTCCATACTCTCTAATGATGTATCAGACAAAACTGTCTAATGACTTGAAATTACAGAAAAATACTCAGTCTTTTTGGTTTTCACCATTAGAACTGATTCTATTGCCTTCTGCTTTCATTTTCTCCAAAATTCTGTAACTAAATCCCTTAGAATTGCTCATTGCAATCCACAAACCTTATAACAGATTTTTCAATTTTCTCATTTTTAAAATGGGAAGCATAATAATACCTATCTCATACAGCAAATATGAGAATCAGTTGAGGTAAGCTAGGTGAAGTGCTCCATAGATTGAAAAACAGTACACAAATTTTCTTCAAATTATCGCCTCTGCCAGATTAGACCAAGACGGTAGCACCAGGCCATGCATGGCCTGGTGAGCATATTAATGTCCTTTGTAGTGAAACAATTTTTCAGGGTGTAAGATTTCAGTAGACTTCTTATTTCTTAAATTCCAGACAGAGGGAAGAAGCCAGTTTGAACTTTTTAAAAAATGTATTCATCCAAATTATTTTGCCTGTTCTTAACATATGTGACATCATTATATAAATCAGTGTTGATTGTATAGTTTAAGTTCATAATGTTCAGAGTAAAGCACTCTAGGGTGGTATTATATGAGATTGTTTTTTTCTGGAATTTAACAACAACAAAAATACCAGAATGAATTCAGTTTCATACTATGAATCTTAGAACTGTTGGAAGTATGTAGCTTTGTGGTTTTTCTAGAAGATACTAGACTACTAACATTTTGTTGTTTAATAATGATATGATGCATTATTATGTAGTAGTCATATTATTAATCAACAATCATTGCTGCTAGAGGGTTCTGGCTTAGATAAGGATCTGTGATGTTGAATATATTTTCATCAGGATTGATTGAAAAAGAAATATCTTGGACAATATGCATTTATACTATATGTGTGTGTGTGTGTGTGTGTGTGTGTGTGTGTGTGTGTGTGTGTGTGTGTGTGTATTTTGAGACAGAGTCTTGCTCTTGCTCTGTCACCAGGCTGGAGTGCAGTGGCGCGATCTTGGCTCACTGCAATCTCTGCCTCTCGGGTTTAAGTGATTCTCCTGCCTCAGCCTCCCAAGTAGCTGGGATTACAGGCACACACCACCACACCCAAGTAATTTTTGTATTTTTAGTAGAGACAAGGTTTCACCCTGTTGGCGAGGATGGTCTCAATCTCCTGACCTCGTAGTCGGCCTGCCTCAGCCTCCCAAAGTGCTGGGATTACAGGCATGAACCACCACACCAGGCCACATTTATACTATTTTTAAGATACTCACTTTTAAGTTTTATTACCTTACAGTAATATTGCCATGTTTTCATTAAATTGCTGTTATATATATTTTTTCAACTTCATTTTTTTGGGCTAAATTTCTGTGAATCTTCCTTTTTTTTTTTTTTTTTTTTTTTTTTTAGACAGTCTCACCTTGTTGCCCAGGCTGGAGTGCAGTGGCACGATCTCTGCTAATTGCAACCTCTGCCTCCCAGGTTCAAACAATTCTCCTGCCTCAGCCTACCGAGTAACTGGGACTACAGGCGCGCATCACCACGCCAACTAATTTTTGCGCTTTAAGTGGAGACACAGTTTCACCATGTTGGCCAGGCTGGTCTTAAACTCCCAACCTCTAGTGCTCCACCTGCCTCTGCCTCCCTAAGTGCCGGGATTTGAATCTCACTTCTTAATGGTTTCTCTTCCCTTAGTTTGGATGGTACCGTAGACACCAATTTTCTCCCTCCTACTTTAAAAAATCATCCTTTATTAGTTTTCTTTTCTGGCTACACTTATTGCTTCTCCTCTGTATATGACTGGTTTCCAAGATTGGTCCTAGTCTTTTTATTCTACATCAGGGGTATCCAATCTTTTGGCTTCCCTGGCTCACATTGGAAGAATTGTCTCGGACCACATATAAAATACACTAATGATGGCTAATGGGTTAAAAAATAATAATAATTACAAAAATAATTTCATAACGTTTTAAGAAAGTTTATGAATTTGTGTTGGGCCACATTCAAAGTTGTCCCGGGCCACATGCAGCCCACATATGGCCCACGTGTAGGTCGGACAAGCTTGTTCTATGTCCGGCAAAGCAAATCTGCACTTATATTTTCATGTATCTGTGTTGGTGGCTCAAGTTTACAAAACCAGCCCTGTATTCTTAACAGAATTTCAGTTTTGAGTTCTGTGCGCTACATCTTGGATTTCCCAAGGTCATCTCAAGTACAAAACCATAATTCTTATCTTTCTTTAGAAACAGATTCTACCTTCCAGGTTTTCCATTTTGGTCAGAAGCACTGTTTTTCTTTCCTCTAAAATCTGAGTTTTGGCATTTGCTTTGACTTCATCTTCTTTTTCCTTATACCTTCAGTCATAAATCTTAATCATACACACTTAGTGGCTTATGGATTCTTGCCTTTCACTTTGTTCCTTTTGACTGTAAGTCCTCAGAGGAGGACCCAATAGATTCCCAAAGCACTTGTTTTAGGGGTGGGAGAATGAACGAATTAATTATCTGCTTTCCTTTTCCCCCTTCTTTTTCTATTTCTTCTTACTAAAAAAAAATGGTTAGAGTTTTGGAAAATGGAGATATCAACATGATAGTATAGATACTCTTTAAAGAGGACTTGGAATTAGAAAACCAGGTGCAGAGTATTAATCATGAATTGCTTAACTTCTCTGAGCCTGTAAAGCAGAAATAGTAATCCTATACTTACAGCACAGAATTGTAAGAATTAAATAAGATGATCTATGAAAGTGCTTTGTAAATATTAACAAATCACTTGGGTGTAATGACTGATTTTATTCCAAAGTCTTTGAAATGGTAATGAATAATATCTAGAACATAAAGGCCTTAAAATTATAGTTATTTATTTCTATTTGATGTTCGATAATGTTGGTAATAGAAACGGTCCAGATTGCTTTGGCTTTGTTGTTGTTTGTTGTAGTCGCTCCTCACTCTCAGATCTTTGGAAATCAAAAAGTTACAGAAGAATCAGTAGCCCAAAGGGACAAGAGACATAACAGCAATATAATTTGTAAATTTGCTAAACTCAAATAGTACCAGTTTCATATGCAAAAATCCCTAACGATCAATGGACGTTTGTCAAGTTAAACTATTAGGTTGAAAATAAAGGTGAAGTCACAGGTATATTTCACTTATTTATTGATATTGGTTCACATAATTGGTTGAGCATCCACCAGGGGGAATACATGTTAATGTACGAAACCCACAAAGACACAGAAGAATTCACAGGAATATCGATGAGACATTTTATATTTGTTTCCTACTTATACTGTTACAGCTAAAATAGGATCTTACTCTATTCAGAGCACATGCAGTTTCACAAGGTATTTAATGTAAAATTAGGAATAATGGCTCAATGTAACCTTTCTAAATAGTCATGCTTAGGAAATGGACACACTTCAGCAGTAACACACTGTTTGCGTGCAAAGTTTCATGTGTTACGTTTATATCAAGCACTGTATTTAGTCTGCAGGCTCTCCCTGTTTTAAGAAGGTTTATTACCAAGGAGGTGAACTATACATGTTTCTTACTCCTTAATGGTTTCCTTGCAGATTCTTTTCCTTTTGTTTCTTTCCAAATGGTTTTATTTAAAAATGTGAAATTTTAAAAAATTCTGAACATAAATGCTTTTATGAGGGGGAAGGGAGACAAGTCTTCTCTTGTGACAACAATTATTGTCCTTATTTTTTTATTTATTCATTTTTGGGTTAATTTAGTCTGGCTAAAATTACATACATATTCATGTTTCTTAATAAGAACAAAGCTTTACTCTTGGTTATTTTCCATAAATTTGTCCTCATAAGCAATTTGATAGACATCTACTTTAACTATTAGAATGAAAGTTCACAGTGAATCCATGAAACCTGGTTTCAGATCTGTAATTCATTAACTCTTTCCCCAAAGGTCCAAATGCTTCTTTATCAGATTACTATAAAATTGCTATTCCTTCTTTTTAAAGTTCAGAGTGGGCACATATTGTAATCAAGGTATAGATTGTCTAACCATTACTAAATGCACTAGAGTTTTTAAAAAATGTAATTCCATTTTGGTCCAAAGCATTAGTTTGAAGCAACATTATGAATTGTGAAATAAGTTATAATTTTGCAAACGTGAATTTCTTGCTCAAAATAACATGAAATGTATGCCTAAGTTTTACATGAAGCTATTTTACTTTGACTGTGATTTTATCACAGATATAAGATTTATAATGTCTAATTTATGTTTAAGTATCAGTAATGTGATAGTATTTACTAAACACTCTATACAGGTATTTGTTGGACAGCAGATATTAAAGTTGCAAGGAGGATAAAATATCACCTTAAGTATTATGTTGGTGCTGATAAAAGAAAGTGTTGAAAACTCAAAAGTTGGCTGGGCATGGTGGCTCATGCCTATAATCCCAGCACTTTGGGAGGCCAAGTTAGGTGGAGTTGGAGGTCAGGAGTTGGAGGTCAGGAGTTGGCGACCAGCCTGACCAACATGGTGAAACCCTGAAAATACAAAAAAGTTAGCCAGTTGTGGTGGTGGGCACCTGTAGTCCCAGCCACTCTGGAGGCTGCGGCAGCAGAATTACTTGAACTTGGGAGGGAGAGGTTGCAGTAAGCTGAGATTGTGCCGCTGCACTCCAGCCTGGGCAACAGAGGGAGATTTCATCTCAAAAAAAAAAAAAAACACACACAAGAAACAAAAAAGAAAACAAAGCCCAAAAGTTACTTCAATTATTAGCTTCTTTGTATGAGAAGTTGACATAGAGTGTTCTGTGATTTAACTTAATTATCATATATTCTATTTCTGAAATAATTAGCCCATTCCTCTAATGGCCATAGTTAATGCACCTTTTAACTTTGCCTTTAATTTACCTTAGGCCTGATTTAACAGAAAACATTAACTATTATTTTTACAAAATGCATCTTTCATCTATGGCAATGATTTCTTTAGAAGCCTTTATTTTGAAATATTGTAAAAGTAAGTTTTATTCCAGAATCCTAAAAAAATTATGCTAAATTTTGTTTTGGTAAAGAAGCTGAAACCCAAATAGCTTCAGAAATTGGGCTTATCCAATACAGGAGAGTGGAAATGGCTGCAAAGATTTGAATGTTGAATTTACAGAATCATTACTCTGGCTGTGAATTATTTGTTTAAATTTCCATCTTATAATATGAAAAGTGGGATATGGTTTTTTACTAAAAGTTTTTTAAAAAGACCTTTTTAAATATAAAATTTAGCCATATTTTTATGTACTTTTTATTGGAATCAGTTATTAGGGTCAATACAATGTATATGATTTGACTGGCCTATTTTTCTATTTATGTTGCCTTATTCAATAGAATGTTATAATGATTTTTAAAACTTATGCACAACTGTCCACAAACCTCTATTTTGACATTGTTTAAAATAAGTAGACTTCTTTTGAAGAGTCTTTTTTTCTCAAAGTTGTTAGATCAAATTTCTTCTCCCATTTATTTTTTCAGTGAATATTTCAGGTTTATTTACTCTTTTAGTCTTAACTTTTTGATTTCAAGCGATATTTTACAATTATGTATTCTAAATTCAAATCTGTTCTCCTTGTTCTCTTCTAAATAGGCAAGATATTATTCAAATTTAGAGACTGCAGCTTAAATTTAGAGAGCACATTGGTGCAATTCCACATGAAAGACTTTAACATGAAAATTAAGAGCATGTTGGCAGTTTACTAAATGTGACTTCATATAAATCTGTAGAGTTCTGCCATATTCTTTATTTTTCTATATTTCTCTAAATGTATCCTATCCTTGAAAAACAAAATCCATAATACTCATCAAGGAAACATGAAAAATACCTAGGAATGTTTTCTGTAGATGATTTTTTTTTTTTTTACCTTTCTTCTAGGCCCCTACCATCATAATTAGGTTTTTAAACTTTTATCAATTTGGGAATGAACACATGTTGACAGATGAATGAACTCTCACTTTATTAGAGCCAATAATTAAAATAATTCCAGCCATTTTTATTTCATTCTTTTTAGCAATGAATTTGTATTGAAAAACTTAGGCACTATGACATCTGAAACATTTAATACTTACCATCATTTAGCATACAGCTGGTCTTAAAACTACTTTGTTACACATTGATATTATCCAATCATATCCTCAACAATAAAAAAGTAAATCACATTAGGGAGGAAAACATAGGGAATTGCAGAGCTGAGCTCTATATCCCCATCTGTAACATCAGATTACTAGTACCTTTCTTATTTTCTCGATGTTATAAGTAGCAAGTAAAGTACATGTAGAAGTAATATGAAAATTTATAAAGGATCTTAAATTTCTTATTACTGAGAAATTATTTAAAATCTGAAATAATTTGAGTAGTGGCTATGCAAAGAATGCTCAGAGAGTTTACTAATGCATTTTTTCCCATTTATAACTTGCAAGTTTAAAAAAAAATAGAATTTACAAAAAACAGAGAGTACCTTGATTTAGAAACAAAGATGATTTATTCTAGAAAGATCATATAGGTCCTATATATACATGCATAATTAAGGTGTTTGGCCAAAGAGGGGAAGGAAACAAGAATGAGACAAAGAGTGGCTTTTCAATGTACTCTCATGTCAAAGCATATATTAACTCTTGGCTCTGCTGTCTCCTTTATGACATGGTGATATGGTTTGGCTGTGTCCCCACCCAAATCTCATCTTGAATTCCCAAGTGTTGTGGAGGTAACCAGTGGGAGGTAATTGAATCATGGGGTCAAGCCTTTCCCATGCTGTTCTCATTATAGCAAATAAGTGTCACAAGATCTGATGGTCTTAAAAAGAGGAGTTCCCCTGCACATGCTCTCTCTCTCTTTGCCTGCTGCCATCCATGTAAAATGTGACTTGCCCCTCCTTGCCTTACATCATGATCGTGAGACTTTTCCAGTCACATGGAACTCTAAGTCCAATTAAACCTCTTTCCTTTGTAAATTGCCCAGTCTTGGGTATGTCTTTATTATGACATTAAAGCATATTTCTGAGCTGCTTTGGTGGCACAGTTTCTGTGCTTTCTTGACTTACTGTATGGTAACTTGAGTTCAGTTTCACCGTCTTTCACTTTCTCAGCTAGCAGGGACTCTGAATACTAAGAGGCCAGCCATGAAACCCCTGTAGAGGGAGGGGATGCCTCATGCTGCCCAACAGCAACCTTCTTGACTGATGAGGGCACCGCAGCGACAATTTCCAAGGGGATTCCTATCTAGTTCTCTCAATGGCAGCAGAGATGAGAGGCTTTGTAGAGTGAGTTTTTGAAATACATACATTGGGAGAAGGCAGCACCTCTGTCAGAGATCCATGTTGCTGAAGTGATTTGGCGTTGACAAGAATTCTGGAATAACCATTTACTTCAGTAGGTGTATGCATTTGCCTTTCATCTGTTGCTAACAATTTTATATTTTTATTGTCTCTCTCTGCAATTATACTAATATTCTGCTGGCCATCCTGTATGTGTCATGTGCTGTTTAAAGATTCATTTCTTCACCCTATATAATATGTTATTTGGCATATGGACAGTTCTTCATAATATGCCTGCACAGTCTTGAAAGGTTGATAGAAAAATGATTTTTACTGCCTTCTTTCATATTTACAGTTTTTTTTTCTTCAAACACTCAGTAGTCTTTTTAAGTTAAATTCCCTTCTCTTCCCTTTTTCTTATAAAGTCTTTCCTGGTCATTCTCCCATTCTCCCATCCCTTTTGGTTTTCTATTCTAGCAGTTTATTCTGCTCCTTTGTACTCTAGGAGTGACAAACCCTAAGAAAGCACTGTTAAAACCTGATTCCTCCCAGGGCTGTTCCCGAAAGCATTCGGCATCCTCTTCCTCTTTTGCCACTTTAAAGACCTTCTCTTTCATACAATGCAAGAATTTAGGGAAAAAGCATCCAGGCCAACAGAAGAAAAAGTCTTTGTCAGCTAATTATCAGTGACGATGAACTTGGTGTAATCTGAGTGACAATGGAGATCACCAGTTGTACATTAAGAAATGACCACTTTGGGAGGCCGAGGTGAGCAGATCACCTGAGGTCAGGAGTTAGAGACCAGCCTGGCCAACATGGTGAAATACCATCTCTAATAAAAATACAAAAATTAGCCAGGCATAATGGCACATGCCTATAATCCCAGCTACGTGGGAAGCTGAAGCAGCAGAATCACTGGAACCTGGGAGGCAGAGGCTGCAGTGAGCTGAGATCGTGCCACTGCACTCCAGCCTGGGTGACAGAGTGAGACTCCATATCAAAAAAGAAAAAGAATTGACTTGCAGTTTCCAACAGATTTTACTCAGTGGAAAGGCATTCCTTCAGAGCGTGAAAACATTTAGTAAACGTAATGGGTGAATTTAAAGAGAGCCATTTGCTATAACTCCCAGTGGAGACCAGAGCTTAGCAAGAAATTCTTAAGGAGGGGTTTTTGGACCAAACATGTCAGCATTCTTTAACAGGTGGTAGATCTAGATATGGACGATTAAAATTTTACTCTTGTTTGAAATGTTTTTAAATGAAAACACATGTATTTTATACATTAGTATTATACCTAAAGCCATAAAAATGACATTTTAAAATCAGGATTTCAATATATAGCCTATACAGGTATTGATCGACTTATGACCTATGCAACTTACGACCATTCGACTTTACGACCACAATCGCTAGCCACGATTGCTCCGCTTCTGGCAGCGCAAACGTTGCCCAGCTAGGCGTACGACAATACGGACCAGCTTCTGGCAGCACTACCATCTCCGCGTGCCTATAACCTACTCAACTTACGACCAAATTGTGTTACGACCGGTCTGTCGGAACCAATCGTGGTCGTAAGTCGAGCACTAGCTGTAGAACAACTTAAGTAGTTAGATAACTTAATCTATGCAGATATAATGGAGAGTCTAAATAAATAAAAGTTCTAAATAGTGACCAACTTACAATGTGACTAATTTAACCACCCAATTGTCAAACTTGACTTCTATGAGGAAACTTCTAACATTTAGGCCCTGTGTTTCTTTGGTATAGACACCAAAGATTAGAAGCGGGTGGCTTGAGGGCCATACAATTAGAAAATATTTTTGGGAAACACTTAAGCATCAGATGAGTTTATAGAAAGATCCAGATTGCTGGTTACTTTTGGGAGTGGAAACTGATAACACTGGACTTGAGTTCAAGATTGCCCACCCCACTCCCATAAGGCAATAACCATCTGATTGGCCCTGAGCAGTGGTTGTGTCCTTTGGGGATAAATGCTTTTGGGTTCAACACAGTTCACACCCATTGTTCCTCTCTCTCTCTCTCTCTCTCTCTCTCTCTCTTTTTTAAACACATAGTCCATTTCATTCACTCCCTTTGTGTAGGTAATCCTTGTAATTGTCTGAATTTGTGACCTGATGTAAATGCTGATACAAACTCATAGAACATGGATTCTTTTGGGAAGAAACTTGTGCAAATGAATTAATTCTCACTGAATCATTTGGCTGGGCCAAATCATTATCAAAAAAATAAAGAAATTGGATAATGTTTTACTGGTTTATAATTGTGTTTGTGTTTTTATATTTATCTCTATGTATGTATCCATATGTGTGTGGATACATGTACATGTATGCATATATATATATACATATATAGAGAGATATACATATATATCTATATATAATGTGGTTTCTGCCTAAAGGGTGACTGTAGATGTTGAGATGAAACATTAATTTTCACTATTGTGGTATATTTAATGAAATCTGGTCATATTTAGCCAAATGCCTTTTGACTTTTAAAACATTAGATGGAATTCAGTTAGATAACAGAATAGTCAGTATCTATTCATTGATCGCTTTCAAAATATGTTATTTGGTCCTATTCTCCTCAGCTTACTTTAGTCTATATGTTGTAAATGTCTGCAAATCTGCAGCCGTATATGATTTCCCATACTTCAGTTTCCACAGTGATGTGCAACAGACATTGATCTTTTCCTAATGCAGTAATAAGCTAGAAGCATTTTTCAAACATGGGCACTTTATTTGCTTTATTATCATCAAGAACAAAAGGAAATGCATTTGGCCAAGGTCAGTATGAGGGGAACGCTGAAACCTGTGCCAGAAAGCCTTCTGCTCTTCTGGTTCATTAATGCTATCCATTTGGCTCCAGTCTTCCCTGATTTAAGATATGAAGTATGTTGATGTTTCCAACTGCCAAGGCAGTTGTCTGACTCTGAATCTGTGGGTCAATTCCATCTTTTTAAGTACACCATTTCATTCATAGACTCTTAGAACTGGAAGAGAGCTTAACATGTGATCTAACTCATTCATCTGCTTCCAGGCAGGAGAGCAATAAAAATGTCTCAGGAAGAGAACGATTTTCTTCATTTGTCAAATTTCCCAAGTATAGGAACCTATGATCTTTCTTGTTCGATATGCAGTGTCTAAATATAATTCTCTTATCAGTCAGTTCTTCTTAATATCTAACTGAGATTTTCCCAGCAAATCAAACATTGTTTTGTTTTATGTTGTCCATAATGAATACTAGAAAATAAAACTCTGAGAGTCTACCTTTCAGCTAACTCTTTTTTTTCCTTTAGTGCTTCATGTGTCGTTATCTTCAGGTTTTCTACACTTTTCTTAAGTTGCTGCATACTGGTACGTTAAGAAAATCATGCCAATCAAGAATGACTTAGAAAACTGACAAGAGATTCGTGTGTGTGTGTGTGTGTGTACATTCCGGTTTTAGAATTACCAAAAGAAATACAAAAATCTGATTAGTGCATGGCTATAAAGCCTGTTGTACATTTCTTTATTCACTTATTCGGTATTTTTGAGTGCCTACTTTGTAGCAGGCACGTAATACATACTGCATGGCTCATGATGAGGAATAGACACTTAAAACATACACCAAAATCATTTGATTATATTTTGACCCTTTGGAGCTTTTTCAATTAGTATGTCATTTTCACAATGCAGTCCACTCTCAAATTTTTATGGAATTAAGCCAAATATATGTAACAAATGAAATACCTTGACGTTTACAGTTAGGCCAGTCTATATTCCACAAACATAGAGGGAGACAGTTGACAGAAAAGACTAAGAAAATTAGGTTTGGAAAATACCAGGAAATTTTCATGGGAAATTCTGCCTCCTTCTCTATGAGAGAGTGACATTTGGGGTTTCCACTCTCAACATCTAGCCTTGAGCTGCCTTGTGAATGGAAAAGTGTGTTTGTTTTTTTTCTTGGCACACACTGGAATTTAAAGATGCACCCGTGCATTAAGAACCACATCGAGTAGACTGGCAGTTACCCTTCCTATGACACATCATATAATAACGAAACACAGGGAAGTCTGTCAGGAAATTCATGACTTGATACAAATACAAACTTTCCTCAGCCAAGACTTTACCTGGTGTCTGGTTATATCATTGGTGTTTTCTATATTTCCACACATGTTTCACTCATTCTAATTTAAGAACAAAAATAGAGGCTATGGACTTCACCATACCACAATACTTCACATGTATGGTTTCCTCATTGGCTCTCGGAGTATATACTTTCCCAATTGTTAATTTCCTTGACAAAAAAACAATTGTTATGTTTAGATGGACATGTAGCTACGCATACACATATATATAACTATCCTCCAAATTGTTACCATGATGTCAATTTAATGTGAATCTGGAGTGGCTCCATAGTAAGACCTAGTTGCTCAGAGTAGCAAAATGAAAATAACATTGAATATTTAGCTTGTAATCCAGATGTCAAAATAGAATGCCTTTTATATGCATATTGTATGCATCAAAGCAAACAGAATTTATAGTCATCTTACTGAAACCAGATTGAATTTAGATTCTGAAAACATACAAGAGATCAAAAGATGCTAAATGGAAATAAATAGAACAAGAAACATTACTTATTTAGTGTGTCTGTCATCTATAGTATTTTCATATTTTTCTTCACTTTAATGAGTATATATCATTTATATATACATGGATTTCTTATTTTCACTGCTACTCATAATTCTCTAACCTCAGTTTTTCCCATGAGGTCTTACATTCCTCAAGAGTTGAATTGTCAACTCTAGGAGAAGAAAACTGTATGTTAATTGGCTTGAAAATGTGCCCTCAGGGGACTGTGTGCCACTGTGGATAGCTCAGGGCTCGAGGCAGCTAAGAATGTACGCTCAATCTTTTGTGCCTTTCTTCTCAATTTCTGAATTTCTACAGAGCTTATACCTTTCTCTCATAATCTCTGCTGTTTTTCTTTTCTTTACTAACTTTCCTCGTGACTATTAATAACACAATTGGTAGATGAATGGGGGTCAGTAATGGTATATAGAGTTGGTTGAGAAGGGGATGGAAACCACTGTATTCTATTGTATCAGACTCTGAATCAACCCATTTTAGAGTATCCTTCTAACTCCTTTATGTTCCTTCATTACTTCTTGTTTATTCTACTAAGACTTACAATGGAGTCATTAGAATCCACTGTATTTCTCTCCATTGAATAAACAAAGTGACTATGGCTTGCAACCAAGCAACCTGAAAACCAGCTTGTTTAATTTTATATTTAGTTAATTTGTACAGGGTATTGGATTTTGAATAAATAATATTCGGGCTTCTTTTACACGGAGCCTTCCCTTGGGAGTACTATGCATTGTTATTACTACTATAACTGTGTTAAACTTGTTGCTACTAATGTCACAAGAAATAAGAAGTGTCACAGTGTAACAAGAAATCTCTCACTTGTATTGTATTTACATTTAATCTCTATTGAACTAATCCTTTCCTAAGGGGAAACATTTTTTCCTAAAGAGGTATAATTCCCTTTACACATAACCTGGGAATATATATTATATCCTTTATACTAGATTTACTTTATTTTGAATTTCAACTTTGCCAAATTATAGTGATCACCAGAGAAATATTATCAAACATCATGCTTCTTTTTGGTATGTTATAATTGACCCTCAGAATTTCTGCTTGAGTTTGGTAATACATTTTATAGTCTTTAGTGAATTACTAACACATTGGCCAGGACATGAAGTTTTCCCATATTAGAATTTCCATAAGCTCCTTTTTGAACTTGATAAGCTCTTCCTACGTTGCCTGTATGATCTAGATTCACATATGCTGAAACCAAATGCCTTCCAGGCTCCTATGGCACCTTTCTCTGCCATCTATTTCCTTTAAAAAAAATCTATATTTTAAATGCATGTCTGCTTTTTTGATCATTAGACTCTACTATATTCCACTATATTCATCTCCATCAAGTGAAACAAAGTGACTGGACGCTCTCAACCCAGCAACTTGTAAACCTGCTTGGTTGATTTCATATTTAATTCATTTTACAGGGCATTGAATTTTGCATAAATAACTCATGCTTCTGTTTATACAGAGCATCCCCATGGGGTGCTGTGCACTGTTATTACTATTATTATTGGGTTAAACTTATTGCTGCCAGTGTCACATTTAATTGTGAATTAGTAGAATCCCTTTTCCTGATGTTGATGTACAATCCCATTTCATGTCTTTACCCATGAATTCATAACTTTATTCATATAAGAAGGCAATTTGGAAAAGGATAAAGAGAAGATTCATTCATCTTAAACAGTAACAAGACAAAATATAGTTTAGATAGGCATGAGCCATCATATCTTTTTTTAAAAATAGTTTATGAAATTTTTAACAGGCAAAAAGAAGGAAAGGGAAGATTTTCTTCTTTTCTTTACAGATAGTCCCTATGTTTAGCAAATGCAGGCCAAGCATCCTCTCATTCTCATTCTCTCTCTCTCCCTCTGACATCAAGCAAAGTAAGAAATAGTGCCTTTTGAATAGGAGATTTCCTTTAATTACATTGGGGAAGTGATAATGGTAGGTATTGCATGTTTAATGTAATGTTCTGGATGCCCCTTTTCTTTCTTTCTTCTTTCCCCCGTTCACATCCACCTCCTCTTGAGCAGAAATAAAAGGTTCAAGGCTTGTCAGCATCAGTTTATAGATAGCTGTTTAAAAATAATGAGATATTGGGTATTGTAAGGCTCAGGGCTGTCTTGCCAGACTCATTTATTTCCATTCACCTTTTGTCAGAATTGCAGACAGAAGACATTCAATTAAAACTTGTCACCTGTTGCAGATGACATAATTTGTACTTGTATGTGTCATAGATTAGGGCTCCATGCTTCAGATGAAGCAACTTTACCTCTGGTAGAACATCTCCCCTGCTAAATATTTTGTTTATGGTTATTTCCGATTTCTGTCATTGCAATCTCAGCTCCGATGCAGATTATAAATTTAGCACATGATCCCCAGAACCAGCCAAGAGCAGTCAATCATATGTGGAGAGGGAAACAAATAGAAGAAGGGACTTCTTTGGGGTTATGTCCTATGCACAGAAATCCACAACTGTACTTTGGATGCAACTTGAATCTGAAACAGAGGGAAGCCTTTGTAATTTCCTATGCAAGCCTCACATGTTTAATAGTCCAGATAGCTATCAGGAGACGAAAACGAAAGACTTCCCCTTGCTAATTGTTAATTCATCTGTAGAGCAAGGAAGCTTTAATGTGAGTCATGGCTTTTATCTCTTTTAGTGACTGAGGAATCTGTTTTTTTTTTTTTTTTTTTTTAAAGCCCGCCTAATGGATATGCATTTTCTCTCCCTGTGTGATTTTTCTCTTTTATATCATCAGCCATTATAATGTTTCCACATGCAGCCAAGCAGCTTCCAAAGTTTCTGAATTGTTGTCATGATATTCCAGCATAAGTAAATGTAATCATTGGCCGGGGGAGTTTGTGGAAAATCGACTCTGTGGGTCTCCCTCCCGAACTGTAAAGTTCAACTGGAAGGTGGCTTTCCTTCCATGGCCCTTGAAAAACACACCTTGTCTAATGTGCAGTGTTAGTCTGAAGACCAGGAGCAGGGAAATTAATATCCTTCAGTCCCTGCCTCAGTGGGAAAAAAGAGGAATGGAATCTTTTTATCACTTTAGGTTTTTGTTCACGGTCTCATAGCTGTAAACTTTTAAAGGTGAAATCACCTTACAAAGTGATAGATGCAAAATCACTTAGACCTTTTGAGTAAGAGTGTTCATTCTTTTTTCCTCCTGCTAGTTCATCATTCTGCCTGCCTTTTATATGTGCCCCATATCATGATGCAGGTATTGTTTACCTCCATAATGGGCTTTCAGCTGCCTGTGTTTCTGCTTTTGGAACATATACTAAATGCTCTTTTCCAAAAACAGACTTTGATGGCGGAGAAGCCGTTTAAACACAGTGCTTAGGAAAATGAATTCTGCAGCCATTCTCTCCCACTTCCACTCCTGTTTCTGCCTCTTACTAGTTCCGGTTTTCTCATCTGTAAAATGGGATGATAATAGCATCTGCCTCATAGAATTGCTATAAGGATTAAATGTGTTAGTATGTGTTAAGTCATGAAGCCGTTGCCTAGCACATGATATGTTTTCAATAACTAGAGACTGCTAGTCACCGGCCATGATTTTGGTTTATCCCAAGATACTTCATGCACAGACTGATTAATTCATTTAACAACGAAGACATTGCTTGGTAGGGAGGGGTAGGTATAATGAGTTAAACTGTTGAAATAGAAAGAAAAAGGCTAAATCATGAACTATATTTAACAGTATAGTAATCTATTTTGAGAAGAGGCAATATAGTTAGATAAAATATCTAGCGGTTGGTTTCTTTAATTATCTTATATGATCCTCACAAATTTGATATGCTTAGATTCTCCTTGGAGTATACATGTTAATATACAAATGATTTTCCCTACTCCTCTTGCTGAGAAGCCTGTAAATATGCACAGCTACTCTAGGTTAAATGGGTACCCTCTCTCAGGATATTGTCCCAAAGGAGAACCCCATCAGGGGCTGGCACTAAAATTCTCACTGCTGTGGCTGATACTGCTAATCTGCCTTTGCTTATTTTCCTGCTGCTCCTCAAAGGGATTTTTCTCTATGCTCTGTTTATGATGGTTCCCTCATAGAAATCTCAGGAGAATTCAAGGGTGCTGTTGGATATTTCTCTTTCCCAAGGGAAGGAGGGAGGTGGCCTTAGGCAGCAAAGGTAATTACTGTATG
Organism: Sapajus apella; assembly: GCF_009761245.1. Taxonomy (NCBI): domain Eukaryota; kingdom Metazoa; phylum Chordata; class Mammalia; order Primates; family Cebidae; genus Sapajus; species Sapajus apella. Next base: position 19,408,285 of record NW_022436962.1, on the reverse strand, counting down.
AGGAAGACGTATAGTGCAGGAAGAAGTTCCCATCCTCTTTACCTTATTGTTTCAGAAGTCCTGACTTTCCAGTCTGCTCCCAATAAATACTCAATTACAGTCTATCTTTGATGACATTTATGTAACACAACAGTTTGCTTATTGTAGTATTCATTAACTATCTTTTCAAAATCATTAATACTTTAATGTGAATATTTGCATCTTTCTTAAGTATTCCAGGGGTCTATATAATTAATGCTTTTCTGCAAATTTGTGTTTAGGAACATAATAAATGTATTATCTGTAAATTAGGAAAGTAGGCTAGAGCATCCTTGTGTAATTCTCTGAAGGGGAGATTTTTTATTATCCTATGAAATGCCTCTGACTTTGTGCTATTAAAGATGTGAAAAACAGTTTTGACTTTGGACTACAGAATATTATAAAAATTTGCATTTGGGCATAAAATGTAGACTCAAAATTAGCTGACCTAAGAAGACCTTGGGCTGAACTCTTTTACTTCTATTGGTGTTTATTTGTCTTGAAGCATATTTTTTTGCCTCCTTGCCCTACTCTTGCTTTCTCAATTTTGTAAATTCTGACAATGTGTAAGATTTGCAATTCCCTCGTGGCAATGTAGGCAAATGCAGTATTTGAAAGAAGAAGCAATGTGAAACATTGTTAGGTAGGTAATGCCAACTATTAAAATCTTTTATTTAAGAAAAAGATAATGGCAATCTACACATGAATAGAAAATCTAATTGCCTTAATTAACTTCTAATCCTGTCAAACATTGAACATTGTGGGTATTTTATTTCCTGGGAGAAATCTTATTTTTAAACTTCTTCAAAAGTGGTTTTCAAGTGGAGTCCAAACAGAAATTGTTTGTGTTTAAGATTGAGAAGGTATATAGAGACAGGCTTTGCCAACTTTCGTGGAAATATTTGGATTATATTATTGTTTGTTTATGACAAATCTGGATTTCCCAGGTTGTGATCATAAATATTGTTTGTTTCTGCTAAAATGGTTAGTTCGAATATTTTAAATGTATTAGTTTAATTGGATAATTATAAATTCTCCAACTTTGCATTGTGTACTTATAGCTAAACTCAGGAAAAGCATCTTTTTTAAAAAATAGAATTTTGATTTGTTTCTGTATCTCTTCTAAATAATCACAATCTAAATGATATTATTAGTGATAGGAATGTGCAGGAAATAAAATATTTCTAGATATTAGATATTTCTAATATCTAGATATTTCTATAAATCACTTAGACATCAAACAATATTATTATTTGGCTTTTATCCTTTAAGTTATTTTACCATTCCATCACATCTCAAATCTGTTTACCTACAGAATTGTGATGGGATAGATTGTAACACTATATGCAGATAGATGTTCAATAAATGATCTTGGCATTTTAAGATTTAGAAAATATTTTAAGTACATTTGTATAATAACCATAATATAATGTTATTGGATCATTATAGCAAAACATCATGGAAAATATGTTCTTTATATCCATCTTATATTTGGAAAAGCAAATAAGAGACTCATCAATGTTTATAGATATAGTTATGGAAAGAGCTAAAGAACTGAACCATTCTGACTTGCAAACTATGCTTTATTTCCTTTGACACATTCTTTGCATAATATTTAAGATAAAGTACTTAAGATAGAGTATTATGTAATTACAGTTGAAAACATTAATAAGGAAAACTTTAATCTTCACAAAATTGTGATTACAGATAATAGACCAAGCTCATAGGGATTTAAACATTGATTATTAGCTATCCTTCATTTTGATATATACAAGGCTAAAACTTTTAGTCCAGAGCATATAACAAAATTACTATAAATTAGTTGTACTTACAAACAATTACATAAAAATAATCTTATTTGGTAATTTGTATTATATTTCTCTTTTCCTGGCCTCTCTTCATTTTTTATTAGATTTATATTTATTTTTAACTCAAAACATTATTTGCATGTATTCCTCCTAATGAGAAATCACGGCTTAAGTCTATGTCCAGGAAATGGTGATAGAGATAGAATTGTCATTCAATGCTTTTGACTTAGAATATTTTAAACTTAATAGCATTACTTTTTAGTTAAATACTTCTGTCCTTTGCAATCTACCTTTTATCACAATAAAATTTGCTTTTTAATGAGAAGAAATGTAGTATCCCAATTATGCAGAGTTTGTTTTCCATTGACTTTTCTAAAAATTATGAGAGGTGCTTTTTCATAATCCAATGTTTAATTTTCTGAAATCCTGCCTCATTTATGATATGGTGCTTTAATTGTATTGGTGTTTTTAATTGTTTTTAAATTTTTTTTCTGGAAAAACATTAAAAATAGAATTATGTTGAAACTATACAAATATCTTAAGGATATCTATACAGTATTGTTTTATAAGACCATTTAAAATAACATTATTGAATTTAAGTGCATATGTTATGATGATTTACATAAATAAACCTATTTTTAATGTTGCAGAAATAAAGAGGCTTTATCACATGTTTGAAGACACATTTTGGACTGTTTTAACTTTTAGACCTATATCCCTTGTGTGTAGGTGTTTATATGATTGTCCTGAGGGGAAAAACTTGTTTTACTGGTAGTGTTTTTCCCTCAATGTAACTGAATAAATTGATGATTACTTTCATTATGATGTGGAAGTAGTTGCATCTGTATGTTACTAGGATTTTGGTTCAAACAGTTCACCAAGTATGAAGTCAGATAAACCAAAAATTACCAATAATAAAATCGTCATCCCACTACACAATGCATAAAAGACAGATTTTTCCAGATTTTGAAAATGAGTTAAAAGCAGTAGAAATGTTTTCTACTTTATTTGAAATATTTGAAATTGAAAATATTTGTCTGCTTTTTACAGGGAATGAAAAATTCACAAGTATCAGTTATTATGATCCTTTAAAATATATTGGCTCTAGAAATTTTTACCATTAATTATTACCTAAACTTGAGGAGAATATTACTGCATATGGAGTCTGTGTCAACTCTTACTATATAATTATGTAATCTGTTTTTATGAGTCTCAATAGCTAATCTTTTTCTACTATCATATAAATAAAATTACAAATCATAAAAGAATGCATTGTCCAATTAATCTTTATTTAGGAAATAAAGTGTAAAATCATGACTTATGTGAAAAGTTTTTCACAAGATAGGTGTATAGTCAGGATGAATGAATGGATGGATGGGAAGGTTGAGATGTATATATGAGCGTATGGATAGATAGTTATTGATCTACACACACACAGGAAGGGATGTGGGGTAGAAACATAAGAGAGCACCCTCTTAGAATTGTGAGGCATGGAATAGGTAATATGAATTTTTCTGTAGTCGCCTTCTGAAGTTGAAATAGAAATGCATAGTAATGGAATGTATTTGATAATATTTAAAGAATGAGTCTCTACAAATACAAAAAAAAAAAAAAACCCGTAACACATAATAAGAACCCTGTCGATCAATGACGTGCATTTTTTCTTCGTGATGTATCATAGCTAGTTTTCACTGTTGCTCTTTCTTTGTACACTTAGCCCAGTTGGCTAAACCACTTGATGGCTTTAATGTGATATAACTGAATGTTTGAATTGTTTTCCACCAAGACCTTGAATCAAGTCACTCAGCCATGGTCTTCTTCCACAGGCCTTCATAATGGACAAAACTCTATTGTCAGAAACTCACCAGCTCTGACTTCTAGGTTAGACAATATGTAGTGTTTTGTTCAATATATGAGGACATATTGCTAATGGCGAATACATTTTTTGACAAGCATGAAAGGCAAATTTAGGGAGTCTACAAACCCAATCAAGATTTATTCTGCCAGCTTTCTTGGCTCTGACAATCGTAGAGATGTCCAAAAATGTTTCCTCTCTCTTTAGCTTTTGCTGTCGGTTTCTCTCTCCCTGCCTTCTCTTTACACTTCTAATAATATCAGATTAAATGTTCTCATTGGGTTGGAATTGGATGACAAATATGTGAGGATATAATTAGTGTCATATGCTTTTAATGTTTTAGTAAGATTTTGAATTTGCAAAACTCATGTAATGAAACAGGTTTCAACATGTCTTAGATGACCAGATAAAATGTGGTCACCCTCAACTGGAAAAATATTCTGAAGAAAATTTTGAAGAGAAAGATGAAAAAAAGATAAATCATGATAAAAGTGGAGAGAAGAAGGTGGCGTTAAACTTTATTAAATATAGATGCAATAAAAATAGAACATTAGGAATTCGATGAACAAAGGAACACACCTGCTGGAGGCATGAAGTGCTTTAAAGGCAGCAGTAAAAGAAATATAACTTCTTTGTGACCAACATGCATGGCAATTTTCAGTGAATAGTTAATAACCATACCTAACTTTTGGTTTTTGATATTTGTTTGTTTAACCTATTTAACTTTTCTCAACGTTGTCTCCTGATTTTATTTACGCTGTATTCTGATGTTTCAATATGACAATTCAGACTTTATCTAGAACCAAATATTTGTGTGTTCCACTAAAAGATAATCAACTCTTAAAGTAGTATTAAGATAATATGAAAAATTGTTTTCCTAATAATCTTTTAATATTTAAGTAATATACTTACTATAAGTATTCACATAGAAATATATCTGCCTTTCCCAAATTGTTTCATATAACTCAGATAACCCACAACTCACACATTCTGCATGACATTAATAAGTATTCCAAAAAACCCCAGCTCTGGTTCAACTGGTTTGCAAAACATTGCATGTGCTATGTATCTTCCTCTTAGAGTTTCACAGAGCCCATTGCATATTAATGGCTCTGAGAGGACTTAAGTAAAAATAGTAATACTGATGATGCTGTTAAACCAAATCTCTTTCCTAAACAGTTTGAGAAATACCAAAATATGTACATGAATTACATGGTTGGACTTATAAATGGGTAATTTTACATTGTTATATCAATTAAGGTACAACCTAATACCATAAAAAGAGTGTCTCCTCACTTCTGCTCCCAAGTAATCATCCTTATATTTGGTAGGGATTTATGTGGTCCTGTGCTAAACTTTATAATTACAGGCTGGAAACTAGATTATTAACAAGCTCTTCCCTATCACTTCCTGATATTAATGAAATTTTCCTATATTTTTAATCCCATTCATTCCCTTGGTTTTTTCCGTAATCTTTTAAATCCACTGCCAGAAAAATCCCCTTTGAATCTTGACCCAACTCATCACTTTTTGGGAAAAAGTTTTATTCCTGACAGACTACTTTGGCCTACTTTCCAGCTTCACCCTTTAGTTCTCTCCTATTAATGTGCCCTTCCTTCAACATCCAGGCCTTTGGAACTCTTTGGGAAGCTCCTCTTTATTTTTTTTGAGATGGAGCTTTGCTCTTGTTGCCCAGGCTGGAGTGCAATGGCACGATCTTGACTCACCACGACCTGTGCCTCCCGTGTTCAAGTGATTCTCCTGCCTCAGCCTCCCTAGTAGCTGGGATTACAGGCATGCGCCACCACGCTAGGCCAGTTTTGTAGTTTTAGTAGAGATGGGATTTTCCCATGTTGGTCAGGCTGGTCTTGAACTGGCGACCTCAGGTGATCTGCCCACCTCGGCTTCCCAAAGTGCTGGGATTAAAGGTGTGAGCCAATGAGCCCAGCTGGGAAGCTCCTCTTTCTGTTCTGTATTCAGCCTATACCTGTTCTCAGTTTTCTTACATATGAGAATAAATACAAATTTGTGCCAATATGTAAATAACATTCCCCTTCAGAGACATATTGACATTTTGATATGGAACAATTATTGTATCTCGCGGGAGTGAATCTTGTAGTGTTAATTCCAGCCTCCCTCAATATAGGTGTTCTTTTTTTTTTTTTTTTTTTTTTTTTTTTGAGATGAAGTCTCACTCTGTCATGCAGGCTGGAGTGCAGTGGTGCGATCTCACCTCACTGCAACCTCTACCTCCTGGGTTCAGGTGATTCTCCTGCCTCAGCCTCCCAAGTATCAGGGACTACAGGCACACACCACCATGCCCGGCTAATTTTTTTGTATGTGTTAGTAGAGATGGGGTTTCACTATGTTGGCCAGGCTGGTCTTGAACTCCTTTGTGATCTGCCCACCTCGGCCTCCCAAAGTGCTGGGGTGCTCTTTATTCAGCTCAGTTCCACAGGTCCATACTGAGGCCTCTGGAAGACTGGAGGAGAGTTGGATAGCTCTTGATCTACTTGATCCTACACATTGAGCTTTCAGGGCTGACTGATGAAGAGGATACAAAATACCAGTGTCTTTAAGAAACTATACTACCACCACATAGTGGCTCCTTAATCCACACGAAAATCAGCCTTTTCTTTGATGTGCAAATAGTGACCTCGATGGCTTTGCCCAAAATGTCTTTTGGGTCTGTCATCTGCTAGCAGATTTGGTTTTCAACTTCTGGCAATTTTGATTTAGCCACCACTTATTTACATTAGTACCCCTGGTCTATTCTGCATTCTACTGTTTGTCACCTATGTGCCCTTGGGGGATATTATCTATGTATTTGATTGGTCTCAAAGATAGCTGCCTTAATAGTAAGCTGGTGTCTCTTTTTGCTCACAGGGGTGCGTCTTGACAGAGTACGCGGAGGTCGGCAGAAGTACAAGCGCAGAATAGATGCGGAGAACAGCCCATACCTGAACCCTCAGCTGGTTCAGCCAGCCAAAAAGCCATGTAAGTACAGCAGATGTGTCTGGCTTCCCAGAACGTGAAATCCTCCCAGTTGGCCCTACGTACATCAGCTTTGGCATGCCCATCCCTACTGACTCCAAGGAGACTTCTCTTTGTTGGAGAACAGTGGCTCTACTCCCAAGGATTGTCTGTGAGGAGGAACAGAAACTCAGCTAATTATCTTGTTTTTTCTTTTAAAGATATCGGTGGTTTTCTCTCTCCAGCCTTCTTTTTACCTAGTCATTTTGTGGAAGCATAAGCATATTAATGCATAGCTTATACAGTGTGAATTTTACGTTTACTGGTTATCTTTATTTGCAGAGGTACATAAAATGGATCATATTGTGATCATTAGTTCACTGGAGCTGTTAGTTTCAGATTTCACAAGAAAGTGATTTTTGTAGTTTTCACTAACTAAATGAGTTTGACTGCTCAACCTCCCAATGAAAATACATTAGGGGCCTCATTAATTTGAAGCTACAGAAGGTTAACACAATAGCTAGCAATAGATTAAAACAAGAATGGGCACTACTAATAACAAGCATAGGTTGCTAGTTCCATCTGAGATGCCCTTATGGGTGATATGAATTGTTTTTAAAGAGCTCATGGTTTTATGTGGCCAAGTTGCAATTTGAAAGGATGACTGGTACATTGCTAAAATGCAAGCCCCATTCTTTTTGTCATTAACTAAAAAGAGTTGGACTATAGATTGAGGCAATAACAGTATCCCATTTTCTGAAAATCAGTTAATAGTTGCAGTGCAATAGAACTAGCGTTTTAGGATGTTTATGAATAGGGTTCCTACTGAGCATGGAGGAGTGCTTTGGTGAAAACAGTTCTCACATTTAGCTGTCTTTGTCTAAGAAGATACAACCGGCACTCACCAGAGGAAAATGCATCTGTAGCAGTTCTAGGAAAGACATAGGTAATTTTTGATCTGCCTCCAAAGAAGAGGTGTCTACTTCTAATTCAGATTCTCCAGGAGGGGTCACTGCTGTGCATCATACATATGTGAGCATATGGGGATCTGTTAAATAAATAAAACAGACCCTGAACTGTAAATGAAAGGACATTTTAGCTATGTCAAAGGAAAAACAACCAGTTTTACATAAAATTAAAGCTTAAGTGAACATATGGCATAGTTTCCTTTTGCCTTTCCAAAAAACATTATGTTGATTATACCTTCAATTGTCCAATCTGGCATCTTCTCCTCAGCCTGCATAAGCCGTTTGGCATTCTGCAAATACAATCGAGGACTGCATTAAGCAGATTTTGCACATTATAATAAAAAAACTCTCTGATAATACAATAAAATGCAATAAACATTAATGCTTAATTTCATTAGAGGTTTAGTTTTCCTGAATTCACTAATATACAGACTGCCCGTTTCTCATTTATTTTATACAAATGTTGACTGAAACCATTGATAATTTCCTTTACTGAAAGAAAAACGAGCGCCACCCCATTTGTAAGTTGAAAGGATAGAGAAACGTCTATAGTTTTCTTCGTAAACCTGAGAAATTGGGAAGTGGCTTGTCAAGTACCTCTAAGAAGATTACAGCAATTTCAGTGAGCTCCATTTGTCTGAGATAAAGAGGACTCCTAATAAATCATTACTCATTATCTAAAGGCCTCTGTGTTAATTTTCCTTAGTCCATCCAATTAGTGTGTTTTTGTAACAAACATTTATAAAACTTAATTTTCAGATCCTGTCAGATAAGTGTCAAGAGACTATGCTTGGGCTTTTCTGAGAAAGTGGCTGGGGAGGTTTCTGGACCCTGACTGATTGTGTACTACAAAGGCCCAGGAATGAAAATTGGGTTCTATTGATTCTAATTAGGGAAACATTAAATAAGATTTACCTAGAAAGAGTGCTGCCGGCTATTCCTTTTCTGAATGATGGGAATTTCTAAACTTTAGCCAGATTTCTCTGACCCCTCATGTCAAGTATCCATTGACTCGGATAAAGCCAGTGCTATGTTCCCTGTACTAAAAAAAACTGGAATCATGATTACCTTTGGACATGTTTTCCTGCTCTTTACTATTGTATTTGCTTCTAATCCTGAGAATCTAGTGGTTGCTGACAGGTTTTGTTGCATTGTCAGAGCAATGAAAGTTGAAACTTTTCCAAGCATAACTAAAAATACAGGGTGTTGTTTCTGTAGCATATTTAAAAGAAAGCCATTTTCTGTCGATCCTGCAAATTGAAAATTAATCTCTATTTGATTTTTAATTATTTTCTAGAAAACAGTATTGGGGAATATTTCCTCCCAAATCTGCCTATTCCATTTGATGATGATAGACTATTATCTGTTGTCTATTTGAAATAAGTGTAATTAATATGGGAGCCATATTTAGAAATTTTTTAAATGTTAGAAAAAGTGCTAACGATAGCTTGGACAAGTCTCATTCTTTCATGAAAGGAGATAAAAAGAATGCTATGTCTAATTCCAAGTTATGTGAAGTCTTTTATATTGGGTTAAAAACTTACAGCAAAAGGCAAAGAGTCTGGTAAACACATTGGGAACTTTGGCTGTGTTCACAAGAATCTCATTTAAAGTCCTGGTTTCTACAGTAATAGTACATAGAACATTTAAATATATGGGTTTATTCTTACCCATTTGTATCTCCTCACTTAGAATAAAATATAAAATCTTAAGCTACATATAGAAATTGAAAATAGGGCCAACAAGAAAAATCATTCTGTTAGCAAGGCTTTACAGCCTCTTCCATAAACTCTCACATGCCCCTGAGCAATAAAACACATTTGATGTGATGCCCTCCATTTGTCTCTAGTGTTTATTTTGTGAAGGATTTTTAAAGCATATATCACAAATTTCAGACAGATAAATCTGAACAGAGAATGAACTAAGGACAACAGATGAAAATAGAGCATTAAAGAATTTGACACACAGAAGAGAAAATGACTGTAACATTTAAGTAGGAGTATTTTTATGGAAACATATTAGCTGTATTTGGAAGGTTGGCTGGATGTGTGGGGAGCGAGAGAAAGAAGAAATTCCTATTTAATGCATCCCACGGAGATAGAGTTATACAGTCAGTAATTCACCAAGGCAGAAGGGCTCTGACCTTTGCTCTTCTTTAAAGGAATTAAGACAATTAATGACTTTCATGCCCATTATGACTATGGGCATTAGTAGTTCTTTGCCTCCTGCATTATGGTCTATATTTCAGTGGTGTACTGGGGGTTTTATTGTAAGCTGTTGTATACCATTTAATCTACTTCCCAAATCCCACTTAAGAATCAAAGCACAAACTCAGAAAGCATCTAACTTCTCTTATCTGTTTGCTATAAAAATTTTCACTACAGGACAGATGCTTCATTCCAGCAAAAGCAGGTAGAGCAAAGAAGAAAAAAACGACTACCTTCTATCATGACTGCAATGGCTTATGTCTGGCTATGAGCTTTCCTGAACACTGTTTAATATATACATCTAAGCCATAATTGGAATATTTAAGGTTTATTGTAGGCTATTTGGATTGTTTTTCAAAGCACAAAATACTCTAGGGTTTATAAAAGAGGGATGTTACTGCTAGTGATCTTGTAGTGCTCTGGTCTGATCTTACAGATAACAAGATTGTCTCACATTTGTTGGTGGCTGAACCGGAGAAGATCTATGCCATGCCTGACCCGACTGTCCCCGACAGTGACATTAAAGCCCTCACTACACTGTGTGACTTGGCGGACCGCGAGTTGGTGGTTATCATTGGATGGGCAAAGCATATTCCAGGTACGTTTTCTAAAAAGAAAAAGAAAAGTTTGCAATTAATTCCCTAGGTTATGTATATAGATTTGGGCAAATTCAAATTTTTTTCATTTGGACTTAACAAAAATTCTTTATGTTTATTTTTAATCATAATTTAGAGCTTTGCGTATCCTAATAGAATCCTTAAACTTTATATTAGTTATATTGGTACCACCTTGAGTTCGTGTTAGTTTTTCATATGTACAGGTACTACTGCCAGTGTAAGCTAACGAGATTATAAATTTTAAAAATTATTTATCCTTTGTTAAAATTCTTACCTTTTTCCTAGCAAATACTTCTCCTTTCCCTTTGCACTTTAAAAAGTGTTTTTGTCAGAGGCAGTCTAATGTACTATTTTCTCAACGAGAAATCACTAGTTTTGCTCATAGTGCCTAGTTATATTCAATTGCTAGTCATAGTCACAAGCTTTGCTTTGGTTTACTATTAGATATTTATCTTAACTGTACAGATAAATTGTGAAAATAAATATTAAATGCACATGGTAACTTTTCCTATGTGGTAAAGTTAGCATTTAAAAATATTTCTCTTCTTTTTCCTCTTGACTCATCTTGTAATATGAATCAATACATACATGCTTGTAAGTTTTGAGAATTTAAGTATTCTACTTGAATTATTTTTTCTTTGGTCTTTAATTTTCAAATAGTTTATAAACAAATTTTCAAATGATGAGCAATGTTTTTCTGGTACAGTTAACTTATTTCTGTCTCCTTAAACTAGTTTGTCTTTATGCTTTGAATGCTACAGTAATTTCTTTAATCAAATTGATGGAAGTCCCTTTCCCAGCCCACACTGAAACCAATTTATTGGTCATGATACGCCAGCTATGTTGCTAACAGTCGTAACGAACTGTCAGGCGATACCGCAGTGAAGCTAATTTGAAGTCATTAGGTGTGCAGCGTTCAGGCGACAATTTGTTACAGTGGTTAGGAACACAGCTGACATTTCTGAATGGCTTTGTTCGTTGCAGTTCTAGATGAGGCCAAGCAAATTGTAAACTAATTTAAACATCACTCTGTATTATACCAGCTACTTTGTCTTACACTGTTTGCTAATAAAACCCCTCAAATTAAGTCAAAACTACTTAAATAGGTGAGCTTGTATATTCTTTAGAAGACACCTGCCCAAGGATTACTACATCTAAAGGAAGAATAAGAATTTGATCATGTGGATATTTGATATTGCAGTTGGATTATAATCACATCTATATGACTTTTAGAAAAATAAAAAGAAAGGATTTATTACAAGATGTAAAACGATTGTTGACTACGGCAGTGGGAACAGCCAGAATGTAGTTCAACAGTATGTGAAAAAGTATTTGTAAGGAAAATGTTAGTGAAGGGTTTGAGAGACCAAAGAAACAAGACTAACATTTGTTGAAGTGTCCATACTTTTTTAGATAATTGATATACATCATTTATATTAATATATTATTATATACATATTAAATATCATTTTTCTCACCCAGGGTTTCTCAGCCTTGGCACTATTGATATTTGGGACAAGATAATTCTTTGTCATGAGGGGCTGACCTGCTCATTATAGGAGGTTTAGCGGCACCCATGGCCTCTACCCACTAGATGCCAGTAGCACCCCTGAATTGTGAGAAACAAAAATGTCTTCATACACTGCCAAATGTCCCCCAGGAGGTGAAAGCGCACCAGCCTGACCCTCCTCCCCCAAATTGAAAGCCATTGTTCTAACCCAGGAATCGAGTATTAGTTTTTTCAATTCAAAGACAGAAAGATTTGAGGCAGAGAGAGGTAAAAACACTAGCACAAGTTCACAGATGTACCCAGTACCTTCAGCATGGCTTCCTGGAGGAGAATCAAGATATTTTAGTCTCTAGTTGATGGCATTTAAATAAACTACTTCAAAATGATAATGTTGATAGTATTGTTATTAACAACAGCATGAAAAGCTATGTCACTGTGGCTCCACACTACCCATTATTTCAGAGAATTCTGCTCAAGTTCTCCCTGATCTGTAAAGCCAATATTTTGATATCAGTTTGATAAAACATGATAGAGATCGATAAAAGTCAACAATTTCTTTTGAACTTTCTAGTAAGGAACGTCAGTGATAAATTTGTAGGTCCGACTATGCATCCAAGTAGAAATGTCAGCTTACAAAGGGACTTGTCACAGTAAAGGGGCTCTAGTGACTTTAGTAAAGATAGCAACTTTAAATAGCTATGAGTAACACCATTTCCAGTGGTGGAAACAATTACTATACGATTATGGGTTCGGTCTTAAGCTGAGGCTTAGAATTGGTGGGGACTGACGTTATTCTCTCTCTATAGCAAATGTCAGAAGAGTTCACTGTGGAGTGATGATTCACAGTTCTGATTTTCATGATACCCTGAGGGTGTTTTAAATGATTGCGAGGAATATCTTGGCTTTTCAGAAAGGGATTAGCAAAACAAGAGTTAACAGAAATTCAAAAAGGAATTTTAACAATACCTATGCCATACAGTGCTTGAGGTAGAAGGAGAGGGTATTCCGGTATCAAAGCACGCCGCTGCCTTACCCGGGGATCAGGAGGTTGGTCGTTAGAGGACCACGCAACTATATGGAGTGAGAGACAGGGAGGTAAAGGCATGGAGAAAGTAAAGATTAAAGTCACATTTCTGCCTCGGTAAAAGTGAATTCGTGTTCTTGATAACATGAACCAGTCCTGATAACTGGGGTCATAGCCAGAATTAAAGCCAAATCAGAGCTGAAATTTCATCTGTTTTGGTCTTAACTTTAAAACTCTTTGTTTTTGTAAAGCTTATGTTAAAGTGAAGTCATTTTTTTAATACACTAAAATTCAAGCCCCTGTTACCTTTATGCTCTTCTCAGTTTGTATAATTATACCCATACATATATATATATATATATATATATATATATATATATATTTAAAATTAAGTTTAGCATCTAAAATGAGTAGCTTTTCTGTGCTGCTTCTAATATACTTTTATACACTTTCTTTTTGCTACATAAAAATGTGACGAATACAACAAAAGAAAATATTGAAAATACATATGGAAGGGGTTTTATCAGTAAATAGAATTAGTTGACTTACATTAATAAATCATATAAATGGGAAAGTGTGTTGTTATGAAACATGACCATACTTTATCTAAAGAAGAAAAAAGATCACAAGGGCTTTAGAAAATGCTTGACTTTAGTTGGAGGAGCATAAGGGCACAAGAACAGATGATGGTGCCCTAATAGCCCTTTTTAAGAATGACAGGGCCCAGCCATTAGCATCCTTTTATATCCTTGGAAATTGCTCATGCCTCGCTTTTCTGGTTCCTATCTGCCTGACTCTTTTTTATTTCTCTTTCAATTTCGTCCGCGCTCGGATAAGCGCATGCTAACACAATATGATTGAGCTGTAAAATGGAACGCTGTCGCCTCTAATCTCTTTTATGTAGATACGGAGGTACTGCACACTCCACTTCATTCTCTCTCCATTGTTGGCCTTTTTTAGAATGGGTTGCCAAGTAATGGAGGCGCCGTCAAATATTAGAGCTAGGTTTCACAGGGTGTGATAAGACGATTATCAGCCCAACATTCAGATCTGTTATTGTTCTTTTTGGTTGATTAAAATATTATTATGTACTATAACTTTGTTAGCAAAATGCAGAATGTGCTTAGTCAGATGATGCTTTAAAAAGCATAACCCATATTAGCTGACCTATATAAGTGGCTTAAATATATGTATGTATCTTGCCAGACAACTTGGTTTAAAAGAACAGACTGGTATTTTAACAATTAAGTGAATGAATGCATTTTAGAAAAAAATTGTCCTTGTTTAATATGGCAGATTTTCAGGTCTGCTTATTTTTAACATGACAAATTAAATAATTACCTATTGAAGAAAGGCGGACTTTGCTCAAGTCTGGGGGCCTCTATTACATTTTTCAAATGATATCTATTGTAATGGTATCAAATAGAAAAGAAAACTATATTTTTTCTTCATATTAACTGGAGGTAGGAGATATTAAGCTCTAAAAAACATTACACGAAGAAGATGATATAACAAAATGGTCTAAGTATATGTATTCACATAAGAAGCAAAAATCTATACCACATAAACCAATATTTACTGTTTGCCCTGAAATATTTTTTAAATAAAAAATTTAGTTAGGAGAACATATCAAAAATCGCTTATTGGCTTAACTTTTTACAGTTTTCTTAGAAGCATTTAGACTTTTCCAGCAATTACAGGAATCTAAAGAACATGGGTAAACTGTTTCTATGTTTAGGATATAAGCTTTGAAAATGAATGTGTAAATATTTACTGTTAAAGATACTGCTCGAAGATATACTTATTGTTCTAATAAATTTTAGAGAGACCAATTTTTAAGATTATATTATCGACCAACCAAAATTATGGTGGTTTCATTTTTAAAATACTCATTACTGGATATTGATGGGTAAAATAGTTGTCTTAAAATGGTAGCACCATTAAGTGATTAGGATACATGGAAAAGCACAATAAAATATGGCAGAAATAATTTAAGGTTATGATTCTATTTGTAATGTAAACTGTTTCCATGTGTATATGTGTGTGATTAAAGTTTGATGTGCAGGAAACAGGACATGGTTCACTAAGGGTGAGTTATACCATGTGATAGTAACACCTTATATACTCTGTTTTGGATCTGTATCATTGGCACTTAAGAAACGTTTATTGATTAGTTGACTAAAAATATGCATAGCACAAAACTCTCAATTGACTCTAAGTTTCCACCCTCTACTCCATGCCATAACTCAATTTACATAGACTTATAATATTTCTACTTAGCTATGAATGAAGTAAAATACTTGCAGCCTCTTTTTTCAGGATTAACTTTTCTTTTGCATATGTAACCTACTGATTTTAGAGCTGTGAGGTAGTTAAGTCTTTTAGTTAAGTGGAAGAAAGTTAAATACAAGACCCAAAACCTTGGCACTTAATAAGACTGTTTAAATTGTAAGAATATTCAATTATGGGCTGGGCACAGTAGCTCACACCTGTAATCCCAGCACTTTGGGAGACCAAGGTGGGCGGTTCACCTGAGGTCAGGAGTTCAAGACCTGGCCAATATGGTGAAACCCTGTGTCTACTAAAAGCACAAAAATTAGCTGGGCATGGTGGCAGGCACCCATAATCCCAGCTACTCAGGAGGCAGGAGAATCACTTGAAACCAGGAGGTAGAGGTTGTAGCAAGCTAAGATCGCACCACTGCACTCCAGCCTGGGTGACAAGAGTGAGACTCCATCTCAAAAAAAAAAAAAAGAATATTATGAAATAGTTAAAGGTTATCTTTAATGTACCTGGCACTTATATACCTGTAATTGTGATTAATAAGGGTCGAATGATTCTGAAAGTAAAATCAGAAAACCTGAGCTACAGTTGATCAATTTTTTGTAAGTTGCTTAATTGCTCTCAGTATCAGTTAAGATAGAAATCAAATGAGAAAAAAATTCACATGCAAATTATTTATATGTATAAATAATTTTCAAATTCCAGAACATGATCTAAATATGCAGCAGTCAGTGTTCATTTTTTTTTCAAGGTACTGCACGTAGATTGTCATTGCAATTAAAACCAACCGATCTAAAAAGTTCATAAAAGCAACTTATAAAAATTCAAAACAAACTTCAATTTTAATAGAGAGGGGAGGAAAGCTTATTTAACCAAGAGAATCACTGTGTAGATATTGTTGTAATTTTATTCTAGTTGGGCAGGACCTTTAGCTTCTAAACAATTTAGTCCAGCCTCTTTGGTCCAGCCTCAAATAACTGAAAGTTTACCAGTTTAGGTTTCTGAAGTCACAACCGTGGCATAGAAACAGGAACTGGTAAGTTGAGAAACAAGTTTTGAAAAAAATAATCTGAAGTATTACTCAGGGACTCCGTTTTCTGCAGCTACCCTTGCTGGAAACAAAAAGTAGACTAACAGAAGTAGCTAGGTTTCCTAGGCAGAGAGCTAGTTCAAGAGACAAGCTAAAGCTGTGAAAAATTCTCAGAGAGGCCTATCCTCCCCACTCTTGCCATTGTTTCTGACCTCATATACAATTCTGTCGTCATACTGAATATCCTGTGCTCACGTGACCTCCATTCTAGCATTGCTTCTGCTTGTTCCCAGGACTCCCCAAAATACGTTTGCCATCAATACATAGCCATGCTCTTGTATCCTGTGATCAAAGTGAAAGAATCATTTCATTGTAATCACTGAATGCAATTTAAGCATTTGACCATCTGCTATATCTCTAACACCACACTTTGTACTATAGGAAATTTAAAAGTTGTACATGACATGACACCTACCCTGAATGATGGATATATATCTGCATAAATACATATACATGTTTGTGCATATAGTTGTGATAATCTTCTTGGTTTACAACTTTATTAGTTTCAGATCTGAATTTAGTCAGCTTTATTTTTTTCATGGGGTTAAGGTTTAAATATAAAAATAACAAACATCTCCATAGTTATTCATTGTTTACAAAAAGACCCTTACAAACTTTTATGTGACGTCCACAATTCTGTAGGTAAGTTTTAATCTTATTAGTTCCACTTTATGGATGAGCAAACCCAAGAGTCAGGAACTTTGATATACACCATTGATAAATGACACGCAGACACATCGTATATTTCACTTAATGTGTTTTGGTTTTGGTTTGGTTCGGTTTGTTACCAGTGGCTTCCTTATATCTTTCTTTCCATTCCTTGTCTATTTTTCTCTTGTTCATTGTCATTTTTTCCAGATTACCCACCTCCATTTTATTTGCCCTATCATTAAATCTTATCTATACATTAAAAAACAGAAAGATTAAAGGGAAGGAGAGTGAATTTTAAAAAGAAATGTATGACCATCTTTAAATCAATAAAAATCAAGGTGTTTGGACAAGAGTATATTCGAAACATTCCTGATTACAAATTTTACCAAAACAAGTAAATCACTAGCTGCTCATGTGAAGAGTTGGCAAAGTCCTTAAATGATTGGTTGCTAAGATTAGATGCTCTCTCTCTCTGTCTTCAGATCACTGAGCATTGAATCTGATTGAAAGTTATAGGTAAATTGGAGCAGAAGTGAGTAGTTGTGTGAGACTTTCAACCATATAAAAATGTTAGCTCTACCACTTAACAGTTACTTCTTAGTTTCTTCCTAGTTTCTTCCTCCCTCCTCACCTTCCTTTCCTTCCTTCTATGCATAAGCATTTAATGAGCTCTAGGTCAGGCCCTGTGCACTAAGGATACACACATGAATACAGCACAGGTTCTGCTTTTAAGATCTTCACAGTGTGGTGGGTAATTCGGAGAGATCATTTGACAACTATAATTGAATGATGAGGGCCATGGTAAGTCCTCTCCTACAGAGTCACATGGAAACTGAGAAGGAGGAGCATGAAAAGAAGATGTGACTTGAGGCTGGAGACATCTGCAAGGACCCATCCTGGAAAACCTTGAATTTCATGCTGAGGAAAACAGATCTTATTCCAAAGGCAGTGATGTGCTATTGGAAGTTTTAACTGATGATGACCTGATTTGAACTGCATTTTGTAAAGATTAAAATTGGAACTTTTGAGTCATCTTACACAGAGAAAGATTGCCAAATACATTTGAAAACAATTCCTGAGTGTTAAGGATTTCTATATGTACTATGTCTTAAAATGTGTTATCATTTTAAGGCAAGTTCATGGTAATTGCTAAGCTCGTTTAAATGATAAAGTGACAGGAAGAGCTCAATCATTCAGTTCACTATGTATTATAATCTTTTAGAAGCCTGAAATTTCCTGAAACTTACCTGAGGATTATCAAAATTTTGGCATCCTATAGACCTGGCCCAGGTCATATCTTTTATTTTCCTGTCGTCCTTTGCTTTTGTTAATGGATCTGTTACCTCTGACTTTTTAGTTACTCTTAAGCTATTTGATAAGTTAAAAAGAGAAAGCCTTATGGGTCTTGTGAGAAAATTGTTAGATAAAAGCTGGCACAATTAGTATAATTCATATATGCTTAAATGCTTGATTAAAATAGCTTTTTCCACCTCTAAAAGAAAAGTTGGGGGAGGAGTGCAGAATACGATGCACAGAATGTCTTGTTTTCCCCTTTGCTCCTTTTTGACCCTCCCTCCAACCCTAATCCCACTTCCCTTCAGTGGACCGCTTGCACTTTTTCCCCTGCGTCCCCCTTTATCTGCCTCAGCCAATCTCCAAATGAATGCATGTCTATCCTGGCCTTGGCTTTGACACTCTGGATATATTGATTAATAGTTGCCCTAAGCTCCTTTTAGCAAATCAAATTTTCACTTTTAGCAAGGATTTCGCCTCTGATTTATTCAGCAAAGTGAAATGCACTAAATTGACTTTGACATTCAGGGAAAATGGCTGAAAAACAAAGAACAGAGGAAAGAGATATAAATTGTGTGGCAGCTGGAGATACCGCGCATCCGAAGAGGAGTTTTCAATAGAATACAGTCATTTAAAAGCACTTTTTAAACAGGCAGAAAAGTGATTTCTTAACATTGTTTTAACTAGTCAGTTTTCTTTTTAAAAGGGGGCACCTGTATTACTTAGCTGAACTCAGAATTTCTGAGATGATGCACTGTATTTTGTGTGTATAATAACTGGATAACCCAGCTTTATATCTATCAAAATAAGTTTGTGAAAACTGGAAAGTAACCTAATTACTTTGGAAGAGAAATATTCAAGTCCATTTAAACACAAAATAGAACTGTTACTTTGGAAGTGCTAGTGATTCATAGTAAAGTGTGTATGTGTTTTAAAGGATAGAGCTTTTTCCACTAGAAGGAGAATTTGAAATAATTTTGGATCACAAACTTCAGTAGAGAAAAGCCATGTACCTTTGCTCATCTGTATGCTTTTTTTCCCCCAAGAATATCAACCTTGGCTGTGTTCTTTTATGTGAGTGAGTCAGCCTACCTCCTTGTTAGACCAAGGTTCAATGAATAAGTAACCACCAGGTTCAAGAAACAAAGTATGGTTTTGATGTGTAAAAGGCAATGGTGCTAGTGTGGATAAAGAAAAGAGAAAGGGAGTTGAACTGAACTCAATATGGACACTTGGGGAGGAATTAAAGGTGTGAGGAATATCAGGGAATATTTTTGATATTGAGATCTAATAGACTGTTGCATTGCCTCTGTTGAGGGAATCGGCAGTGAAGGCGAAAGCTGCAGCCAAGTCCTTTGCTGTTCATTTCCCTCTTTCTTGTCGATGATGGATGAATTTTTCTTATTACCCACAGTAAGAGTCCAGATATAGTCAAAGTGCTACTCTCCCTTTAACTATACATGTTTATTATTCTCTTTTTTACTTTTCGGCAACTCTAACAGGAAAGTTGTACTAACTGACATCAAAAGTGACCCAAACTATCCATGTTATGACATTTTACAAGTTCGGTTTTTTTTGTGTGTATGTGAGATAGGGTCTTGCTCTGTCACTCAGGCCGGAAACGTGATCACAGCTCAGTGCAACCTGGAATTCCTGGGCTCTAACAAACCTCCATCCTCAGCCTCCTAAGTAGCTGAGATTACAGGCACAAGCTACTGCACTCAGCTCAAATGATCTATCTTTTTATTATTGAGATAGAGTCACTCTTGTCACCCAGACTGAAGTGCAGTGGCATGATCTTGGCTCACTGCAACCTCCAACTCCTGGGTTCAAGCGATTCTCCTGCCTCCAAGTAGCCGGGAGTACAGGTGCATGCCACCACATCCGGCTAATTTTTGTATTTTTAGTAGAGGAGGGGTTTTACCATGTTGGCCAGGCTGGCCTCAGACTCCTGACCTCAGATGATCCACCTGCCTCAGCCTCGCAAAGTGCTGGGATTACAGGCTGAACTACTGCGCCCAGCCTCAAATGAGATATCTAAACACCGTACCAGGTGTGTCCACAGCACTAGACTCTTATGGGCATATTATTTCACTAAAATCATGCTGCTTCCTCCCCAATGCAGCCATCATAAATGACCTCAATTAGAACAACTCAATTAGAAGAACCAATTTAACCTGCCAAAATCACTCTCATTGGCAACTGTATAAACAGTTTATGTTGCATGTTAAATGGTTGTAACACCTCCATTGGTTTATACGTACTTTGCTATGACTTAAGAAAACTTTTATTCCCCAGAAAAAAACACACTTGTAAAAATTTTTATTTCTGGAATAGTCCACAATTTTTTTATATTAATTTTTGCCAGGTTTTTTTTTTCCTATAGCAAGTGTCAGGAATGATATACAAAGGATATAAATTCAAAGTAGGGGTTTTATTTTAGCCTTTTATGTACTCTTGGATCTCTTATATTGCAGTTAAATGTTCTTTTCATATGAATTTAAAAGTACTAGTACATTGTGTTTTGGAAAGGAGAGGAATATAATGAATAAACCCAATCCATGATAATTCTGAGAGCAATAGTCAATTCAACTTGTTAATCCTAAAACTCTACTAGTCTCCATTAATCCTATAACTGTGCTTCCAATGAGGAAATTATATTTTCATTGCCAGAATGGGCATTATTCCGGCAACCGCAAATTGTTAATATTAGAAAATCAAGAAGGGGAAAGGACCAATTTCTTCAACTGGATTTAGCTTAAGCAAGTTGAAAACTGAATGCCCAGGTCAGCAACACACCTACCCAGTTTCTGAGAATCATCTGAGCCCAATTAAATACCATAACACTAGGGGTGTCTCCAAAGAGCAGCCACCTCCTCTCTGTATGAGGGAGACTTCACACCTGCTTAACCTACATTAGGAAAGGATTAATTACCTGAAGTGCTGGGCCTCCTCCACCAGTCAGCACGTTTGTGCCAGGGCACATGGTGGCCTGGGCTGCAGAGGGAGAGAGGGAGAAGGAGCAGCTGTGAGTTCCTGGAGAAACTAACTCCTCCTGACGTGGTCAGCGTTTTAGGAAAAAAAAAAAAAAAAAAAAAAAGTCAAGCTGCTCTTATTTTTGTTACTTGTCTGCGTCATGGCAAAGCCCAGTGGCAGGGTGTCCTCAGCACAGATTTGTATACCTAAAAGAGGAATGCATTCTCAGAGGTTCAACTACAATGTTTTTTAGATTCACCTGTTTTGAAAAAACCTGGAATAATTACTGCAGATTTTTCAGCTTTGTTTCTGTGAATTGCTGTTATTCTAAAAGAGAAGGTTTTCTAATAGATGTTTCCAAACTTTCAAAATATGATTGTTTATTTAAAAGCATGTCTAGAGGAAGCTTTGTAATGCCCCTTTATAATATATGGAATAATAGCAAAGCGAGATCCCTTTTCCCAAAAAGTCAATTCTGAGATGATAGAGCCGGAATGGCTTTTAGAGATAATTTGCTAGAACTTTGTACTTTAAGAGGAGGCACCATATTGTAGTTAGCAATGTAATATCTTTGTAGTTAGAGATGCTCGTTCAAATCTTGGTATTGCCACATCCCATGAACTCAGTTTGCTCATATGTAAGTTAAGGTTAGCAATATCTACTGTATGGATTGCTAAAATAAGCCAATGAGTTAACATAGGCAAAAGTGCTCGATCCAGTCTTTGACATACAATTTCAAGTGTGCAACAATGTTAAATGCCTTTACTTGCACATTCACTTATGGATAAAGATGCTTAAGATCAAGAAAGTAGAATGATCTGCATAAGGTCACAAGCTAGTGAGACAGGGCTGAGACTAAAACTCAGGTCTATTATCTCTCAGTTATGCACTGTTGATATTTACCATTATCACTAACAGTTTTTCAGAAAAGAGTATACTATACCTGCTTATGCATAGTATTTGATATTTAAAAATTATCACCTTAACTTTTTTCTATATTATATCACATTATATATATGTGTGTGTATTTATATGGACAATAGACTATATTTCTTGAAGATAGATGGATAGCAGTGAATGTGTTATAGGAAAGTTATATTGGCACATTTGAAAAATTATTTATCACAAAGTATAAACAATAGACCTATGTTATTTGATATAGCCTGGGTATACTATGTGAATATGCCAATCAAATCTGTTTCTGAAGGATTAACTTATAGATACAGTTCAGAATCCTTCTATTTTGTGCAGAGGGATATAGTAGAGAGACTGACTGAGATTTGTGATTGGGGAACATGGCCAACAGCCCAAGCAGCCAAGAGTTTGGTTGACGGAAGAACTGCCAAGGATCTTGATGCAGAGCTAAATAGTAAAGACAACAGAAGGATAAAAAACATGAATTCATGAGGTGTGCCTTACTTATAAAGCATCTTTGAACATACCATGTAAGCACTGATGCTATCTTTGAACAAACACTGTTTCTGGCAGATCACTACATAACATTTGGCTAAAATTAGCTTGTGAATAATCCACGAGTTTTAATTAACCCTATCGGTTATCTGACCCTTCACACTCTATGGGGTTGTTAACATGTCTATTTGCCATGAAACTTTAACTCAAATTGCCAAGGCAGTTTTTTATAGTTAGAATAGAATTATTTATTATTTAATTTGAATCTAACCATACTATAGTGGTATGGTTGAATACATTTTATATGGCCTGAGAATGGGTAGTCAGGTCATCACAAAACATTAACTAGGATATTTTTTGAGACATCTGAATATGGTAATAAGCTTTATAATTTCAGTTTGACATTTTCCTAAACACTTTGTAATATTCAATTCCTCAACAAAAATACCATGTGCAATATATTTTTGTAGCAAGCTCATGCCTATTCATTTATTCACTAAACAAAGTATATATTAAGAGCCTACTATATGATAAGCTTTACTAACACTGCTATTCTTGGGAGACTGAGTATTTTATGACTATGATGCATGGCTTATGCATTATCAAAATATTTTTTGAAATTTTATTTTGAGACTATTGGGCAGCCTATTCGTGATCATAATTTTAATTTTTCTGTCTCACATATTCAAGAGTCTTGAAGGAGTGTTTTGAGAGTAAGTCAGATGTCAGCCATGCCTCCTGGCCTAGTATTTCAGCTTTGACTGCTCTACACACTCTATTCCCGTGTTCTGAGTATCAGCCGTCATCTGTGAACTAGCCGGAGAGCCAGCATCTGCCTGAAAGGGCTTTTATGCTGTTCTCAAACTCCCTATGCATGGTTGTTCTGAAACTGTTTGGAGTTTAAATAAACTACTTCAGAAACGGGGCCCCTTTATGAACAGAGACCTATATTCTGCATTAAGGAGAATGGCAGTATCTTCACTTTAAGAAAAGGTTCTTCATTGACTATGACTTACTCTGGAAATATAGAACTGATTACAACCATCGTTTTTCTCAAGACTGTTGACTTTTGTTCTCTCTGGCAACAGCACAGTTCAGAGGTGTGGGCTCCATGTTGCGTCCATACTTGGCTTGTTATCCTCTTATCAAGCTCTTAGCATCCCTTTGTTTATTTGAGGCGACAGGAAGACTGTGTAAAGGCTGCTTAGTCAGGGATATCAGCCTTGTTGGCAGCGGAGTGATTGCCAGTTGAAAAACAAGGCATTATTGCTCATTTTTTCCCTCTTATTAGTTTGATTACATTTGCAAATCAAATCAATCCATCAGACATGATCAGGCCTCGTCCGCATTTTAAGGAATAGTAATCTCCGTCTAATAAGATGCAAATGTGTCACATCGGTAAGTAACCAATAAATCATCATCTTGTCTTTGGCAATCATTAAATATCAGAACCAACAGTCAATTTTTAGTATTTTCAATTTGCGATATGCCGCTGGAATATAAAGATAGATGGACGTAATTACACAAACCAAACACTATTTCAGTTCATTCCAGACAGCAAATTTAGTGGAAGGTATAACTGGCTTGTCATCACACTACATTATTCCTAGCGGTTCATGCAAAGTTCACAGACAAGCTTCAAATGGACATTGCTTTTTTTCAACTTCTAACAACGTCCCCACAATGGCAAGCAAACTTTGATGTAAGGACTTGAACTGACTTCCGCACGGCTGTTGCAGTCAGATGCCAACATGACAGAAAACATATGCTCTTTCCCATCAGAAGCTGCTGGCAGTGCCAGCTCCAATCTTCTATATTTCTTCCCTTTAAAAAATGAACTTACAAGTGTAAAAATAAAAACAAAAACAATTAAGAACTCTTCAGGTGATTTATGCCATCCTCATGTGTTTTAATGGAATAATTTTCCTTCAGTGGGGAAAAAGTGAACAAAAACTTTAGTTTTCTAAGTTTCACATTTTTGAGCTTCTCTGTGTGGGCAATGTATTCTTTTGATATAAGCACATTTCTCCGTGAAAATGTACATGTATGCAGTGCCCAGATATTGCCAGGAAAGGCAAAGAGTATGTTAATTTGGGGCACATACACAAATCTTGGTGGATATAAGATGTTATAATTCAAAGGATAAGCAATGTAATTGTTTGGCTGGAATATCTGATCTAAATGTCTTTTCCCTAATTATGCTTGCCTGGCAACTCAATATCTGCTGATGAACTGTGACACTTGCCCTTTTATTTCTTTATTTATTTGCAGAAATTGTCCTATTACAAATGGAGGACCTCCCCCGCCCCATCTCTCTGGGTTCTATTTGGTTATCTCAATGCATCAATAGTCATACTTTTCCCTCCTTTTCAATATTTTTCTCTTATCTATTTCTGTCTTTTGAGTTCTGATATAAAAAGTTCTTTTCCATCATTGATCTTATGATATTTAAAATTTGCAACTCTCTGATTTCCTTTTTGGTCTTAGCCTTACCTAGTTACTGACATCACTTTTGTCCTTTTTCTTTCTTCTCTGTAAAAGTTATTTGTCTTCTCCAGTGTAAGTTGCTAAATAGGATGTTAAGAACATATTTATATGACCCTGGTACACCTGCTACTTATTTCGGTGCCACTTCAAACAGTCATTGAGAGATTCCAGTTTGTCTTGACAGATTTGTCATATTCTACATAGTTAGCATTTAGAGCTTAACATTTGCTGTACCAATCCTTTGGCCTGCTAGGTCCTTTATTTGCAGTGAGAAAAGCAAATTCTTTGGAATCTTACTTAATAAAAACTCTCATTTAAAATCGACAAAATTACAATTTACATAATTATTTTAAATATGTTGGGTATCTTTATAGTAATTACTCTGCAAGGCTGTAGGATACAAAAGTAAGCAAGGTAGATGTGGGCACACTTTCTCAAAGCTTACAGTCTATTGGGGAATACAGACAAGCAAAGAGGCAATTGTAACCATGTTCTGCGTACACTGATGGAGTAGCACAGCCTTCTATGAGTGCTCCATGGTGGAAACTAACATTTGGAAACAGGGTAGACTTCTTGAAGAAAGTGACATCTCAGCTGGATTTGCACATTATGGAGTAATCTATATTGTCTATATTCACTTAGTAATTAAGTGAAAATAAATGTATGGAGAGGTATTAGTAGAAGGTTTCAGTATTAGCTTCCCTTTTCCTTAATTTTAAACCTTAAGTATTAGCTTTCTTCCTTTTTTTTAAACTTATATCATAGGTTAAACAAATCCATTTTCGATACATCTGCCTCACTTGTTAGCAGAACTGAAGACTCATTTATCAAAGAAAGAAGAACATTCTTTTAAATTTTTAGGAATTATAAAAGTTGGATTAGACTCTGGCTATAGACCAAGCCAGGAGATTTCAAATTTAGACAATGAGAACGAACATGCAATCACTTGAGAGAGAGGTCAAGACAAATTTTTGAATCAACATAATCAACTTCTGAAATGTCACATGTGTACTCATGTTTGATTCACCTTACTTGCCATACAAGTGGGCAGGCAAAAGAGCCAAATCTTATAAAAATGAGCCATACTTTACAAAAGCAATGTTATGCTGCTTCCATACGTTTTCTATTCTCCATATACACTCTAAGTTTGATTTCCGGCATTCTTTTTCTTTCTGCCAAACTGATGTGAATTTTTAAAATACAGTCCTGGTGTTTGCTGTTGATTATTTTGCCAGCCAGCCCATGTAACTCAAGGAACCCCATATATAGCAGCAATTGCCAGGAACCCCTATGAGTTACTGCTGATGAAAGTCATATAGCTCATGCCTTTGAAGCTTTGTACCAGAACCTTATGCTCTCTCTAACCAATTTACATACCACCATGGTATGTTTAATTTGCTTTTTCATCAAATCAATAATGGGTCTAATTGAAAAAATTGGCAGTGCTACGTGCAACCTAACTACTGATCTCAATGTTTGCCGGCTAAAGGGAATGTTGCATAGCTCTGTGTCAGACACCTGCGTTATTGGTGTACTCCTGCTACTAATGTGTACAAAAACAAACATGAATACAGGTGGAGCATCTGCACCAATTGATCACTATGCTATGAGAATTAATCACCTGGCTTTCAGCTTGAAGAATAAAATTTACATCTTTAATGTATGAAATGTATTAACACACACGCACCATCGACAGGGTGATGTCAGCCGACGTGTATGTGCAGCCCCATTAAATGTGTTCCTCTGGACAATTGTACCTGGGTGTGTAGAAGTATGGCTAAGTTTTCAGCACTTGATAGCATTTTTAAAATTTAGAATTGAAACTTTTTTGTTAGCAGTGACGGGGAAAAAAACTGGCAGTAATTCAAACTAAGGGACTAACATTGAACTCTGGAACTCTGCTTTCAAAAACTGTATGAAGAAGGTTTTGAGGTTGAATTTTACTCTTTCTCATCTCAATCTAGAATGGATTTTGGCATCATTGTCATCATCATCATCATCATCCAGCTACGTTCATTGAGCTCTTGCTAGGTGCTGGGGCTGATACTGATTGTTTTACATACATTGTCTCTATTAATCTTCAACCCAGACTTAAGAATGGCCTCTCCTACCATTTTATAACTGAAAACCGAAGCTTAGCGAAGTCAAGCAACTTGCTTGAGATCTCAAAGCTGGTAAGACAGCAGAGGTGAGCATGTTCTCACTCATAAGTGGGAGCTGAACAATGAGAACACATGGACACAGGGAGGGGAACATTACACACTGGAGCCTGTCAGGGGTTGGGGGGTTAGAGGAGGGACAGCATTAGGAGAAATATCTAATGTAGATGGGTGCAGCAAACCACCATGGCACGTGCATACCTATGTAACAAACCTGCACGTTCTGTACATGTATCCCATAATTTAAAGTATAATAATAATAATAAAAGATAGCAGAGGTGAGATTTAAATTTAGGTCTATTAGAGTCCAAACCCTGATCATTATCCACTGTGCTAAACCAAATTACTAATGTAGACTAGTCCTTTTGAAGTTTCAACCTGATTTTTTTAGCACAATAGGATCTCCAGAACTTATGCTGACGAAATACAGATTTCATTGATGCATCTGATAATGTTGATTTGATCATTATTGCAGGACTGGCTACATAATTGGCAAAGTCTAGTGCAAAATGAAAATGCCGATCTCCTTGTTAAAAAATGATTAAGAATTTCAAGGTGTTGACAACAGAGCATTAAACGGAGCATGGCTCCCTGTGCAATCTGGAAGCTGGCCCATGAAGCTGGCCTCCTGTTGCTATGAGAGATGGAGATTTTGCTTGGGAACAAGTTTAGGAAATAGAGGAGGCCTTCTTGTTCAAGTTTGTGTAGATTAGGTTTGCAGAAATGCTACACAGACCCAGACAAGCTTTTCTGATACCATTATTCTCAACAACAAATAATTCATTTAGGAAAGAAAGATGTTTTACATCATCAGCCAGTAGTTCACACATGGGGCAATTTTGCCTCACAGGGAACATTTGGTAAAGTCTGACAACATTTTGACCGCGCTACAGTAGAGTCAGGGGAGGGAGATCCAGTGGAGAGACGCCAGAGCTGCTGCAAAATAGCCTGCCATGAGCAGGACAATCCCCCCACCTCCTGCTCTCATCAAAGGATTATGTCAATAGTGCTGAGGTTGAGAAATCTGTCTTAAACCATCCTATGAGTGAGTTTTTTAGTTTCTTATTCAATTTTGCAGATCTTATAAATTAATACATAAGTAGGATAGTTTTATTATCATCTCTAGTCTCTCACTTGACAAGAAGTCATATTCATCAATAAGATCAATAAATTTTTGGGGGGCAGACAGGGTATATTTGCATGAGCACTTTGTGGCCAAGCAGTACATTTTATCTTTGGTATTTAAAAATAAAACCAAAAAAAAAAAAATAGTGAATTCTAAAAAGTGGCCATGGAACATTTGAATTAAGGGTTTTCTAGCAAATTTCATGGGAGATATTTACTACATTGTTAATTACATATTCACATATAATGGGGAGAAAGAGGCCATTGTAGCACATCAAGTAAACAATATGCATTTTAACAAACGTATGTGTTAATTCATCAAACAAACATTTTCTTATTATTTGAATATAAATAACATTTTGAAAAATTTCTAAACAATAAGTGATAAATGTTCTAAATACTCAGATCAATGCTATGTATATTTGAAGACATTTGAACTTTTTTACAGATAAATCTTTTATATGAATTTATGCAAATAACATCAGAATAATTCTGAATGTTAATATTAAACTGGACATTTTTAGAACTTATGTATTGGGATGGGTATGTTACAAGCTTGACAATGAATTGTTTAAAGTTTATGTAAAATAATTAACACAGGCCAGGTGCAGTGGCTCATGCCTATAATCCTAGCAGTTTGGGAGGTAGAGGCAGCAGGATCTATTAAAGCCAAGAGTTTAAGATTAGCCTGGACAACATAGTGAGACCCATCCCTTAAAAAAAAAGATTAAAAACTAAAAATTTGGCTAAGCATGGTGGTATATGCCTTAGTCCTATCTACTGGGGAAACTGAGGAACCCTGGAGGTTGAGGTTACCGTAAGCTATGATCATGCCACTGTACTCCAGCCTGGGTGACAGAGCAAGCCCCTGTCTCCAAAAGAATAAAATTAATAGGTACATTAAAAAAATCATTATATGTAATACAGTATGTTGTTATATTGCATAAATACCAGGCAATTACTCAAAAATATAGAAGAGCTGTATAATTCAACTCATACTGTCATTTTCTAATTCTTAAATTGTTTTCCTAATCATTTAAGAGGAAAAACACCCACAAAACCATATTTTATGCAGAAATTTTTATTAAAGTCAATTTTATGTCACTGTCCTTCAATTAGGTTTCTCTCCATCTAGGACATCATATCAAATTTTGAATAACTCCAACTCCTTACAGCAATGTTACCAAATACACTTTTCTCTGGGTAACCTGAGAAAGTACTGTATTTGGAATAGAGTCCCTCAGCTCTTCAAACTCATTCTATGTACCATTCTAACTAAATTAACTCTTCTTCTACTGCACAGCAAATTAGAGGGGAGGCTGATGCTAAAGGGAATCCTATGGACAGCAATTAAAAGAGCCTACATGAAAAAATATAAAATACAGATTAAGTACTAAAAAGCCTAGCACTGGAGGCTATGTAATGTGGGTTTGGGTACCCCCATATTCCTCAATAACCTGGGAGGGGATCTTCTTACAACCCTGCATCTCCTGATTGGTTCCTGACACTGTGCTGATTCTGAGTCAGGAAGAAAATGAAATATGTATGTAATAGACTTTGTTTAGGAAGACTGAGAAATATATAATTTTTTTTTTAGGAATTTAACCAGGGTGATTAAAACCGTTAAAACACGTTTTGAAGTTTTATATCATGAAATTTACCTATGTGAAATGTCTCCTCACTTTACAGTTCTGAATTAATATTATTGGTGAAAAAATAATAATGACAATGATTATCAAATGCACAATGATGTTTAGATTATAAAACCATTCCAAATAAATATTCGCTTGCATTTGATATCTACAACATCCCTGTGAGATTGTCGTAGTCATCTTCCTATTTTGTCTGAATGAGGAAACCAAGACCCAAAGTTTATTTCCAAATGCACACAGTAAACTCTGTATGAACATTTGTATCCCGAATAGCATCATTCAAGTAATTGCTATTCACATTTTACAATACATGTGAATTCAAGTTATCAAAAATTTCCATTCAATGTTTGAAACAAATATGTTTTTTGCATTTTGAGCATTATTGAACATAAATGCAAAAAAATAAGATTTTACAATCTCTTCTTTGTATTTTTTAACTGTACTATCTCTTAAAAAGATATGTTAGTAACTCTATTTGTCATTATGATGTTAAATATAAATAAAATCCTGCAAAGTGTAGAATAGTGTTCCAACCCTGTTCATCTGATGGTGGTTACTATTTTCCTAGTGAACAGACTGAAGCTACACTGAAAAAGTAATCACAGTTTTCACAGTGAAGCACTAGAAACACATAAAATAATGTAATAGTACATGTTATAATTCCATATATTTGTAATCCAAATTTTAATGGTAAGCCTCTAAAGAGGCAACAATTAAACATGAATATTAAGATAATAAAACAAAATTAGATGCCTGCTGAAATCCTTGTGTGATATAAACCCATGTTGTCAAGATGATTTTCAAACCTTGAGTTTCAAGGCAGTTATTTCTTTACTCATCAAGAGTTGTCAGGGATTAGGAGAGGCATGGAAGAAACTTCTTGGATGTTTGTGCAAAAGAATAAAATAGATTTTATCCCTAAACATTTTTAATGATGATAGATAACTTCAAAAACTTCCAGATGAATATGAAATGATAGCCTTGAAAGCAGGTTTGGAAACAATAGTACAATCCAAATAAACAGTGTTGTTCCATGGATTTAGTGGATGGATAGCACAGTGCTGCAGGCAATAACAGAACACACAATTTCTTGTCAGTGATTTGAAGATCCCATGTGCATTGTTGCACGCGGTAACTAGGTAGTCAATTTCCAGTTTTATTTCTACAGTGCACTTAATTCACAGTGTTTGTCAATAGGGTGCTATGGCTATTTTGAGTTGAAACGTATGTGTTTTGTGGAACTTTTAGCATTTTTGGTTCTTCTACCAAATTCCCCAGTTCAAAAACACTGCTATGCATTTTTAAATGCCATCTGCTGGGGGAAGGGTGCTGGAGAAGGAGGAGATAGCAAGTAGTAGACTTAATTGAGAACAATTTGAGTGCAAATAAATACTAAATTAAAACCAGTGCCCATCAAAATGGAATTATTCACGCATGACACATGCAATACTTTATTGTCCACACAAAATGTGGACCAAGAGCTACATTTATAAGTGAATAAATAGGTATATAGAAGAAAAATTCAATCCTGCAATGTTATTGACATATTTTGTGTGGAATTCAATGTTTTAAAACACAGTTGATGTCATTAAGAAGTTTAAGTCTATTTAGTAAATGAGTATAAAAAAGTGAAAGTTTAAAAAACCAAGCTTTAAAGGACAATTAGAGATGTGTGTAATAAATGCTACAAGGTATCCTAATCCAGAGTGGAAAAATGGTAGTTTTCCGAATATTACTGAAGTACAATCCTTCGTATAGCAGCTTTCTGTCTCTTAATTCTCTCTGTTACATTAAGACCTAACAGGAAATTCTAGGGATACATGTGATGCATCATCCACTGTTGTGGAGATGTGGCTCTCTCTTGCATAGCTACATGTTGATGTTTCATTTATATTTGTATTTAAGAGCTATAGCTAATTTGAAAGAGTTGCTTTTTAAGGAATCAAAAAGACTGCATCCTTTTATTCCTCCAAGAGAGAAAAATGCCTGAATCCTACTGAAGTAGTTAAGCAAAAAGTCCCACATCTGGGAGAAACATAGAAAATAGTTCAAGAAAGAGAAAAAAACAGAATTCAACAGAATGTGAGCATTAGAAGGGATGTCCTTTGTAAACCAGATGAAAAGGATAGGAATTAATCAACCAAGATTAGTACTAGAATCAGAAAACTTTCTCTCTCTCACTCTCTCTCTGTCTCACACACACACCTTATATCCACAAAATGTAGTATATCCAGTTCATGAAGAATTACCAAAGAATATATTTTAGATCAGTTCATTACTAGTGAATGGCTTGGGTTTGGCTCTCAAATTATGGCCAGAATGAAAATCTCAAACCCTTAGTAGTCGAAGTTCCCAGGAATCTTCTGTGTGATCACTCTCAGGGACAAGAAGGTTTGGTGTGAGGTTTTCAGGATAAAGGTAAATGGACTATTTGAGAAAAACTAAAGGTTTGGTTGAAAGGAATTCAGTCAGAGTACTGGTCTAAAAATGATTACAGACATAGAACAAAAGAAAAGTTAAAAAATATTTGTAAATCATATTCTGTATCCTAGCTTTGTTTAACAAGCAAAGACTTTGGTCATTATAGTTTCTCTTTATATTGTCCCTCATCTTAAGCTCCTGGCCAGGGTATAAATAGCTGATCACACACACACACACACACACACACACACACACACACACACAAACATAAACACACACACACACAACCAAGGACTCAAATAGCTGAGCAAGCCTCCCTTACTTCAATACTATTATTTTCCAAAGTTATTATTAAACTGAGGTTCACACTCCATAATGTGTAACAACACACAGGAGATGATAATGCCATTGACTAAGAGATAACATTTAGCTCTCAATCCTTCTGTGATCCTATTGAGTTTGCTGTTAAGTTCTCGGTGTAATTAAAGCAGATAGAAGCATTCATACATTTTGTTGCAAATTGATATGATCTCTTTTGTCTGTGATCTAAGTGAGATTGCCCTGTAGTTTTTAATTTAGCAGGTTAAGAAGCACAATTAAAATATCATGAAAAAGATCATAATCAGAAGCCGTCTTTTGGGTTGTTCCTGCCAAGTAGATAAAGGGGCTGGTGTATTTAATAATTACCTCCTTTGCTGTACATTTGTTCTATTTGTGGGTTGAAGTGTTAATAAATACCTTGCACTATTCCAGTGGGAAAAGCTTTCCACCTAATTAATAAAACTCGGAAGAATACCTAGGACATTGAACCATATCTTTCTTATTAGTGTTGCCTGACTCAAAAGAGAATCCCTGTCTCTTCAACACATTAGTAAATGTCCTCTTCCTGGGTTATAAAGAAACCTCTTGAAAAACTGCCTGTTTTCAGTAGGAGTAAAAAGGCAAATTCTTTGATTTTTTTTTTTTTTAAATAATTCTACTGTTGAATTTTAAGTAGTGAAAAATCCTAACCAAGCACAACAGAAATGATTCTATCTAAAGAGCATACTTTAGTAAAAGTACCACAATAAAGAAAGTTTCGTATTGGGATATAATTGGCTTTGAATTAGTCTTTATTTCTAGCTGTCGTTTCTCTTGTATTTCAATTACTCAAGGCTTCCTAGGCTTTGATCCTAGAGAAACTAAAACAGAAACTAGCATGTAGCACCATTCTATCTACATCTGTACTGTTATTAAATGCCAAGTTACTTGCAAATACTTTTGTTTATATTAAAATCAAATTTAGAAATGAAAAATTTGAAAACATATATTACTTTAAACATAATATTGACTTATAGAGAGAAGTTGCTCTTGTGAGTTGCTACATTTAATGAATATTTGAGCATGTATTTTGTGATCGAAAAGATGGAATACTCAACAAATTAAAAAAGGTCCCTTGTCTATGGCCATGTCCGGTCTTCAGTTAGAGGCTTAAATTATAAGTCTGATATTATACCCTTTAGTTCCAATTTAAAATGTGTAATAAATGAAAAATATGTGTACCACATGATCTACAGAATCTTTTTCTGCATAGAATATGGACTTTTACACCTGTTTTATTATATAGGAATTTCTGAGTCTATTGGCTTTTCTGAGATTCTTCAGAATATGAAAATATAATAGCAGTATATGAACTCTATGGGAAATATTAATAAGGGAGAAGGCTCACAAGGTTAACTCTATAATAGGTATGTGATAAGGTGGAAATATTAAAGTACATAAATTCTACATACAATGTGGCCAGACAGCATCTCCAAAATGATTAGGTTAGCAGAAATAGGGTCTATTTTAAATTTCTTTGTTAAATTCTGATTTTTTTTTCATTTTCTATTTCATTTTAAGATTCTTCTAATAAAATTTAAATTAACTTTTTACTGTTCTTTAGAGGGAATAATTAAGAAATACTTTGGTAGTAAAAATTTTTTATGTATTTTTACATCTCAAATTAACTTAATTGGTTTTTCTTTGCATCAATGGTGAGACAACAAACTAATATATTTTGAGCACATTCCATTATAAACCTACTAAATTCACAATGTGCTGCTAATGTTGTGCACTGTCATTCATCTTTTCATTGATTTTTTTCAAATATTTTATGAAGCACCTACTATGTGTGAGGCTATAAACACTAGCAATCAGCAGTGAACAAATGTAACCAAAAAAATCCCCACTCTTGTGGAATTTAAACTCTAGTGAAGGAGACAGAAAATAGACAGGAAGGACAGCATATGCAAAGGTCCTGAGGCAGGAGTGTCCCTGGATATTCCAGGAATAGGAAGGAGGCCCAAGTGACTGGAGTAGTGGTCAGAGAGGGTGGCAGAAAACAAGGTGGGCGGAGGGGGAACTGACTGTCCTGGTGTTTTCAAGTATATTATCTCATGTAATAACCTATGTATTAATAGCCATAATAAGCAACCAAACTAAAATTGTTTTTTTTTAAATTTTTTTGAGACAGTGTCTCACTCTGTCGCCCAGGCTGGAGTGCAGTGGTGCAATCTCGGCTCACTGCAACCTCCACCACCCTGGGTTCAAGCAATTCTCCTGCCTCAGCCTCCCAAGTAACTGGGATTACAGGCGCTTGCCACTGTGCTTGGCTACTTTTTGTATTTTTAGTAGAGATGAGGTTGCACCATCTTGGCCAGGCTGGTCTTGAACTCCTGACCTCATGATCCACCCACCTTGGCTTCCCAAAGTGCTGGGATTGCAGGTGTGAGCCACCATGCCCAGCCTAAAATTGTATATTTTTAAGTGATGTCAGGGACATGCATTCTTACTAAAGGCTTATATATATGAAAAGTCTTCAAATTCACTAAAGAAATTGTCAGCAAATATATTTAACCATTAGCTAAGATGTGGATATATAAAATGTATTTGCTTACATATATATTAAAATATATATATATTCATTAAAACAGATATATGTGTATTTGTGTGTGTGTGTGTGTGTGTGTGTGTGTGTCTCCAGGTTGAATTTTTTCTTTTTTATAACTGAGGAGCAATCCCTCCAAAGATTTGAAGTTAGACTTTATTTGTGCAACTAGAATGGTCTTCCTCGTCTCCTAGACTATGTTTGAAAAATTAGAGTTATAATTTGAGAAATGAACATGCATCTCAAAATCTGTTTTAAACGTATATCATGACAACAAATGTTTAAGTCTTATGCTTGCTAGAGTAATTGTTAATTGACATGACACACCTAATATAATGGTGGGATTTGTTTATCTAAGTGTCATTAGTTTCCCTGCCTGTTCAGTGAACACTTTGCATATGATAACTTCTAAAATCATTTCCTAAGCTTAGTTTCTATGGTCTTATGGACCTTATTTAATAAACATCTTGCAACTTCATCATACTGTTGCATTTAACTTTTCAGAGCTACCTTGAAAAAATTGCTATTAATTGGGTGTATGCTCGCTCAAGATGTAAACCTAAGAATGTGTAGCGGTAACTTGGTATTAAGCTGAGGGACAAGAAGATGGGTAAAGTCCATTTAAGAGGTTTTAACATGTTCTTTTAAAACTAGGGGATGCATTTGATGCATTTTCTCTCTCAAACTCTTCAAGCTTCTCAGGCTTATCTGTATTTCCCTGGAGGAATTACTCAGCTGCCTGAGTCACCTTTAGCTGTGTGGTAGCAGTGGAAAGGCTTCATCATGTTCTGATTTCCATTTTCTTTAGAGCAGAAAGACAGAGAGTCATAGGGTGGGGAGACAGGCGCCAGGAAGAGCTCTAGCTGCCATGCTCTTAAGCGCTTCTCACAGGCTCATGCTTTTGTCCTCATTCAAGATGTGACCATTCCACCAGTAGTTGATTTTTCAAATCTGCAAATATGGATTAAGACTATTTAGGTCCTTGAGACCTTGCAAGTTCTGGGCATACACACACACACAAAATTTATTTTTAAAAACTCAGCTGGGCATGGTGGCTCACGCCTGTAATTCCAGCACTTTGGGAGGCTGAGGCAGGCAGATCATCTGAGGTCAGGAGTTTGAGACCAGCCTGACCAACATGGAGAAACCCCGTCTCTACTAAAAATACAAAAAAAAAAAAAAAAAAAAAAAGAAAAGAAAATTAGCTGGGTGTGGTGGCACATGTTTGTAGTCCCAGCTATTCAGGAGTCTGAGGCAGGAGAATCACTTGAACCCAGGAGGCGGAGGTTGTGGGCAGCTGAGATGGCACCATTGCCTGGGCAACAATAGCAAAACTGTGTCTCAAAAACAAAAAACGAAAACAAAAACACAGCTATTTTCCAAGCACTAGAATTACGAAGAGGAATACATGGTTTAATATCATAGAAGAGATAATGACTTCAGCAATGTCAACACATTGCAGTAATAGAAATAGGGCAAAGTAGCCGAGGAGAAAGCAGGAGAGAAGGAAGTGCCTCTATGTTTGAGGTCATTAAAGAAATGATTACAGAAAAATATTTCGGATATGTTTGGATCGTTTAAGAGGAATTTGCCTGCAGAAAGGCAGGGAAAAGGCATTTCACACAAAGGTGAAGAAATATCCCATGGACAGAAGTACAAAACAGCATGGCTTGTTTGGGAAAGGAAAACTGATAGGCGGAACATAGGAAGACAGACAGTGCTGCGTGGTGGTTAAATTCTAAGTTCTCAAATGACATTGGTGCAAATCATATCTCTAATAATTTTAGTCAGGTGACTTAAAGTGGGTTTGTACCTCACTTTCCTCAAATGTAAAGTGGCAAAGAGAATAATGTATGCTCCATAAGGTTTCAGTGAGAATGAAATGGCTTTGACTGCCTTACTCCTATCCCATACCCAGTCAACTTTTAAAATACAAATCAGTTCCTGTCTCCTCTTTGCTCAAAGCCCCCAGTGACTTCCTATCTCACTTAAAAGCTGCTAAAGTTGGCACAAGTGGCAAAGCCTTTGCGACATGCCTGCCCCATTCCCCAGTCCACAGCATCTCCTGCTACTCTCCAGCTGCACTGGCCTCTGCAAAATTCTCTGAACCAGAACAAGAAGGTTCCTTTAGTATATCCGTCTTTGCCATTTCCTCTGCCTGAAAGCTCTGGTATTCTGGTCCGTTTGGGCTGTTATGACAAAACTACCATAGACTGGGTGGCTTGTATACAACAGAAATGCATTTCTTATGGTTCTGGAGGCTAGGAAGTCTAAGATCAAGGTGCTGGCAGATTCAGTGTCTGGTGAGGGCCCCTATTCTGTTTCATAGACGGCTCTCTTCTCACCAAGCCCTCTCATGGAGCAGAGTAGAAAGGAGCTCTCTGGTCTCTTTTATAAGGGCACTAATTTCATTAATGAGGACTCTTTTCACCTTCATGATCTAATCACCTCCCAGACACCCTTCTTCCTAATGTCATGGCTTCGGGAGATAGCATTTCAATGTCAGAATTTTAGAGGGATATAAACCACCAGTCTATAGCACCATGATAGATGCAGGACTTGTTCTCTCACCTCCTTGAGATCTCTGCTCAAACCTTGGTTATCAGTGAGGCTTCCCTGGACCCTCTCTCCCTCTGCTTACAACAGCAGCTCCTCCTTCCCCATGCCCCATCCTCAGGGCCCATTTTCCCTCATAGTTTTGTGTACATGTTTCTTTATTGCAGTATTATATCACTGCCTCCTATATTTGTATTTATTCCTCCCCTCCCCTTGAATGTAAAGCCCCAGAGATTCCATATTTTTCTTTTATTGCATTCATAATGCCTAGCTCATGATAAATGGAAGTGCTAGCATGGTGACTGGAATTTAGTGAGCCCTCAGTGAATTTTACACATTTTTATAGTAATAATCGTCATCATTATCGTTATTCTTACCTAAAAATGAAGAAGGAAAACTAAATTGGGCCCTGACAATGGGAGAAACCATCACAAAAGGGGAGAGGTGACCCCTGATTAATAAAGATCTAGAAGAAAAGAGACTTGAGTCAGGGAAATTGTAAGTTGGGAGGCTACTGACTTAGTTCAGGTGGAAGACGATGACGAACTGAACTAGACAGTGGGACTAGAAATAAGATTTGGAAATAAGAGATAGTTCATAGGGAAAACTGGACATAGAAGTCAAAACATAACTAACTCCCAAATTTCAACTCTGTGTTGTTTAGTATTTAACAGTGCTCTAAGTGTGGGACGAAAATGAGTTCAATTTTAGATATTTTGATATGAGTCTCCTATGAGACATTTTGATGGGAATGACCTGTAGACAACCAGAAATATAAGGTCTAGCTCTTTGGAGAGAAGGGGGTACTGGTGATATAGTTTTGTTACATCCACAGAAATTAAAGGGCAGGTAGAGGAAGGAGAGAAGAAGCGAGCACAGAATTATTTAAAGTATTACCTGAAAAGGATTGGTATAAAAAAAAAAAAAAAAGACCAAGAGATAGGTATCTTGTACATGCAAAAGGAGGAAAGAGCTTCAGGAAGTAAGAGAGGGGTCAGTCTGGACAAAATAATCCAGAGAGATCAAATCAGATCTGAACAGGTCATGGGATTGGGCAGTTAGGTCATTGCTGATTACAGTATGATAGAATTGAAATGCAATCCAGACTCTAGTGGAATGAAGATGAATTTAGTGAGAAAGTGCATATACACCATTGTGTCAGGAATTTTAGTAATTTTAGTAGTGAAGGGATGCAGTGAATAAAGATGGAAAGACAGACAGACAGACAGATGGGTGTACAGACAGAGTTACAGAGCTAGCTATTGAGGAGGAGCCAGTACTGAAGAAAGATTTTATCAGAATAGAAGGATGAAGGAATGGAACTTGAGGAGAAGGAGAGATTAATAGGTATAAGAAATGGAGAAGAGGCTGGGCGTGGTGGCACTTGCGTGTAGTCTCAGCTACTTAGGAGGCAGAGGAGGGGGAATTGCTTGAACCCAGGAGGTGGAGGTTGCAGTGAGCTGAGATTGTGCCAGTGCATTCCACCCTGGCAGAGCAAGACTCCATCACAAAAAAAAGAAAGAAAGAAAAGAAAAAGAAATGGAGAGGGGCTGAGCAGAAATTGATGGAGCAAAATTTTCAACGTGTCCAGAGCACATGGGATTGAGGACATAGGAAAGGCCTTCCTTGGTAAGGAGGAGCAATCTCTTTAACTTAGAGATAGTTGGGAAGGTGTTAAGAATTAGTCCTGGTACAGATGAGAAGGGAAATAGGTCAAAGGTATTTATATCTGGTGTCTTTCATTTATCTAAAATATGGAAGGTGAGATCACATTTGCAGAATGAAATACAATCAGCCTTGATTCGGGTGGGGAGACTGACCATTCATGTAGGAAAGGCTTGTTTTGGATCCATGCTTTCCCAGCCCATACTGAAGAACACCAAAGAATTTCAATGGAAGGTTCAGTCTGGGGCATACCATAGACCAGAGAGAGCATCACTCAGTCTAGCAACCTTATTTGGCAGATGAAAAAATTGAGCAATTCAGTGACTGGCTCAAGGTTACACAGCTAGTTAGTAGCTAAGATTGCACTGAAGTCAGTTTCTCTCACTCTTAATCAATACTTTCAGTGAACAGTCTCAAGCTGTGCTTTCTGGAGACTTGATGTCACTTAAACCAATATGACATCCTTTTGTATATGTACCCCCTTGCCTCTTATATACACACATACACCCTAACTCTCTGTCAGTCACCAGCCCCATACTCAGCCTTCATACATCCTGATACTTTTCTTGCCTTCTCTGCATAGTGCATCATTTCAGGTTGCAGCCTGAATCGGATTGACCCATTGATCAGCTTTTTCTTTGGGATAAGCCACATTGCAGAAAAGCTATCTGGTCAGATTCATGAAAGGAGCCATCATGAGGCTGATGCCATTATAAGGACCAAAGACATCAACTCCATGATGTTGCCACAACCCAAAGGCAGAGTTGAACCAGATGTTCCCTGGAGTGTACTCCTATGGTTGTCAAATGAACCTCCTAGATGACTGCCTTACATTTATGTTTAAAACAACTTATGGAAATGCTTAATTCACCAAAAGAGATATGTCGGAAA
This sequence comes from Sapajus apella, assembly GCF_009761245.1. Taxonomy (NCBI): domain Eukaryota; kingdom Metazoa; phylum Chordata; class Mammalia; order Primates; family Cebidae; genus Sapajus; species Sapajus apella. The sequence continues at coordinate 19,367,738 of NW_022436962.1, read as the reverse complement.
TATGTGAAGCAGAAGAGTTGCATCAGTTCTTAGGCTACATGAATTCCTACATTCCAAAATGAGTCAATACATGCGAACTACAAACGTTTTGGTTATGTATAAATACAGTGTTATTTACCCTGTCTACATTTCAGCATGGATTTTTATTGTTCTTGAATTGTTGTTTTAAAAACGTTAATATCTATGAAAGAGATGCTCATGAGCCATAACCGAATTTGTCTGAGGACTTATTTTGGATTGCTGTGTTAGTGCTATGTGCTGGGAATAAAACCCCATATATCTAGCTTTTTCTTTTCACTACTGAAATAGATGTTAGGATATCTGAGTAGTCTCTGCCCTTTACATAATGCACTAAATACAATGCTCATGGACACCCTTTCCTTCTCTCATTTGATTTCGAGATACGGAGAATAAATGAGATGCTCACTTGGGTTTTGCTGTCTTTTATAAAATCCACCCCATTCTGGAGTGAATGGGTGAGAGGCACAGGAGGTGGCCTTCGTGGGAGCAACTACCCTTCCCAAGTGTCTCATCCTCTCTCCTCTGTCATCCCCAGGCGATGTGCCTGCATTTGTGTGTGTAGATTTATAGTTTATCTTTATCTATGGCTTCATCTGTAGGTAGCTATTATAGCTGCCTCGCCTGGATATTGTTTGGGCCTGATAGATCTGTCTGTAGTTCATCAAAGGGGAGACGAGTGCCTAAAAGCCACTGGGTCCAGCTGAGGATGAAATACGAGCCATCAGCCTTGATAATGGCTGTAAAATTTCATAATTACATGGCCTTTATTACATTGCATAATGATCCTGAAGCAGTATGGAACAATTAATTAAGATTTTCAACCGTGGCTCTTTCAGAAATTAAAAGGTGCTAGTAGCTGAGAAATGGGGATCTGTCTTGTCCTAAAAGCATTAGGAAGGCTTAGGACATACTTTCCAATGCACTTTTATTTTCTGTTAAGAGGAACATCCCCTAGTTAGGGAGCACACGTTAGTATACCATGCCTATTATCAAGTTTTTATTTCAACTTCAAAACTGATGCTTGAAAAGGAATGGGAGTAAAAGAGACTGCTAAGGATCTCTAGAACTCCCCGACTTCCCTTTTCTTTTCTTTGAAAAATTCTATTCAGCCTCCTGCTGTAGCCATTTATCACATTTATGGTTGTTCATCTCTACACATTAAATAAATGCAGGCTCTGAGATAGGGTTAGCTGCCTACTATAGTATACTGACCAAGGAGTTTTTCTTATATACTCTCTCATATCTTGAGGCATTAAAATTCTTTCAAGATCTCTACAGTTTTGACAGGCATCCCCAAAGGAAGACTTTACCGTTTTCATTTATTATCCTGCAAATGCAGCATGTCACATCTAATATATACCTTTTATTTTTTTTTCATAATCTCATCTTCACACCCCATAAAGAGTAATTAAATTTGGTGAGGGCCTGTAGGAGCCACTAGGAATTTGCTACATTTAAATAATAATGGAAACTAAAGTATATAGTGTTTATACACACAGATGTGCATTTACATTTACACGTACAAATTATAATTCATCCTCAACTTTATTTTCTATGTTAAGGAAATTATAATTGAGCTAGTCAGGTACAATAAAATGCTAAAGAAAAATAGTGAAAACAAGTCCAATATTTTTATTGTAATTATTCTAAGCTGTATCCCAAGCTTTGATCCATGTACTCAGTAAGAAACAGATATACTTCCAGGAAATATCACCCGTGGTATTGTCAATTTAAATGAGAGAATATAAAAAAAAGAAACTCTCCAACCTCATTGTGATTTACACATAACTCCTGGATATTTGTTCCCGTCAAGTATTATTGTTTTTAAATTGACAATCATCATAAAATGTTTTACGGATCTAAATATTTCATGGGAGACTAAAACTTCCCTTGGGCCTCCCCAATAATAAACTTTCAGCAGAAAATTTAGGAAAGGATTATGTGCTTCAAGGAGGAGCGGGTGCTCAGAGTAAATTCTCTTGTTGAGGCATTTAGTCCCTTAATAGGAATTTTCTGATCTGCTGTCATTCTTGTTCACACACCGAGTGTCACTGCCTCTAAAACACTTGTCATTCTTTAATGGAAACAAAATAGTCATTGCCAGCCAGAGCCGCAATGTCATTCCACTACCCCTTGCTGCGTCGGCAATAGTGAAAATGACAGAGCGGCTCTCAGTAGGGGTAATTAAAATGTAAATATTGATATTTTATTATTTGAAATTACTTTCCAGTGCGGCATTTAATATCTCTCCATCTGTGCGGCTCTGTTTAGCGGTCACTTTAGTGCAGCTCTGGGATACCAAGCAGCGGCTTGATCCCCGTTATGTCAAAATGCTTGTTGCTGCTTAATTTTGATATCTAATTAAGTGGAAAAGTACAGTCCACACTGTAATCCATGGCATCTTAACCAGCTGCTTGGGTATATTTAGAATTAATCTCCACTATGGAATCATCCTAATGTATGCAATTAAGAGTCTGCCGATGGCTAATTAGGTGTATTAGAATCAGGCATTTTTTTTTTTTTTTTTTTTTTTCCCCTCTTTCATTTTGGACGTTTGCAGACAGAAGAGCCTGCCTCCAGAGGTAGTCTTCATGCTACTCAAATCTAGTTAGGAATCGGGGCAACTTCCGAATACGGGAACCTTTGTATTTTCCTTTACGTTTCCTTGAATCAACCTGATCTAAAAACTTCTAGGATTTCCTGGGTTTTTTTGCGCGGTTTCAGTGACATGAAAGGAAATGGTCACAGCCTAGGAGAGAGGTGGGATACAAAGGTAAATGCACTGTCCCACAGATCAAAGCGGGAAAGCTGCGAGGCACTGCTGTGGGTGCTCTTGTTCATTTGGGGAGGAGAAGAATTACAGCATGAGAGCTTTTAACTGCAGCTGCATTTGCCTCCTCCATTCTACTTGCGAATGGAGGATCTTCTCAGAAAGAATTATAAGAGGCACAGGTTTGGTTTGTATATCATATATCCATAGTAAATATATATGACCAGCAGCTTTTCACCACTGATAACGATTCCGCATTCATGTGGTTGAGGAATTCTGAGAGCTGTGTTGTTTGATGTTTTTGTTTTGTTTCATTTTAACTTGGCCAGTCATCCAAACGGGGGATAGTGGAGAGAGGAAGAAGGGAGGGCTGAGAGGAATCGAAGGGGTTGCCTCAATTGTCAATGGGAAGATAACTGGTCGCCTCCCCAGTGGAACCTATGCCAAGCCATAATGACTTAGCTCTGCTTGAGCCAGCAAACACCAGCCGCGAACTTGGGAGTAAATACTCACAAACAGATCTTCATTAGCCACAGAGAAAAATAGTGTGGGAGCCTGACTTTAAACCGAACTCTCAGAGCTAGAAATTCAGATAAGCTGTTTTTCCATGCTGTCCAGAACACAAATTATGCCTAGGTCTTCAAGCATCAGTAGTGAGGATTTCTAATATTATTTGAATGTAGTGTTTCAGGGTCAGTGTGCTATAATTTCATATCTGTGACATGCATCTCATGGATAACATATTTCTTCTACATTCTTTCATGAATACATATGGCACTTTGTTTTTAATGGCCTATGCTGTAAATCCTTTAACTTCCATTTATACAGAAGACCTCCTGTTTTTTTTTTTTTTTTTTTTTTGCCTCTCCTCCTTCTAGGGCATATGTTAGAGACACTGAGTTATAGTTTCTTTCTATTTTAGGAAAATTGAGAAAAGCACACCTAAAGGATTTTCATTTTTTTCTGCTTTACTTGTAACTTGTGAAAGTAAGACAAGGAGAAATAACAGTGTTAATCCACAAACACTACGTCTATGAAAATTAGTATTTTCATTGGAATTTGTATTTCTATATCAAGGGGCCAATTAGGTGACTCTGAAAGGATTTGAAGGTATGTTTTTAAAGGCCATATAGAAATTATAAGTGATTTGTTTTTTAGAGATCCCAGCTAGAGTTGATTCTTGGTCATTTCAGTTCAAGTATACAAGACGATCACAACTTTCTTTTGTATGTGGAAGCTTAAAATTTTCAAATTTTTAGATTAACTCATCTGAAATGAACCAGGTTCTCACAATGCCTATGTCATTCTGTGCCTTAATGTGTGTGGGTGTGGCCTTCACAATGATACGCAAAGATCTGTTTGACAAGATACCCTGAGCCTTAAAGTCAGCAACTCTACCTTCATTAATGCAAGTGTTATTAGGAGAAACTCTGAAATTTCATCTTACTTGAATAGGCAGTGTTTAATCCAAAATCAGATTGGGGTGCATGAGCACTTCTCTTTTCCTTCTAATTTTGTCTTTTGTACTACATCAGTAAAGATAGAGAGAGAGATAGATAATAGGTAGACCTTAATATATCTATAGTTTAATCTGTCTAATTCACTACAGCTTATTTCTAATTTATTCAGTGTATAGAATGTGCTTTTTAAAAGGTTCTTAGAATATTAGACTCTAATGTTGGATTACAAATAACAGAAATGAAGCAGCCATAGCAGTTACTATTATTTTGTGTGTGTGTGTGTGTGTGATGACATCTTGTTCTGTTACCCAGGCTGGAGTGTGGTAGTGCAATCTCAGCTCACTGCAACCTCTGCCTCCTGTGTTCAAACGACCCTCCTGCCTCAGCCTCCTGAGTAGCTGGGACTACAGACACATGCTACTATGTCCAGCTAATTTTTAAAAAATATTTAATAGAGATGGGAATTTACCATGTTGGCCAGGCTGGTCTCGAGCTCCTGACCTCAAGTGATCTGCCTACGTCGGCCTCCCAAAGTGCTGGGATTACAGACATAAGCCACCACGCCTGGCCAACTAAGTCACTAATTATAAATTCCATTTAATTGTGGAACATTCCCAAGAAAAGCAGTTCTTTAAGAATATTTCGTTAACTTCATGTGTGGCAAAATAAAAATTCATAAAAATTTTATATTTGAAATATATTTTTGGGTTACAAACAGAAAGGAAAAAAGTAGAAAGGAAGGCAGAAGTGCCAATCATTTGTTGTTTAAAAAAAGTAAACCAAAAATTACAGTTGGGATTGCCTCCCTGACAGTTTTTTTTTTTTTTTTTTAAGACAGGGTTTCACCATGATGGCCAGGCTGGTCTTGAACTCCTGACCTCAGGTGATCCACCCACCTCGGCCTCCCAAAGTGCTAGGATTATAGGTGTGAGCCACCGTGCCTGGCCACAGTTTTAAAGAGTTTTAGAGGCATGCTGATCTCTTTTTGAAGCCCGACAAATGACACGCTCTATCAATAACATATTGGTTAATTAAAATTTTGCATGACTGAAAAAGCACATTTTTGATCCTAAAATTTACATTCACCAAATTCATCTGCTTGTGTTTATCATCTCTCTATTTTAAATGAAAAAATATAACTTTCAATTGATATAATTTTGTCATGAATCCAAACTCTCAGCTAACAGTCAATGGAAAAACAAAGTTTTTCCAAAACAATATGATCCTGGTTCTGACCTATTAAAAAATATTTTTGGTTCCTGCTTTCCTCAAGGTCCTACCTGATTTCTTTCAGATTTAAATAGATTCTGCTTGACTTGCCCAGATTATTTGCATAGAGCTATCTATAGTTATACTGGTTCCCACAGCAGGTAGAAACGGTCCCTCTTCAAAATTATTATGTAAGAATGGATACACAAACTAGTTTGATAAACTCCAAACATGTCTAAACGGCATTTAGACTGCATTAACACCTGGGTGTACAGACACAGTGAAAGGACATAACAGACAAGAACCCTCTTTGCTGTTTGTAACTGTCTGATCTGCTGCTTTAAAATAGGAAAGGCCCTTACTCCCTTGGTGCTGCCATGACTGTAGTGTTGCAAGTACTTCTGACAAGTGAGTGTTTACCTAGTGAGGATCCATTGTTCTAGACTGGACTCGGAGGGAGATGCCATATGTTTGCATGTTTATTGCCTTCTCTCCTCTTTGCTGTTTTTGATTCGGAGAGCAGCAGCCCATGATGATAAAAACTCAGGATTTCTCAATGTACTTGCAACCGTTTTTAGTGTGGAAAATGTTCTCAGGAGAAGCTCTTTCTTGGGCTTGACAAAAATTAAGTTGGAATCACCTAAACATTTTTGTTAAAAAAGTAGGCACACAATATTTTATTCCTGCAAGTAGAAAGAAGCCATGGGCATTGTTTTCATCTATGACTTGACTAGGTTAGTATTTCAGAGGTTTAAAATCCAAGCTACAGAATATAAATGTGTATACTGTCAAAATAATTATACAACTAGGATAGGTAGAGAAATTAATGACAGCACTTATAAATAACAAAAAAGTAATTGTGACATTTTCATGAAGTCTATTGTGAAGGATTACTTCTATATGTAAGAGAAGCAGCTGGTCCATATGATTGAAACATCAACTTTACTTATAAATTAAAGAGGACTTGGCTGAGGTTAATAAATTTAGGCAGGACTTTGTCAGAGTCTAAGTGGCTCCAAATAAAAATCCTATATACTGTATAGGCACTTATAAGCAATGAGCTTTACATGAAATCAGTACCTTAATGAACATTCATTGAATTAATGAAAGAGCATTAGGCACCACTTTTTTTATATGTTGATACATTTTCTGTGGGGGAGGGATTTGGTTTCTGGAATGACCTTTTCTTTCCTAACCTCTCATCTTTTTGAAAGCCAGTCAATGAGCTGTTGAGGAATTATGTATTCATTCATTTAGCGCATATTTATTGAGTGCCTGCTATGTGAAAGGCACAGCTTGAGGAGCTGGAGATATAGCAGGAAGCAAATCAGAGATCTCCACCCTGAAGAGCTTATCTAGCACATGGCAAACCACGGTCCAGAGGATAGAGATCTACCCATCAAGCAGCAGACCTTCACATGTGCTCCCTTTCTTCAGGTGTCACTTACACTCAGCGGTGTGTCTCCTGCTTATGCCTTCACCTTCATCTTCACTTTTATATCTTAAAAGTGCCCTTAGATGCTACCCAGTGACAATGATCATGGCAATGAGAATGGAAAAAAGTGTGTGTATCTGAGAATGATTTCACAAGTATAAGAGAAAAACTTGGTGATAAATCAATGAAGGGCCAAGGGTGAGGCGGCAGGTGGATGGCAGTGCTTAGGGAAGTAGTGGAGCTATGGGTTTTGACATTAGGATTAGGAAAATGAGCTCACTTCACATGTTAGGCCATCCACAGAGGAGTTACTAGGGCAAGATTTTTTAGGAAATATGGCAGGAAAGGAAAAAAGGAACAAACAGTGAAAGAAATCCTATATTCTGCCAGAGAGTTTCCGTTTTATCTTGTAGGAGATATGGAAACCAAGAAAGCATTTTGATCAGTGGATTACGTAGGTTTCATATTTTAAAGATTGCTTGACTAGCCGTGGGTAGGATGGGAGTAAGCAATACCAGATATAAAAGGATTTTGGTAAGAAGGCTGTTAAAATTTACCCTGAAAAGATGATGAAGGCCTAACCAAAATTGGGGTAGAGGGAGGAGAGAAAGTGATGGATATGGATATATTTAGGAGGATGTGTACAACCAAGCACCAATCTCTTCTTTTCTGCATAGATATGTACTTGGATCCAACCTTACTTTTTTTTTTTTTGGTTGTTATGGTGTTATCCACTTTGCTATAAAATCTTAGATGACAAGGATTACATCATATTCATTTTGCATATTCCAATGGTACTGAGCATAGGGCTTCACTTATAATAGATGCTCTAAATATTAGTTGATTTGAATTTTGTTACTGTAGAACCACTGGAAGCCTAATAATTTAGAGTTGGCATAAACCTTCAGAAATACTTTTTCTATTTTCTAATTTTACAGATGAAAGTAGGAACCAGCAAAGTTGAGTCATTCCTCAGAGTCCCACAGTTCCTTGGTGGCAGAGGTGGCACCCAATTCTAGGTCTATTTACTCCCAGTCCATGGCCTTTGTCTGAGGTGCTCACCATTACCCAGACAGCCTTGTGCTTCATGAAAGTAGCTCTGTTTGTTATTCTGAATAGGAAACTATTGGAACTGGAAGATTCATCAGCAGTGTGTAGTCTACAGTTTGCAATAGACAGATAAGGTCACCTGTGGGTCTGTATTAGTTTGTTAAGGCAGCTAAAACAAAATACCAAAAACTGGGTGGATTGAACCACAGAAATTTATTGGCTCACACCTCTGGAGATTGGAAACCCAAGAGCAGGTGGCAGGAGGTTTGGGTTCCTTCTGCAGACTCTGCAGGCAAATCTGTTCCATGCTTCTTTCCTGTCTCTCCTAGCTTCTGGTGGCCTCAAGAATCCCTTGTCTTGTAGGTGGCATTCTCCCTGTGTCCTGACATCATCTTCCCTCTGCACATGTCCATCTCTGTGTCCAAATATCCCCTTTTTATGAAGATACAGTCATATTACATTAGAGCCCACCTTAATGACCTCATCTTAATGGGATCATCTACAAAGACCCTGTTTCCAAATAAGGTCACGTTCCCAGGTCCTGGAGGTTAGGACTCCAACATCTTCTGGTTGGGATGGCACAAGTCAGCTCATCACAGGGGCTAAGTTAATACCAATGGTTGTAGTCAGGTCTCTAGACCTCAAAGTCATAGTTCCCCTCTCTATCCTCTCCCCTCAGCTGTCACTTCATGGCTATAAACCTTTATCTGACGGGTATTTGTTGCTAAATGTTTCCCACAGACTCTTTAAAAGCTTGTGGAAATGTCAGCCTTCTCCAAAGTCCAAGGTAGCACATGTATGTGTTTATTTTGGAGGCTTGATTTTTAAACTATTAGACCAAATTTGATGCGGACCCCTTGGGAATTTCCTAAAGAGGATAATGTTTGCATATCTGATTCCCAAGTGGGACTGGTTTTCTATGGTATTACTGCTTGGCCTGGTTCTACCAGTGCATTAGTAAAGCAAGTCGGATTCAAGCATAGATCCTTTTTCTTTCAAATCAGAAGTGTGGCTTCCAAATGGTGTTTTTCTCTATTCGGTATCCATCTAATCCCAAAGTGAGACTGAAAATGCCATTTAAAAAATATTTTTTAGAGCCCTATATTATATGGCATTGCTTTCCTTTTTTCTTCATGGTCAAACAAATTTCAGTCACATCAAAAAGGAGAGCTTTCCAGGCAGAACTTATTTTCAGCTAGTAAAAAATAAAGGTTGTAGGAAAAGAAAGCCATTAGATTTCCCTCATTAAGGCAGCTCAGCCTATGCTTCCCTCATGTCCCCCAACCATTTTTCTTTCTTCTTGGCTTAGATGAAAGGTCAGAAGTAGTAAAGTTGAGGTCAAGTAAGAGGGAGTTTGGGAAAAGCTAAGGGAATTATTTCAGATCCTCTCCAGTCATTCAGAAGTAGTAGATAAGTAAGGGCAAGTAAGGACTTCCAAAGAGGAGCTATACACTCCATGTAGGTGTCTTTACATTCTCAGGAGGCATTCATCGGCCCCGTCTCTAGTACTTTTGAAAGTAGGTTGGCAGTTGTTAAAAAAACCACCCACTCACAGGAGAAAAACAAAACAAAAACTCTTGTCATCATTTTGAGTTTTTCCTGTATTGCCACTTGTAGTATTTTTTCTTAGCTGCTATTATATTTCAAATTTTTCTAGCACGCTGGACTGGAAAACCAGGAATAACTGCCAAAGAAAGCATTACACCACTGCTATGGGGGCATGTTTTCCATTTCTGTTCCTGTGATTGGGCTAATTGCAAACTCATTTGGTTGTTTATATAATCAGCATGAGTGGTCAGTGGTCAATTGCACCCGTAAATTCAGTTAACAGTGATAATTCTGTTTTGGACTGCTAGGTATTACCTTTGCATTTCTGTTTTCCTCTCCTTTAATTTCTCACAACTACTTAGATCATTTGCTCAGTTTTATAGAAGGTGGTCAATTCTGCCATTATATATAAAATTGTATTAAAACTTGGGTCTTCCCTTTTAGATTTTAGGAATTTGTACTTGTCTTGTTTAACCACTATTTAAAAATAGTAGTTCCATAAAATTTATGTGAAGCCTACTTAAAGTATAGAAACAGAGTACAAGAAACAGACTTCTTATGGAATCAACAAATGTTGAAACAAATGATTAGTTAGCAAGGGAGCTATTTTCCATTTTTGTCAATTATTCTTACATTCCACCCAATTGTGATTATGTCTAAATTAGTAAAATTTGAATCATGGTCAGCTCAAAAGAGTAAAGATTCAAAGAATAGTATAGGTATTGTATCTAAAGCTTAAGTACAAACAATTATCCCTTTTAAAGAAAAATTTTAAATAAAATGCTTCTGATAGCACCATGTAGATGTTCCAGCTTTCACTTCAACAGTTAACCATCTGTAGCTGTTTAACTCTAGCTCCTACTGAGTTCCAGTTTATGAAAAAAAGTGTGTGTGTAGATATATATATATATATATATATGAAGTCTCCTGTAAGAGACTATATATGTGTGAGTGTGAGTGTGTGTGTGTGTGTGTGTGTGTGTGTGTGTGTGTGTATATATATATATATATATATAGGTTTCCAAGAAGCCCCTGAGCTGTGTGTTTTGTGAATCATAGGACAAAGTGGTATGTCTGCCCCATATGTGAAAAGAACATCTGGCTTAAAAATACAAAAAAAGTTTATCTCTAACAAGGGTTATGCATCTGTGTGTCTATTGGTAGCTAAGACGAAATGTTAGTGCCAATGTTACTCTTTTTTTCTCTGTTTCCTGTAAACATTAGGTTTATTTGTATGGGAGACAAAATCTAGCTTATGTCACGTTGCTCAATCAGCTTCTCAAAATGAACTTCGTTTGTGATCTCAGTGAGTCATTATGGCATAATTAAAATTCTAGCATGAGATGCTATTTGTTGAAAAATGTTATTTTTTTTTTTTTGTGGAACAGAAAAACTACAGTTCAAAAACTGTGATCAGGTAAATCAATGCCATGATTCACTGATATTAACAGACGCCCTGAAGATTTAAAATGCTTGCTCTCTATTTCAAGAGAGCAGCCGAGAAGAAAATGCCTAGCAGGGGTTAAACCCAAATGCCTGCGCTGCAGCCTATTTCTGTCAACACTTTGTTCAGGAAATAAACATTTATGCTTTCTGAAATGAAAGTGTATTTTTGAAGACTAGCCGTCAGATATTTTTTGCCCTTCACACTTTCAAATGCTTAGCCTTTTTTGTAAGTTGACTGCAAAGTGCATCAGTTTGCCAGGCTAAAAAAAGAGTGCTTGATGAGTGCCCATGGCACCACTGTCAACCTCCGAAGTTTCCAGTAGAAGAAGGCAAGACGCTGGCACAAAACATGCTTTCTTCAAGCCTATTACCTCAGGGGTACCTGCCTCTCGAGAAGCTTTTCAATCCTTCCAAATGATGATATTCCCAACTGTCATCTGGTTTATTTGGAGCACACTGCATTGCAGATAAACATGCTATTTAACTGCGGGTCAAGGTAGAGAGTCATTGTGCTAGCAGAATGCCTGAGATACATTCAATGGCACTGACTCTGGGACAGAGATGAAGAGAGATCCAGTTGTCAGTGATATGCACGGAATGGGCTGTAGCTGGGGAAGAAAAAATGTGCCATGGTATCAGTGTATTTTAAAAAGCTGTAATACGGCTGAACATTTAAAACTATAACCTGTCACACGCCAAAGATTAAGATCCCGGGATGTACAAAACATGAAGTTCACACGGGACAACTGCAAAGCATATTTTATTTCACTTGGGAAAGAGGTTTCCCTCCAAAGATAGCTAAATATCACAGATGATGAAGACCTCTAACTTATAGGCCAAGAGCTATAAAATACCGTTAAATGCCTGATAAAAACAAGTAATTATCATTTGGATATGAGCATGTGTAAGCCAATAGAGCAATTATGGTTTAAGAAAATTTCTTAGACTCAGCTTATTAAAACATGCATTTTCATTTAGGCTTTGTTTATTTAGAATTTTATACAGTGCTCAGGTCTATTGATAAAAATGTTATTTTATCCATGTGTTTTTATGTATGTGCAATATAGCTGGCACTCCTAAAGGAGAGGTAAAATAATTTTATGGAATTAAGATAAAATCTCTGTTATGTATTTGGCCTCCTTAGCGACCAGGTGAACATGACTATCTATCTCCTAACAAGTCCGTCTAACTGCTGCTCAGGCATTTGGGCAGGAGAGTGCTTTGTACTAGCTTCCAGATTTCGGTGATGTGGTAGGAAAGGGTTAAAATGAGACAGTAATTTCTAGACCAAAAAAAGATAGAAGTTCAGACTTTTATTTTTGAAAGCATGGATTGTTCTTTTTCCCGTGGATTTGCAAAAAATATACTTCCGTTAATCAGCTGAAATATACTTGAGGATATCAGGCAAGCAAACTTGTCAAACCTTTTGTGCTATATCCATCTCTTCATGCTCCGTGACAAAAAAAAAAAAGAGCCTTTTCTTCACCTTTTTTCCTTATTTCATAGAAAAGCAAAAGAAAAAAGTTATACAGGAGGGATAAAAACACACACACACACACACACACACACACACACACACCCACCCACCCCCCATCAACATAGAACAAATTGCAGGATCAACTTTAAAAATGAAATTTTATTTTTTTTGCTTAATTAAACCCCAAAGAAATGTGTGAAATGTTGTTATGGCTGGAACATTGTTAATTTGTAAATCACAGGGACAAAGGGGGCCTGGTGCAACTTTAAAGTTTCCGTGCACGTAAATGTCGATAGCGTGCCTTCTCCATCATCAGCACTAAATTCACATTGATGCCTCTTTTCTTCTCCGTATTGATCCTTCCATGAGAACGTAGATTTGTATCTGTTAATTAATGCGTCCTGAAACAGCGTTTGTATTAATCAGGCAGATAAGAAAAATTGGATGCCTGCACCCCCCTGACAACCGTAAAAGTGCTGGCCCTGATAAAATCGTGGATGGACCTCAATAAAAAAGTTCCTCCTTCCACTCAATAAACTAATCATCCTGCTTTTAATTATTCGGCAGAAAGATGTGTGGAGATTGGAGAATGTGTAAATCTATTTACTAACAGCAGTGTCTGGGAGGGAGAATAGGGCTGTCACAGGAAGGTGCTGCAGGCTACACGCTCTGTCCATCTGCTGCTGCAGAAAAACTGCGGCTTGGGAGCATGAAAAGGAACAAGAAAACTCCGGCCAATTGAAAAGATGCATTCCTTTTTTGCTCATAACAACTTTCTAGATGATTTTTTGGTCTTTTAATTTACACAAGAAATTCCCACTTAGTATGTTTTCTTGAGGTAGATATTTGGATTTACATTTCACCTTTTTTCCTTGGAAGGGGATAGAAAAAAGAGCAGTGTGATTTTCTGTTTATTGTGAATATAACATTGTTAAAATTAAAAGCACCTGCAGCCAAACCTATTCAGGTTAAATACTTTCTCTGTTGAATCACTGTTTAAAATGTTATCCTCTATTATATCTCTAAAAGGATATTAATTTAACCCCAAATGCAATGACAAAAACAGAATAAGAAAAAAAGACTTACACAGCCAGTCCAAAAGAAATCCTGTCACATAATGTGTAGCACCTTAATAAACAATGAAAGAAATGCATTTTTTAAATATGCCCTAAAGACTCCCTTAAGAAAAGCTTGACTCGTCCCGTCTGATTTTATTAAGCGCTTATAATTAATGGTACCAAATGGCAAACCACCAGTTTTCACCAATAGGTCAGGAAATCATTTCCTTTTCTTTACCGTGCTGCAGTTTCTAGTATCATATGGGATATGCACAATTTGATATGAATGAAAAGGACAGCAACAGTGACCATCAGCAGCAGCCTAAAAAGGCTGGGCATCAGTGGGTATTTATGATGTGGGTAATAATGTCTAGAAAGGGAGCAAAAATAGATGTCTTAAGTTGCATTATTAAAAATGATCCTCCTTTCCTGTAGAATTACTGGTGGCAGGACCTTAAATGATGGCAACACTCTCCTCAGAAACCATGGGGTGGGGGGTTACCCTTAGAAGTCTTAGGTATATACTTGGAAATAAAAGTGAAGTTTTAAGTAGCATTTGCTTTTTAGGACTTGGGAAAAGCATCTGATCATCAAGTATCTTCACTTTAGAATACAGATCTAGTCTCTCTGACATATAAATATACATCTTCACTCCCAAGTAGCCTCAATTGCACTGCTTCATCTTTCTCTATTGAACATTTTTAATTTTTTTGCATATGTTTTCTCCAGCTCAGAAAGGACTTTAAATGTGCATGTGTGAATGCATCCCAGATTTGCAGAAAAGAATTGATCAGCTAGATAAGTCAGATAAAAATAACATATTAATAATACAGCACTTAATGAATTGCATGTTAAACTTAATGTTTAGGTAGGTGATATTTTACATTTCCCAAATACAAAATTTAAGATACAAGTTAATTGGTCTTGCTCAGGGTGAAAGAGCCAGTAGCTAATTGGAGCCAATATTTATATTCAGAATCCGACTCCTTGGCACCAAACCCTGCTACATTTATATTTAATTTTTTAAATATCTGGATCTTAATAACAATAGTGAATGGGGCTTTTCTATTTGGTGAGGAGGCCAGGCTGCTAAGTATTCCACTTTCTTTGATGCCAATTATCACTAATTTTAAAGGAAATTCATATTAAATATCAGTGGGGGGAAATAGCCAATCAAGAAAGCTTCCCTAGTTGTTAACTCATTATCCATTGTGTTTGTAACTATTAATATCATATAGAAATGTTTCCATGGTGTGCTGAGCTCTGTGGCCTAAATTGTTTGTTTACCTTTGTTTTTTAGCTTTTTTTTTTTTTAACTTTCATTCTGTTTATCAATAGTAGTTTTTAGAGATGAGATAGATGACTTGCACCAGAAATCAAGTATAAAAATTTCATGGTATTTTCTTCTCAAATGAAAGAAAACTACATTTCTATTATATTCCCCTAAGCTGTGTCTATAAAGCTTATAGAAAATACTCACAAATTGAAAAAGCTGGTTTGTGACTTTCATTTTGCTGTTTGCAGAGTGATTCAGGGAAAATTTTAAGAGCTTCTAATCAAAGCTCAGCATAATTTTGAGCAGTGATGCAGAAGCCGGCTACCATATGAAACTAATGTTGCATTATGAAATTATGGCTTTAAAGTAACTTGATCTGCCCATTTTTCCATGCAGGCTTCTCCACGCTGTCCCTGGCGGACCAGATGAGCCTTCTGCAGAGTGCTTGGATGGAAATTTTGATCCTTGGTGTCGTATACCGATCTCTTTCCTTTGAGGATGAACTTGTCTATGCAGACGATTATATAATGGATGAAGACCAGTCCAAATTAGCAGGCCTTCTTGATCTAAATAATGCTATCCTGCAGCTGGTAAAGAAATACAAGAGCATGAAGCTGGAGAAAGAAGAATTTGTCACCCTCAAAGCTATAGCTCTTGCTAATTCAGGTTGGCATATCGACATGGTCATTGTTATATTTTATTATATGTCAGTTTTATCACTCTCCTTACCTTCTTTAGGGATTTGCTAGACCTAGTTTGTAAATTTTGTATGAGTCAGCAAAATTATAAAAATTATAACCAGTATCACTTTCTAGTGGGAAGTTAGAAATAGGAAAAATATACTTAAAAGGAATTAGTTTCATTTGACTTGCTTATTGAATGCTTTGAAACTTTTATCAACTAATGCATCTACTAATTTGAATCATAGCAAAGCAAAAGCTTCTGTAGGAATAGTATAAATGGACACTCCCGGGACAAAATTAGCTCCATTGTCTTTTACACATAAGTTAAAACAAGGGAATTGATACACACAAACCATTTTTCCCTCAAAAACGCAAATTATGCAATTGGGAAAATATATTTCATGTTGCTTTGAGTTTGGGTTATCAAAGATTACTATTTTCTTACATTCCAGAGTTCTTTAGAAGTCGAAGTCAAATTCTGCCTATGCAGTAAGGGTTAAGAATTACGGGAAAAACTGTTCTGTACATTTGAACTGAAAGGTGCTAAAATAGAGAGCAACCTCTGATAAGTAAAAATCGTTGGTGCTTTGTTGTTTTTCCCTTTGTGCCTCTCTTAATGCTTTATTATGGTCTTAAGTCTCTTTTAGCATTTGCATAAAGTTCAGGATAGATCCCTCCTTAATGATGTGCCGATCATTAGATACCTGTGTGTCAATAACATGCTCTGATGCTAGGTACCATTGACAGTCACACCGTGCCCCTCCATCTGCTTTTGTTTTGACCCTATCTTTGAACTTTATCTTGGTTGCCGGCCAGTAGTTTTCCCTTTAATTACAAGAAGGAAACTGTCAATAAAATCTGTTAAATGGGATGCAATGAGTGGCTTGAATGGGCGGACGGCTATTTGTTCAAATTCTGCAGCATTCAAGGTATTGACAGTTTGTTTTCTGGGGCCATATGTGACGATCAATCTCAGGCTGGGCTCAGCCGCGCTGAAAAATGAAAAACCAGATTGCTTTTGCTTACTTGTGGATGACGACTTTGTGATTTGGCGCGGTCCTAGTGAGATGAGACCTTCTGCCCAAATTGCCCCCATGAGAGCCAGGGACGCGTGACTGTTTTTAGAAATAATTTTTAATTGATTTTGTAATTAACAGTTCATCTACAATATTGATGCATGAATCCTTGGACTGATAGGAGAGAAATTGTTTTCAACAATGAAGTTGTACTTTCCTATTTGTCTTCATAATAGAGTTTAGCATTTCACAGTTTTAATTGTGAATATAACCCTCTTCCTCATACCATGCACCCCTCTTCTCCTACTCTCCCGTGAAATTATAAAATATGATTCCCTATGACAAATGACATTGTTATTATAAACCCTGAAGAAACCCCTGCCCTCCCTCTCCAGAAGATCAAAGTGAGAAATTTTCTGAGGATTTATTAGTTTGTATGGACTTCACTTTATAGCATCTCTCATAATTAGATGAAATATTTTATAACAGTGGTTTTGGGAAGAATTTTTTCTTGGCAATCTTGAAACAATTCTAATTTAAAACATTTACTTGGTTAATTGTTTTTAAAATGTACTAAGCCTGTGTTATATCTTTAATGTTTCAAATCGCTTTTTAAAATTATTAACTAACCATGAATGCTGAGCAATGCTAAAACTTTATCAACAAAATTGCTAAAATCATATGATTTTAGATGTTGGATGTATACTTTATGACTAAGTATTATAATTTAGAGTACATAAATTAATTAGTAGCAGCATTTCTGTCTCTGTTGCTTAGAAGTATAAGCATTAATATTTCTGAAAGATAAATGTCCTAATCCACATATTCTGCTTCTGGGAGAGGAAGTGACTATCTCACAGCAGTGACTGATGATTAGAAAGCCGTTAAACAACCAGTTTATTTACTTTTCACGTCTAAAGTCAGAAATAGTCAACAAGCTCTCCGTTTTTCTCTTATCACGGTAGTTGAGTAGCATAGCATTTTTTTAAAAAAAAAAGTCTGTCCCAAAATGTTCTTACAGGTGATTCCATCATTCATTTAGCCCCTCAATACCAAGAAAAATCAATTGAATCAGAGTTCATACTAAAGAATAACTGATTAAGTGCTCTAAGTACTATTTTAATTTCTAAATTGTGCCACTTCTACTGTGTTGTGTAATTATGGCCTTTTCTTCGCCCATCTAACCTGCAAGCCCCATCATTTTAGTATGGGGCAAACAACTCAGGAAGTAATTTTCTTTGATACTACTACTATGTTATTTATTCCGTTTCTGTTATTTGGAGCACAGCAATAAAGTTGTAGATCCAATATTGAATGTAGATTTGAACTTGCTTAGATCCAATGTGGTTTTCTTAAACTGCCCATACACATATCAGTATAAAAATATCGTAATACTCTAGACACCCTAAATGGCTTGATTTTTTGTGATTTCTGTGTGTGTGTGTGTGTGTGTGTGTGTGTGTGTTTAGGAACTCCAGATTAAGTAACTTTTCATGCAAAAAAGAAGATCTATTTCAGTGTAATTTAGGTAGATATCCTAGCTTTTCCTGCATGGATGTAGATGATAATAACCATTGTCTCCTTTATCTTAATTTTACCTTATTTTAAACATCTGTCTTTATTCAATAATTATAAATGTTGTGCTTATGCTTGGAAAAAAGGCATTTGGCTTCCTGATAATGGCTGTCATATTTTTTGTAGCTTTGTTTCTGTCATAAGTGAATTCAGGAATACTTGTAATACCAGAACATCACTGGAAACTCTCTTTTCATGTATATGAATGAAACAATATGTCATGAACTATTATAATTCTGCAGTTTTCATGCTCAAATCTTTGAAAACCCTAAATAATAGTTCCAATTACTTTTGACGATAAGAAACTTACAGGCTCATTTAAGCCATGTATTCTCTTATTTTTGAGTATTAACAAGCTCTTGGGTAATTATTGCATCCCTGATATATCTCTGTGGGATGGAAAACTCTATGTCACAATATTGTAATTCTTAGGATCCAGTTTTTTCATGCATATAACAAGAGGTTTGACTAATTTCAAATTATTTCCAATTCTGGAATTCTATGATTCTATAATTAATTTCATCTCTGTATTAGAAAATATAGTAAAATATTTCTATAAGCACCTAGGTAAGATTATATAATGGGATTTATTTCTCTTGATTGGATCTCTTGATTCTTATGTTAAGAATTTGTTTGGAATTATATACTGTGAGATTGAAAGCAGTTAAAGCTAATGAATCACTTTAGTCTGACCATTCTCTGTTGCTCAAGTCATAAGACCTTCAATCCCTAAAGTAGCCACTCACATCCCAGCCTTTGTCACCCCTGCCCTATCCCAGCCTGAAGCCAGGTGAGCCCAATCCATTCAAGAATAAACATGTTTCGAGTTTTATTACTTCTACACATTGTTTCCAGAATAATAATAGCACCTATTGATATTATGCTACAAGTAATGATTTGGTTATCAATTTAAAATAATAACAACTTCATGACAGCATTCTGTTCTTAAGGACAAATGGTTATGTATGCAGAGTTGTATAATTAATTCCAAGGTATAGAAAGTTTATGATTGCTGTAGGATACTGGAATGGGCACCATATTTAATTAGGATATTTGGACCCTCAGTATAGGTTTGGCTGAGTGTGTTTTTATCATCACTATGAGGGAAGCCTTTTTTGATATTGTTTTCGTAATAACCACCCAATGAAATAGTAATATCATCTGTTTAGGACATATATATACACACACATATACATATGTGTACACACATTTATGCATATATACGCTTTGTGCCTAAAAAGAAGAATGTTTTCTACTCTCTAATTCCAAATTTCACCTCCTTTGGGAAGGAGGCCTAAATATGTGCGTAACTGTTTTCTCATCTGTAAAATAAGGCAGGTGAATTAAATAATGTCTAATATCCCTTAAATGGCCTAAACATTTTAGATTACTTTTAAGTAAAGGTGGCCAGTTTGGTTTGATACATGTATATATACATGCATATGTGTGTGTGTGTTGTGTGTGTTGTGTGTGTGTGTATGTAAAGTAAAACTGGGCCTTAGCCAGTTTTACAAAATTTTGACAATTTGTTGATTTGATGTTCTGGAGATAGTTTTAGCTGCTAGTCAAAGGAGTATCCTTTTTCAGAATCTTTCTGTAGATATTTCCTTTTTAAAGCTTCTTCTAGGGACTCTCTTATTTGATTCCCACAACATACCTGTGCAGTAGACATGTCCAATATATATTTACAGGTATGTGAAGAAAGCTGATAATCATGCGTGGCTATTATGAGGCAGAAGGTGGGACCTTCTGTCCTTTGCTATCAATAAGCTATTTCTATTCCACAATAATTATATACATGTTTTTAAAAGGATTAATGCAGAACATTTTACCCATTACAATTTCATATCTGGGAGCCTAAATTAGTATTTTCAATTTGATTGAGAATTTCCTGCCCACTTCCTCTATCTTGCCATCTTCTTGGCATTAGAAGACTATAAAACTACCCAGAAAAGTGACAACAGAATTGGACATGAAATGTTTATCAAGAAATTGTAACATTCTATGAGAAATGAATATATGTAAGCTTTGTGTGGCAGGTAGAGCTTTGTTCCTAATTTTTACCCAGAACAAACCATAAGTAATAGTGTTAGGTAAATAAGAAATCAAAATTACAACCTTCCATCTCCTACTTTACTTTTCTTTGATTTTTACTCAAGTTTGCCTTCATTGGGTTATTTTATTTAGAATAATATATTTTGGAAGTGAGCTTTAAAAAATTTAATACAACCCTCAAATTTTAAACATATTACAGTATTGTAATTTTTAGGTAAAAAAAATAAAAGCTGGCTCTTAAATGTTTCATGTTCAATGGTCACTCCATCTTGGCATGGTATAGGAAATATTTGATGCAAATAGCTTCACCCTTCCAATATTTACCTGGGTAAATACTTGGGTAATATGTGTTTATTACCTGGGCAATAAGCACATAAAATACTCTGCAGTTGCTTATTTCCAGGGAATGATTATAGCATAACATTATTTTCATCTATATATTTTAATATAATGAACTCTGTTACAAAAGGTCATTAGCATGGTGCAGATCATCTATGATGTTGTAGAATGTTGAACTATTCACCACCCAAATGGATATCAACATTCATTACCCAATACACTGTAATTGTCTTTATGACTTTAACAAAATGAGTTAGAAAGCCCCTGGAAAAGTGTTTGGAAAGAGAGAAAAGATTTGGGCAGGGTGGGGGTGGTGAGAGAGAGAGAGAGAGAGAGAGAGAGAGAGAGAGAGAGAGAGGGCTTTGAGTAATTATAGGAAAATAGAAAAGACCTCTTGGGTAAATCCCATTTTGCAAAGTAAACATAACAAAATTAACAGTAATTTGGGATTTGTAAGGAAAGCCTGAAGGAAAGAAACCACAACCATGACCATGGAGATTTTCTGTGGTTCAACATTTTATATAAATACAGTCACAGTGATTTGTGTGGCTGATGTAAATGTTAAAGAAAGCTAGCTTTATAGTCACAGCAGGAAAGGAGGAAAAAAAAAAAAAAAACCTCAAGGTATCTTAATGGAGAGCCGTGAAATTGAAAGTTCTATTATTGTCATCATGGTGAAGCAGAAAAATCAGAATTATTATTACTGTTTTCAATATTAAAATCATAAGATTTCTAGGTTGGAACAAACCTAGACATTTTTTTATTCAGCTTCCTACTCGATATCTGAAAAGCTTCCTTGATATTTCTGCTACCTGTTTCTACAGCCTCCACAGAATTCTGCTTGATTCGTTACTATCCAGAAGAGACCATTCCATCCGAAATTTCTTTCTTTTTATCTATCTCAGCATTTTAATGCAAAAGAAAACACACAAAAAATTACACAAAAATATAGACCTTAATGAGTATATGAGTTTCTTATGCTGCATTAACAAATGACCATAACCTGATGGATTTAAATGACACATATATATTCCTACAGTTCTGGATGTCAAAAGTCAATCAGTTTTGCTAGGCATAAGACAATGTATGGACAGGGTTTCGCTCCCTCTGGAGACTCTTGGGAAACATCTGTTTCCAGGCCTTTTCCAGCTCCAAGGGCAGAAGTCCTTGGCTCAGGGCACCTTCCTCCATCTTTAAAGCCAGGAGTGTAGCATTTTACCTCAGTGGTGACATTGCCACCTTCTTCCTTTGCTTCCAAGGACACTTTTGTTTTCATTGAGGGCCTACCTGAATAATCTAGGATAATCTCCCCTACCAAGATCCTTAACTTAATCACATCTACAAAGTTCATTTTGCCATAGCAGGTGACATTCACAAGTACTAGAGATTAGGATCTGAATATCATCTTCATGGCCATTTTTCAGCCCACCACAATGAGTATATGGGCAAGATCAAGAATAAAACTTGCAACATAACCCCGGAAAGCCCTTCAGGTGTCTTGTTCCTATCTCAGCCTCTTCCCTTCCCACAAAACTAATCACTACCTTACCCTGAGTTTTATAGTCATCACTTCCTTTTACTATAGTTTTTTAAATAAATGTGTATACTTAGTTACTACACTTTAGTCTTGCTCATTTACTCATAAAAAATTATGGATGCATTTTTAAGTCTATTCTCCAAAGTTCCTCCTTCATTTTATTTTTCTTACAATTTATTAGTTGAAGATGCCAGGGCGTTTGACCTACAGGGTTTTTCACTGTCTGGATTTTGAAGATTGCATAGTCTTGGAGAAGTTCATCATGTTTTTTCTGCCCTTTGCATTTTGTGCAAAATGGCAGCTGGATCTGCAGACTTAATCAGACTCAGGTTCTAGGCCTATGGCACCTGTAAGTGATGTGTTGTTCACCACGAGATCCATCTTGTTTCACTTTGTCTCTTTTTTGTGATGTTAGCAACTGTTGGCATTCATCACCTAAATTAATCAATCACTGGGGGTTGAAAAATAGTGATTTGTAATTTTGTCTTTTTTCCTCTTTTCATTCAGCAGGTGGGATATGTATAAAATAATGCTTTCTCTTATCTCTTATTTGGCTATCAGTGATACAATTTGTTTAGGAAAAGTAGTATAAATGCTTCATTATTTCTCTTTACTAGCTTTCTCAGTGAATAATTGGTGTCCTATTTTTTTAAAAAAACTATTATAAACACATGTATTCAAACACGTTTAATGGATTTCAATCAATTGCAATTATAATCCTTTTGGAAACTCAAATTGTCCCATTTTTGTCAGTGGGAACATCTTCGGGTTGGTTTCTGAAATCTTTTTTAATAACCTAGTAGCTGGAGATAATATCCTTCCTATTTGGTGTGACAAAATGTTCCATGTTCATTTTAAATATTTACTGACTGAAGCCTAGAATCAGATTACAGCCTGCACACTTGAAGTACCTTCCAGGGTTGGCCCTTCTTCCCAGGCCAACATCACCTGTCTACATAAGTACAGAGCTGGGGATGCAGACACATAGACATAATTGTGGCGCTGTGTATATGTGTGTGTGTGAGTGAATGTATGTATATTTTGGGAATACCTTGTCACCTAGTTTTTCTGTAGATGTCCCTGAGTTTTTAGTTTTGCCATCTAGTTGCTCTGTTTTTTTAATGCGAACATTTGGAGCGGTTAAAAAAATTCACACACTGGGGCCTGTAGAGGGGTGAGGGGTCCTAGGGGAGGGATAGCATTAGGAGAAATACCTAATGTAGATGACGGGTTGATGGGTGCAGCAAACCACCATGGCACACGTATGCCTATGTAACAAACATGCACATTCTGCACATGTATCCCAGAACTTGAAGTATAATTTAAAAAATTCTACTATCTATGTTAACTTAGAGTCAATTTGCAATGGCAATCAACCAGTCTTCCTCAGTACCCAGCCAACTGCTATCTGAAGAACCACTCTGTTAGGTGCCATGTATATTGCATATGGAAATTCAAAGATACAAATTCTTTCATAGAAATAGACCTTTTCCCAATTCTCAATTCTTTCCATCACATTCTGTTTCATTCATTCATTCAGTGATTGGAGAGAGTCCCATTCATCCTTCCCTTACTACCCATCTTTATGTAGGCAGTTTACAAACAAAATCCTGTGTTTCACAGAAAAGTTTACACTGACGGTTTATGTTATATACTAGGCTTGACTCTGAATATACTGTGTCTGTATCTAATATTCAATTCCATACTCAAAATGAGATTTGGCACCATTGAGAAAGTATTGCCAAGAATGGTCTAAAAGTCCTGAAGAAGGTTCCCAGCAAGACTTAGGTATTTTGGAGTAGCTAAGCCTGTGCCCTCAGTGATTAATATTTTTTATCATAGAGAAGGGCAGTATTTTATTCCAGGGAGGATATAAAAATAAAATTTTCTTTTTCCGTGGCTCTAAGCCTTACTAAATTTGCAGCAGTAAGGATGCTGATATTTAGCTATCTTTCCAAAGTAAAGATCTGAACTAGACACATTTCTTTAGGATCCCTTCCACAGAGTAAAATATTGGATGTTATGATAAGGTTCTATTTTATTATTAGGTGTTGAGACTTAATATATAGACCATTATATGTGTTGCCTATATGTAATCAGAATAAAAATACATATATCACTTATTAAGCACCTATTTCAGGTGAATGTGGCCTCATTTTACCTCCCCAAACCCTAGAAGACAGGTGGCACTGGTAATACATGTCAGTCTCAGGTTTAAATTCAGTCATATACACTCTGGTCATCTTTTGAAATCTTGATTCTTTTAGAATAGTATTTGTTTGTCTTATTGTCTAATGCAGTTGTTCTCAATCCTGGCTTGGCAGTAGAACTACCTAGATTTTTAGCAATGCTGATATCCTAGTTCTGGTCTCGGACTTATTAGACCTGGGGCCAGTATCCAAGTTTTTTAAGACCTCGCCCAGTGTTTCTAATATGTAGCCTAATCCCGTCTAGTTAGTTCATAAACTCACGATTTCTATTAAGGTTAGCTGGTTCCCATTAGCACAAACACTAGCACTATTTCCTTTAAAGCCTACTTAAAAAGAAACTAACATGAACAATGAAAACTAAATAATTACATACATTAATACCAGTTCTATTGAGCCTGGTGTCAACATGTAAATTTAACCAAAAGAACAAAACAGAGATTCAAACCACAGATCCAGAACTTGAACTAGGATCCCTAATGGAGATTAATATTTTCTTCAGCAGTCTGCCAGCTGAATCATTGTCTAATTAAATAGTTCAGATTTAGTGAGTTTGCATTTAAAGTATTAGCAGATCTGAGAATGGGTAAAGCTAAAATGAGTTAGAATCTTTTCTGCAAATGGGAAGTTAAATTATCATAGTAATTTGATTAAATCATTTTTAAATCTCTCATGCTAAATCACAGCCTTTAAAGAATAGTTTGAAGTCTTAATTGCTGTTTGTGAGCATATCTCTCTGCTATTTGTTCTCGCCTCATTTCCTGTGACATCCTATAATATATCTCCTGCTGGGCAAGAGTAGTGGGAAAGGCAAGACTAGGGGTAGGGCCAAGGTAACTGTGCAGCTGACTTCAAGCATTTAAAGATACGCCATGTAGGAAAGGGAAGTTTATCCTGTATTGTTCTTACTAGAACAGGACCACAGGATAGAATTTGGAGACATACTTAGGAAAATTTTTAAAAGACGATGATTAGTTTTGCCTGTTGTCAAGGAGAATCTACGTACTTAATATACGCCTGTCAATGTCTTCATTAGGAATGTTATAAAGATGGCTGATGAAGATGGGAGTTTGAATGGGACATGTTTAGAGAATAGTTCATCTCATTTTTTAAGGGAATGCATGTTTAGTGTTCTGTATTCTAGCAGCATGATTGATTTGAAGAATCCTGAATTTAAACGTGAGTCTGACACATATTACCAGTGCCACCTGTCTTCTAGGGTTTGGGGAGGTAAAATGAGGCCACATTCACCTGAAATAAGGTGCTAAATAACTGGTAAATGTATTACTTTTATTCCGGTGTGGTTTTTTTTTTGTTTTTTTGTCTAGTTGGAAAATAGTTATTTCAAGGTTGACTTTTCACTGCAGCGTGTAATTCCCATTTTCTCCTTCCATCTATTCCTGTTTTCCTGGAGAGAGCTAATCATTAGACTCCGGATAAGTGGGGAAAGTCCAACTCATCTCTGTTCCCTTATGCACAAGATCCTTATTGCAGTCTTTTGTCTACCTAAAGACTCACCACAGTGTTAACCCATACCCCCCATTTTTCTTTCAGGTAGCAATACAGTGCAAAAACAGAGAGAAAGACTATCAGAGCATGTTGCCATCATCTCTATGACTGTTTTTTCTGTCCCTAACTTTGCCAACTCTTAGACAACTTTAGAAATTATGTTTGTTACTAAGAGCACTACAGGAGGTGGATGAGGTTGCCATGCTGAGAGGAACCAGACTGGAGAGAAGCTGGGGAGAAACACTCCACAGGGAAAGGCCAGGCGTATGTTGGGGAGTGACTTGAGTCCTGCTCCAGGGCACCACTATCAACACTATTTCCCACTTGGAAAAATTCCTTCTTTTTTGCTCTGCCAGGCAGAAATTGAGTGTTAAGCAATAAGCAACTTTATTCCAGATTATTCAAAATTTTTTTCAGGGGTTGTCATTAAACTACCTATTGTTAATAGTGGTCAGTTTACCAATGATGTGGTGCCATGATTCGAAATGCCAATGTAAAGGAAAAAAAAGAACACTAAATAAAATACAAATAAATTTTTAAGATATGTTCCTAGTTATATCCATCTATCTTTTAATTACTTTGCCATGTTTCTTATTATATGTTTAGCCACTTGATTTTAAATTACATTCCCTCTTTTTGTTCATGTGATCTATGTTTGAATTGTATGAAAGATTAGGCTAACTACATATATCTTAGAGCTCAGCATTTTCAGAGAACTAGAATTATTAAACATGAAGAATCCCCCAAAGACTCCATTATGTGTAATTAACAGATAAACTGTCATCAGAATCAATAAAACGTGCTAAATGATTCAAACTTGTATATAATTAAGTGTCTGCTTTAGAGCTGGAGCTGTAACTTTTATTTTTTCCCCACATCTCACATTTCTCACAAGAATAATTGTGGCAACCTTGTTAACCCTTTCTTTGCTTGATTGAATTAGATTTTCAAATTTGTCATTTAAGGGCAAAGTTCACCATT
Organism: Sapajus apella; assembly: GCF_009761245.1. NCBI lineage: Eukaryota > Metazoa > Chordata > Mammalia > Primates > Cebidae > Sapajus > Sapajus apella. The sequence goes on along the minus strand of NW_022436962.1, from coordinate 19,341,086 downwards.
AAAAATGTGAAAAATATTTCAGAACTCAGTGATCTGAAGATACCATTTGTTTTTAATCAGGGAAGCAGACTGTCAGTATGCTTTAATGAACTGATACTAGAACATTAAATATCTTAAAAGGATAAATAATTTATTGTGATTTCTGTAGAGCGCTAGATTCCATGTATTCACATGGAGTTCTTAGGATCTTAGTCATCAACTTTTTTCTCCTTTTTGGGAAATATTGGCTTTTTGCAAGCAAAATCAGAATTTTAAACAGCCTTCGCCTACACAGCACTAAGAATAATACTTTTAATAGATGGCCTTCCATGGTTGTTTGTTGAGTGAATGAATATATACCTAGATGAGGCAATGAATAAAATAGTCAAGATTATAATATGTTAGAAGAAAGCCTTCTCTTGTTCAGCCCGAGGAGGAAAAATACACATTTTAAATAATTGATCTTTTCTAATAATTCCCACCTTCCAAGTTAGTATTAGAAATTATGTAAGGAAATGTAGAGATAGATTGTAGAAATGTGAGGCTCTGAAAAGATCAGTTTCAAACTTAGAAGTTCAAAAATAACTAATTTTAACTCTAGTCTATATAGGTTTGTTATTAATATGATGACTTATATCTTTTGCTTCATTGCACAGACTCCATGCACATAGAAGATGTTGAAGCCGTTCAAAAACTTCAGGATGTCTTACATGAGGCGCTACAGGATTATGAAGCTGGCCAGCACATGGAAGACCCTCGTCGAGCTGGCAAGATGCTGATGACACTGCCACTCCTGAGGCAGACCTCTACCAAGGCCGTGCAGCATTTCTACAACATCAAACTAGAAGGCAAAGTCCCCATGCACAAACTTTTTTTGGAAATGCTGGAGGCCAAGGTCTGACTAAAAGCTCCCTGGGCCTTCCCATCCTGCACGTTGAAAAAGGGAAAATAAACCCAAGAGTGATGTCGAAGAAACTTAGAGTTTAGTTAACAACATCAAAAATCAACAGACTGCACTGATAATTTAGCAGCAAGACTATGAAGCAGCTTTCAGATTCCTCCGTAGCTTCCTGATGAGTTTCTTTCTACTTTCCTCTATCATCTTCTTTTCTCTTTCTTCCCACATTTCTCTTACTCTTTGTTCTTTCTCTTTCTTCTTTCCCCCTCCATTATTTCTTGGCTTCTTTCATTCCTAGTTCCCCTCTCCTTTATTTTCTTTTCATCCACCTGCCTGCCTTCTTTCTTTTCTTTGCCTACTCTCTTCCCTCTTTCCTCATCCTCCCCTTTTGTTCTAAATTTTAAATAGCTTTAGTTGTAAAAAAAAAATAATTTCCTCCTTCCCTTTCCTTTCCCCTTTCTTTTCCTTTCTTCCTGATCTTCTTTCTATTCTTTCTTTTTCTTCCTTCTGCTGCTGAACTTTTAAAAGAGGTCTCTAACTGAAGAGAGATGGAAGCCAGCCCTGCCAAAGGATGGAGATCCATAATATGGATGCCAGTGAACTTATTGTGAACCATACCGTCCCCAATGACTAAGGAATCAAAGAAAGAGAACCAACGTACCTAAAAGTACAGTGCAACATACACGAATGGACTGAGTGCAGTATTAGATTTCATGTGAGCAGCCTCTAATTAGACAACTTAAGCAAGGTTGCATCGGCTGCTTCTTATCATTGCTTTTCCATCTAGATCAGTTACAGCCATTTGATTCCTTAATTGTTTTTTCAAGTCTTCCAGGTATTTGTTAGTTTAGCTACTATGTAACTTTTTCAGGGAATAGTTTAAGCTTTATTCATTCATGCAATACTAAAGAGAAATAAGAATACTGCAATTTTGTGCTGGCTTTGAACAATTATGAACAATAATGAAGGACAAATGAATCCTGAAGGAAGATTTTTAAAAATGTTTTGTTTCTTCTTACAAATGGAGATTTTTTTGTACCAGCTTTACCACTTTTCAGCCATTTATTAATATGGGAATTTAACTTACTCAAGCAATAGTTGAAGGGAAGGTGCATATTATCACGGATGCAATTTATGTTGTGTGCCAGTCTGGTCCCAAACATCAATTTCTTAACATGAGCTCCAGTTTACCTAAACGTTCACTGACACAAAGGATTAGATTACACCTACAGTGACTCTGAGTAGTCACATATATAAACACTGCACATGGGATATAGATCCGTAGAATTATCAGGAGTGCACCTCTCTATTTGGGAGGTACAGTTGCCATATGATTTCTAGCTGCCACGGTGGTTAGGAATGAGATACTGCCTGTTTGCAAAGTTACAGACCTTGTCTCAGAAGGAGCTGTGAGCCAGTATTCATTTAAGAGGCAATAAGGCAAATGCCAGAATTAAAAAAAAAAAAAAATCATCAAAGACAGCAAATGCCTGACCAAATTCTAAAATCTAATCCATATAAGTTTATTCATTTAGGAATGTTTGTTTAAATTAATCTGCAGTTTTTACCAAGAGCTAAGCCAATATATGTGCTTTTCAACCAGTATTGTCACAGCATGAAAGTCAGTCAGGTTCCAGACTGTTAAGAGGTGTAATCTAATGAAGAAATCAATTAGATGCCCCGAAATCTACAGTCGCTGAATAACCAATAAACAGTAACCTCCATCAAATGCTATACCAATGGACCAGTGTTAGTAGCTGCTCCCTGTACTATGTGAACAGTCTTATTCTATGTACACAGATGTAATTAAAATTGTAATCCTAACAAACAAAAGAAATGTAGTTCAGCTTTTCAATGTTTCATGTTTGCTGTGCTTTTCTGAATTTTATGTTGCATTCAAAGACTGTTGTCTTGTTCTTGTGGTGTTTGGATTCTTGTGGTGTGTGCTTTTAGACACAGGGTAGAATTAGAGACAATATTGGATGTACAATTCCTCAGGAGACTACAGTAGTATATTCTATTCCTTACCAGTAATAAGGTTCTTCCTAATAATAATTAAGAGATTGAAACTCCAAACAAGTATTCATTATGAACAGATACACATCAAAATCATAATATTTTCAAAACAAGGAATAATTTCTCTAATGGTTTATTATAGAATACCAATGTATAGCTTAGAAATAAAACTTTGAATATTTCAAGAATATAGATAAGTCTAATTTTTAAATGCTGTATATATGGCTTTCACTCAATCATCTCTCAGATGTTGTTATTAACTCGCTCTGTGTTGTTGCAAAACTTTTTGGTGCAGATTCGTTTCCAAAACTATTGCTACTTTGTGTGCTTTAAACAAAATACCTTGGGTTGATGAAACATCAACCCAGTGCTAGGAATACTGTGTATCTATCATTAGCTATATGGGACTATATTGTAGATTGTGGTTTCTCAGTAGAGAAGTGACTGTAGTGTGATTCTAGATAAATCATCATTAGCAATTCATTCAGATGGTCAATAACTTGAAATTTATAGCTGTGATAGGAGTTCAGAAATTGGCACATCCCTTTAAAAATAACAACAGAAAATACAACTCCTGGGAAAAAAGGTGCTGATTCTATAAGATTATTTATATATGTAAGTGTTTAAAAAGATTATTTTCCAGAAAGTTTGTGCAGGGTTTAAGTTGCTACTATTCAACTACACTATATATAAATAAAATATATACAATATATACATTATTTTCACTGTATCACATTAAAGTACTTGGGCTTCAGAAGTCAGAGCCAACCAACTGAAAACATGAGATGGAGATGTGTTCAAAAAACGAGATACAATTTTTTAAGTTTTCAGTTTAATAACTCTCAGCATTGCAAAAGACTAAGTATCTCACAAATAGGAAATAAAACTAAAACGTAGATTTAAAAGAACTGCACGGGCTTTAGGGTAAATGCTCATCTTAAACCTCACTAGAGAGAAGTCTTTTCAAGTTTCAAGCAAGACCATTTACTTAATGTGACGTTTTGGAAAGTTATAAAGGTGTATGTTTTAGCCATATGATTTTAATTTTAATTTTGCTTCTTTTAGGTTCGTTCTTATTTAAAGCAATATGATTGTGTGACTCCTTGTAGTTACACTTGTGTTTCAATCAGATCAGATTGTTGTATTTATTCCACTATTTTGCATTTAAATGATAACATAAAAGATATAAAAAATTTAAAACTGCTATTTTTCTTATAGAAGAGAAAATGGGTGTTGGTGATTGTATTTTAATTATTTAAGCGTCTCTGTTTACCTGCCTAGGAAAACATTTTATGGCAGTCTTATGTGCAAAGATCGTAAAAGGACAAAAAATTTAAACTGCTTATAATAATCCAGGAGTTGCATTATAGCCAGTAGTAAAAATAATAATAATAAAACCATGTCTATAGCTGTAGATGGGCTTCACATCTGTAAAGCAATCAATTGTATATTTTTGTGATGTGTACCATACTGTGTGCTCCAGCAAATGTCCATTTGTGTAAATGTATTTATTTTATATTGTATATATTGTTAAATGCAAAAAGGAGATATGATTCTGTAACTCCAATCAGTTCAGATGTGTAACTCAAATTATTATGCCTTTCAGGATGATGGTAGAGCAATATTAAACAAGCTTCCACTTTTGACTGCTCTTTTGTATTGTGTTTCTTTTTTCCCCCCACTAAGGAACCAAATCAATAAACACTGCCCTTTGTTGCTTCCATTCAAAGAGTATCTCCAAGTACCTGTTCCCTAAAAATAAAGTCGGAGTTTAAATAAGTGCTATATAAAGGCTTGTCAGAATGAATTCTAGGGTGCCAAGAGACATTTTGCATATTTAAGAGTATGCAAAGTGTCTCATGGCACATTAGAATTCATTCTGACAAGCCTTTATATAGCTCTTATTTAATGTTAAAGCATCTCCACATCATCCTGCATTACTCAAAATCATCGCCTCTATGTCAATGTCATAACAGAAAACTCTCCCCCTATTTTAAGATCATATTAAAACCTGCTAGAGATACCCGTTATTTCCCTCTATCAACAATTAAATCATGTGCTTGCTCCAAGCTCTTCGGCAAGCTGCAGGCTGTGTGGAGCAGCAGTGGAGCTGCTGACCAGATTTCCTTAATGGGAAGTCAACAAGCAGAGCTTAGAGATCCGTGTGAATTAGGGGCAGGAGCTGTCTTCGAATTCAAGAGGGTTAAACAGCACTGCTGACAGCAAATGGCCTCCTCTTGCCTTTTACATTCAGAGAGGTTACAGCCCTTGCTGCGCAGGGTCAAGTTGTAGCTTCCACTGGACCCTCCTGGAGCCATCACGGAAGTGCTAATATGTGCTTTCTTGGCTTCTCTGCCTATCTTGAGGGTGTTTTGTCATTGTGTTTGCCCACCACATTTCTCACCTTTCAGAGGTGGTTGGTTCTCTGGAGAAGCAAGCTGATGACACAAAGGCCACTAAACTGAATTGGTTTTAGGGGCACAGGATTACCTAAATCACTCAGATGCACTAGCTACCAAGATAGCTCAGTATTGTGTTTTTTATATTTTAATGTCTTTTGAGTGGCAACAGTTCAACCTAAAATCTGACATGTTTTACTTTTGATGTTTTTTAAGTGCTTGGGTGGGACTGAAACAATACAAGATACAAATCTAAAAGGAAAAATCATATCTAATCTTCCAGTGAGGTCCTCATTGTAAAATATGCTACACACACACACATACACACACACACACACACACACACACACTTTTAAGAATTCTTACTAGAATTATCTTGCTGTTCCTATAATTTAGAATTATTACAGGACAACTTTTCTGGTACTGACATATTTATCATGGATGCCTCAGGTGTAAAAGAAAATGAAGTAGGATTTTGACATTTCAGCATGTTGTTTCCGGTTATATAAACAAGTACCTCTGACAAATGCATTATGTTTGTTTTAAGGGATCACTTCTATTTTCACCAGTTGCTTACAAACGATTTATTTTTAAGCCAGTGGTTCCCAAATTTGTCTGCATATTGAAATCACCAGGAGAGTGTCAAAATTCCTGATACTCACATCCCACCCACTGAAATTGTGGTTTTGTTGATCCACGATTTGGCCTGGGTTTTTGGAATGCTTAGAAAAGATCTCCGGGTGATTCCAATATGAAGACAAATGGAGAAACACGTCCTCTAAATTTTTATGCTTTTCTTAAATAAACCAAAAATAATGAACTTTTTAATATTGGTTCTAAATTTTTGTTAGGGTTTTAGATTTTTTTTTAATAACAAGACAAAAATATTTAACTTTTTTTTCTTACAAAACCAATGGAACACACTTTGATTATTTTGACCTGCATAAAACAAATGGAAAATACATTTTATTTGATGACTCCCAAGCCACCTCTTCCGGTTATGTCTCCATATAAAGATGGAGATGGATGGCCGCTCAAAACTTGTTTGCAGAATATCTCACAACTTTTAAAATCCTGTTCATTTGGCTCATTAATGTGCTTTAGAATTAATTTAGGTGGGATCCAAAATACATGTCTTTCCCTATTGACAAACAAAAGAGCAACAAAATAAGAAAAATCCGATTTCTCGAAAGGACTTCTCTTACTTATATTTTCAAGTTGTTGATTTAGGTGAGAGGTAGAAATGAGATAGACTATTTTACCCTTGGGCCTCTGCAAAAAACTTTAGATACACTTTGACTATAAAATTTAATTTGTGATTAACTTGTAAAAGAAAAGAGAACTATGCTTCAGGTTTTTGTTTCATCCACAATGATTTACATACTGAATGGACAGCACCATAGACCAGTAGATAAGAACATATCTGCGTCAGTGCAGGCCTTTCAAATCTCCAAATCTAGCTTTTCATGCCCCCGGGTAGTGTGGAAAAAACAAAATGAAACAAGTAACTGTAGATTGATTACATATTACATCTTATTATGAAACAAATAGAAAAGAAAGGAATTTCGAAATATAATCCTGGTTTCCCAGGAGTATTTGTCTTGTTCTTCACGAAGTTAAGGGTCTGAAATAATGTGACCATCAGGGGCTCAATGTTGCATATCCATGCCAGTTGGTTCAAGGGCTTGTTATGATGGTAATGACCTACTGAAACGTGAGCTTGGATTGCACAATACAATTGCTACCAGCTCACCCGCTGGGAGAAATATTTTATTATTGTCAAATATCCTCCATCGAGATTTGTTTTGCCTTTTTCTGTTTAAATTAAATTCAAAGCAGAACTACATTACTATTTCTCTGGAGTATATTTCAGATAAACAATTAGTCTCAAATTTTAGGATTCCTGGCTAGTTCAAATTTGTTTATTAGCAGAAAAATTACAATCAGTGACACTACAGCTGCAGGAATATTATGACTGCAGCAACACAAGAGATTTATGTACTGAGTCTATGGCCTAAAAGCAAGAACTCCCTTTTTCATTACAGATGCCAGCCAGATTAATAATTACCTATTTCATCTATTGTACAATCTTTAAAAAAAAAGTACCAATATGGTCATATATTGCCATAGCATGTCACAGAATTTCAAACATGAGAAACTTTGCTCCAAGTAAGAAGTATTTTTTTGATTTATCATAAGCCAAAAGTATTATGTGTGTACATTAAAAAAAAGAAACACAGTGGACACAGCAGAGCCCGTGAATGAAAATGTTCTTTAAGTACAATATACATTTAACAGCAGTATTTTTTCAAAGAACTGAAAACAGGCTGGGCACAGTGGCTCATACCTGTAACCCTGGCTCTTTGGGAGGCAGAGTGGGGTGAATCACTTGACCTCAGGAGTTCAAGCCCAGCCTGGGCAACACTGTGAGACTCCGAGCCCTATAAAACTAAAGTTAAAAAAAAAAAAAAAAAAAAAAAAAAAAAACAACGTCTTAGAGTATATGGGATTATTTGGATAATTTTGCCAGAAGCCCTATATCACAACTTTGATGAAGGATTCTGAAACGGTGAAGTTTTAGACTACAAATTTTGTTGAATGCAATCAAACTAGAAATGGACTTTACTGTGAGAAAATAAAAAAAGGGTTAGAATGGTGAAAATAATAGTGGCCTGTGTGTTTCACATGGGCTGAACTTTGGGGAGCTGATTTTAGATAATGCAAACAAACTTTTGGGAGGGGTCACCAAAATGGCCTAATAGGAAAACATTTCAGACTAGCAGGAGCATTAAATCACACTATTCACACTCAAATTCAATCTGCCATGCTCAGTCGAATTTCACAGTTTTGTTGGGAAGTGAAGAACTGTCTGCTGTTTTAAAAAAGCAGCATAGAAAGCTAAAATCATAACAGCAATTTCTGAAATGAGGTCTATAGCCATGCAAGTGTTGACTTTTTCCCTTAAAATATGGGATTTATTATATTTTAAGATCGTGCAGGTTTACTACATAGGTATACATGCGCCATTGGTGGTGGTTTGCTAAATCCATCGCTCCGTCATCTACATTAGATTTTATATCATTATGAATGAAGAATATTAGACCTTAATGTTAAAACTATTTTGCAGGTATTTTTGTAACAATTTCTCAGATATTCTTTATATCCACTAGACTTTATTTTGCTTGGGTCTTCCTTTTGTAATCAGAATGAATTGGCCATCCCTAATGTACCAAATTTGTTCATGCTTGTAAATCAAAAGGCTTGTAGTCTATATTTTTAACTGTACATACAGAAAAAAAGTCACTTTCTCCACAGAAATAAGTACGTAGTTCAGAGTTATTTCGGGGCTGGTTAGTAAGTAAATAGATGTTTTATATGAGTATGTTTTTATACACAAGGAATTCTATGACACATGACTTACTTATCTGGGTTTAATAAGATTTGGTGGTGCTGTGATAAAGAGTAACAGTACACCATACTGGTTACATGCATAAACTTTGAGTTTGTAGTGTACAGGTTCAAATCCAACTCTGCCATTAACTAGCTGTGTGGTGTTATTACTATTTAAGTATATTCTGCTTAGATAAATGGGGATAAGTATACCATTGGAGGATTGTTATTAGGATTAAATTTGTTAATTTAGGGAAATAATTTGTATCTATTTTAAAAGTTCAATACGTTGAAAATGTAATTTCTTTCTTCCTCTTTAAGTCTTTTCCAAGAGAGGCTAAATAAGACTCCAGGATAATCAAGGTGGGAGAAAAAGTCTTTAGGACAGGAGGAAAATGCAGGTGTTTGGGATGCAGGTGCATAGGAGGCTGCTTTGGGGAATTTCTCTTGAGTGGACATTAAAGTGGTGTAGAATCAGGGTTGACTTGATGCTGCACAACACAGGTTCAGTCAGAAACCAGTCATGGGCCTAACTCTTGTGCCGGACACTATGTTAAGTTCTTTAAATACATCATACAATTTAATATTCCCAATTTCTTTATGCGGGAAATGTCATTAATTTCTCCATTTTATAGATGAAGAAAAGGAGTCTCAGAGAAGTTAAATAAGTTGCTCAAGGACCAAATAATTAATACACAAGTCAGCTAAATTTGAATGCACCTTCTCTAGCTCCTGAACCTCATATCTTAAAACACTAACCCTATATTTAAGCAGTTTCCTGAAACTGAATGATAGTACCCTTTTTTATTTTAAATTTTGAATAGGTGGAATGCAGAGTGAATTGATTCTGTTGCTTAGATTAAGGAATACTATCTCATTCCCTCATGTCTCTTTCATTTCTACAATGTTTCCTTGTGAGTCCTTGAAAACTGTATGTTAGTTTATGTAAGACTTCTAATATACAGAAATGGTGCTGTGTCGGCTATCTTATTCTATTTTTTACTCTATACTAGATGTTTAAGACTTCTTTGTGTTTTAGGAGAAAATCTGCCATGTTGCAAGCCAATGAAGGCATATATCATATTTTATCTATTCCTCTTGTGATGAACAATAAGGTTGCTTTCAAAGCTTAATGCAATAGGTGATGTTATAGTGAACATCTTCAGATGCTTTTTCTTATGGATCAATGTAATTATTTTTCTGAAATATATGTCCAGGCATGGGGTTACAAGGTCACTGGCCATTTACATATTTTCTTTACAGGAATTATCCTACAAAATTAGGTTAGTTTCAACTTCCACTAGCAGTATATTTGCTTAATTTCCCCTCAGCAGCAAATGTATTTTATCTGCCTATTTCTCCTAATCTCATTATTTTTAAAATAGTGTGTTTTTGGTCAGATTTCTATTTATCTGAGCTTCTTTTCTTGTTTTTGTACTTACTCTGTCACTCCTTTCTGTGAATTTTGTATTTATAAGCTTTGCCTTTTTTTTTTAATATTGGGTTTCCTATCATTTTCTTGTTCCTTTGCAGTAGTTCTTTGTATATTCTACATACTGATCCCTGCCACTTTCAGTTTTTGCAAATATCTTCCCCATTCTGTCATGCATCTCATAACATTGACCTTTGCCTTTGTTGACTACAAATTATTAACTTGGATAAAGTCAAATTCATCTATTTCATCCTATGGCTCCAGAGTTTAAAATATATTATTTCAATTTTTTTGCAATTGTTTTTATAATTAATTTCAGATTTAGGTCTTCTTCAACCTAATTTGAATCTTTTTAATGTGTATGGGATTCTATTTATATCCCAACCTTTTTCCCCACCAATTTATGATGTCACTTTGATACCATGCCAAACTACCATACTTAAAGATGTCTATTTCATGTATTTTATTCTGTTCTTCAGACAATTTATATGTTACTGCCACAATACCATATTATTTTATTATCAGTGTTATAATTCATCTGAATATCTGATAGAGTGTATCCTGTTCCCATGCCACAAAATATAAGACAACAAGCTTTGTCTTATGTTTCAAATTGCTAGTTACTTGGGAAATTTTATTCTTCCACTTAAAATTTAAAATCTTATTTTAAATTATAAAACTGATCCTTCTGTAAATATTAGAACTTTTAATGTAGCAATTAATTTGGAGAAAATTAACATTTTTGTGAATCAAATTCAATGAATGTATCTCTCCATTTATTCTTAATAGATTTTTTAAAATTGTATCACAAGTCTTGTGCTTTCCTTAACTAATTCCTAGATACTTTATAGATTTGCAGCTTTTGTAAATTACCTTATTTTTTATGTTAGTGTATTTTGTTTTGTTTTGTTTTTGAACAGAATGCTATTTCATTTTCTATATTGATTTTGTACTTAGAAACTTTGTTGAACTTCCTTACAATCACAGCAGTTTCTTGAAACTGAATAATACTCTTTTTTTATTTTAAATTTTGAATAGGTGGAATGCCGAGTGAATTAATTCTGTTGCTTAGATCAAGGAATACTATCTCATTCCCTCATGTCTCTTTCATTTCTACAATGTATATACAATGTTTACAGTCCTGGATTTTCTAAGTAAATGATCTATATTCCCTGTAATTTAGCTTGCAAACTGACCAGTTTACTTCTGAGTACATCTCTTTCTCCTTATTATAAATCCATTTATCTTACTATACACAGTTAAGGCCACTCATGCTTTTATCATTTTGACTATAAGCCATCTTTCCCAAGTCCATAAATGTGTAGATTCATTTTTTCTTCCAAGTTACTGTAGCCAAAACTGTTACAAATGGGTTGCTAGAATGTAACATAAATTGCCTCCTCCCCAACCCCCGCCTACCCCCCAGTCTTAGATAACAGTCTTTTTCAGCTCTCCATAGACTGTCCCCACTGCCTTTGTCCCAAAGCTACTTCCAGATATTTTAGGTTTATGTTGTGACAGAAACTCAACTTCTGATTTTTCTATCAGTCAATTTTTGCTACATAACAACCACAAAATCTCGATGAGTTATAAAATAAGCACTTATTTCTTGGAGGTAGTTGTCATGGCTAGATAGGACTTGACCGAATGGCTCTGCTTCACCCTGTAGGTCTGGATGGCACAGGCCTGCTCCATTTATGTCTCTCTAGGGTCCAGGCTGCTACTACTCAGAAGATGGTTTTGTTGGGATGATTGCCGAGGTACAAGAAAGCAAGTCTCAAGGCACAAATACATTTCAAGCCTGTTGCTTGTCTCCTGTCTACCCACCTACCATTAGCCAAAGTCAGTCATGTAGCCAAGTCAAAGCAGTTTTGTGGGATGAACCACAAATATACATAGCCAAGCGTAGATATACAGAAAAGTAAATGAACAAACAATAATTCAATATACCACAATTGCTTTGATAATTTCTATTCAATTTCTATTTTTTCAGTGAATGTGTTGAAAGCTATATATTTCCCTTTAGATACTGCTTTACCAGTTGTCCACAAAATTTGACATGTAGTGCTTTTGCTGGCATTTAGTTCTAAGGATTCCACAATATTTCTTATGATTTCCTCTTTAAACAGAGACTTTTTAGCAACTTGGTGTACATGTATGTATGTATATACATATTCACAGATATGTATTTTAAAATATTTGTTAATAATTTATAATTATATGTTGCTTATTTTCAGAGAATGTAGTATGTATGTTGTTGAGTCATGTTATTCTTTAAAAATTTCTTTTGTGGTTGTCTACCCAATTTTTGAGAAAGTTCAACTTGAGCTTAAAAAAAATGGAAATATTCTGAGTGGCAGGTGAAGTACCTATTTTTAACATATTGTTATTATTTAAATATTTCCTAACTGCTACTTTTTGTCTAGTTGATATTAGTTTTTAAGAGAAATGTCTCAGAATCTCTAATTACAATCATTGATTTATTTCTGTCTGTTGATGCTTTGTGTATTTGGGGATTGTGTTATCAATTACATGTATGATCATTATCATTGTGACATCTTAATCTATCATTGTCTTTAAGAGTACATAATATCCCCTTTAAAACATTTTTAAACATAGCAAAGTGCATAAAATGTAGACATTTCTCAATGAATTCTCATAAACAGTAACTTTATGAAAGCATTATCCAGGTCAATAATTGAAACACTGTAAGCTTCAAAAACATATCTATGCCCCTTCTCCAAAACAAAGGTAGCTGTGACCAATTTTTCCTTCTAAACATACATCCAAAATATCATAGCAGAAGTCTATCTGCTTTTGATACTTCTATAATTTCAAATATACAGTGTATAGTATTTTCTGACTGGCTTATTTAAATGAATATTACTTTTGAGAAATTCACCCATTTTGTGCTTTGTAGTCATTTGCTTATCTTCATTGCTGTATCCTATTGTTTGTTTTACCAAATGATGGAATTTAGGTTGTATAGAATTTTTGCTCTTACAACAAATGCTACTGTGAATTTACTTGTTTGCACATAGCACATGGCCTAAATGTACATGCATTTGTTAATACGTTCCTAAGAGTAGCACTGCTGTATCATAGGGTCTTATATGGGTTTCAACTTCAATAGATAATCCTTAAGTATTTTCCTAAGTGGTTGTACCAATATACTTTTCTAACAACAGTGTGGGAGAATTTTCTAAAAGTCTGCATTTTATTGCATATTTTAAATTTTTAATCATTCTAATGACTGTTTATTGGTATTTCATATAAGTATTCAATTTTATTTCCCTGAGGACTAATAATATTGAACACTTTTTATACATTTATTAGACTTTTTAAATTTTTAATGAAGTTTCTGTTTAAGTGAATTGCCCTTTTAAATTTCTGGTAGTCTGTACTTACTGATTTGTACATGTTTTTAATGTATTCTGGGTATGATCCAGTTATAAGAAAATAACTTCTCTGTCTTGAATTTTTACTCTTAATGGTCTCTTTTAATGAAGTTCTTAATTTTAATATGATCCACATTATCAATCATTTTCTCCATAGTTAGTGCTTTAATTCTGTTTGAAAAATACTTTTCTTCTTTGAGGTTATAAAAATACTGTCAAATATTATTTTCTAAAGATTTCATTGTTTTACTTTTCTCTTTTAGATTTTCAAATGCGCTGAAATTCACTCTTTTGTGTAATATAAAATGGAGGTTAAGTGTTAAATCTTTCTGTTTTTCTATATGGACATCCAGTTGTCTAAACATCCTTTACTGAAAAGACTGACCTTTCTCTACAGCTCTGAAGTGTTGCCTTTGTAATATGTGGGTCTTTATCTGGCTTTCCTTTTCGGCTCTATTCATTCAACAATCTTCGTACCAAGGGTATGCGTTCTTAACTACTTCCTAAAATACCTATGATAAGGCTTGATATCTGACAGAGCAGTTCCACTTTAATGTTGTCTTTCTCCTAAGTATCTTGGCTTTAGCATTTCTATATAAACTACAAAATCCTCTTGTCAATTTACACTGACACACACACCTGTTAATATTTTAACTGGGATGGCATTGATTCTATATATCAATATGTAGATTTACATCTATGTTACACCGAAACTTCATATTAATGAACATGTTATCCCTCTCAACTTTATTTAGGTCTTCTTGAAATGTTTGATGTTTTTATAAAATAGCATCTTAAAATTATCTTGAGCTTTTACAACATATAAATATCATAATTTGCTGCTATTATAAAGGGAATCTATCTTTAGCTAATTTTAAATTTTTCATGTTCTGCTTTTTGCTGCTATATAGAATTAAAATTGATTTTACATATTGATTTTGCATGCACCAACTTGGATGAACTTGCCTATTAATTCTAATAATTTATCTGTGGCTTCTTTTGAATTTTTTACAAACATATTATTCACACATAATTATTGCTTTATTTCTCCCCTCTCAACTCTATCTTTTGCTTCTTATTTTTGTCTTATTGCACTGGTAAAAACTACTAGGTCATGTTGAATAAAAGTGGTGACAGGAGGTAACTTTGCCTTATTTTCTAACCAAAAGAAAATGCTTTCTGTTTTTAGCATTATGTTTGAGGTAAGTTGCTTATACACACCATTTTTATAGACTAAGAAATTTTCCTTTTTTCCCCCCACCGATTTCTATGAATTTTTATATTGGCATGGACTTTGAATTATTGTTGTCATCATCATTGTTGTTATTGAGACAGAATTTCACTCTTGTAGCCCAGGCTGGAGTGCAGTGGTACCATCTCAGCTCAGTGTAACCTCCTCCTCCCAGGTTCAAGTGATTCTCTTGCCTCAGCATCCTGAGTAGCAGGGATTATGGGTGTCACCACCATGTGCAGCTAATTTCTGTATTTTTAGTAGAGACAGGGTTTCACCATGTTGGCCAGGCTGGTTTTGAACTCCTGACCTCACGTGATCCACCCGCCTCGGCCTCCCAATGTGCTGGGATTACAGGAATGAGCCATTGTGCCCAGCGAACTTTGAATTTTATTAAAAATAGTTTTTCTTGCACCTATTGAGCTATTCTGATTTTTCTTCTTGAATATGGAAATGTGGCAACTTACTTTGATTGCTATTTTAAAGTAGAATTAATTTTGCATTCCTAAAAAAATCTAACTTCAACATGGTGTATTAACATGTTTATATATTTCTGGATATGGCTTGCTTGTATTTAAAAAAATTTTTTTTCTATCTCTGTTTATGGATAAGAAAATACTACAATTTTTTTTGTAAGATGATTTCAGGCATTGATATTTTTAAGATTATTACAATACAATTTGGAAGAACAGTACCTCTAACTTTTTTCTTTTAAACAATTCATAGGAGATGGTGTTCTTTGGTAAATGTATGGTAAAATTTGTCAGGGATATGGTATGAATGGTATGGGCCTGACATTTTTTTCTAGATAAAGGTACTGATTTCAGATTATATTTTTGAAACAATTATTACACCATTCAAATTGTATATCTCTTCATTAAAAAAAAGCCAATTAAAATATGTGTTACCTCACATACTTATTTGTGTGTGTGTGTGTGTGTGTGTGTGTGTGTGTGTGTGCGTGGTGAGAATCCTTAAGTCTATTCTCTTCACGGTATTAAAAAATACAATACATTGTAATTAGCTATAGTTACCATGTTTCACAAAAGATCTCTTGAACTTAATTCTTCAGTCTAACTGAAATTTTGTAGCCTTTGACCAACCTCCTCCTACATCTTCCTTCCAGCCCAGGTAACCATTCTTTCTATTCTTTAATTCCAAGTTCAACTTTTGAAAATGGTACATGTAAGTGAGATCATATGGTATTTGTCTATTTGTCTTTTTGTGCCCAGCTTATTTTACTTAACATAATGTCCTCCAGCTTCATGCATGTTGTCCACAATGACAGGATTTGCTTCATTTTTTAAGGCTGAATAATATCCTACTACATAGACATACTACATTTTCTTTATCCATGATGAACAATTTGGTTGATTCTATATCTTGGATATTGTGAATAATGATGCAATAAACATAAAGGTGTAGATATCTCTGACTTACTGATTTCATTTCCTTTGTATATATAGCTGGGAGAGACATTGCTGGATCATATGAAGGTTTTTAAATTTTTTTTAGTAACTCCCATAATGTTTGTACTAATTTACATTCCAACCAACATTGTGCAAAGGTTCCTTTGTCTCTACATCCTCGCCAACATTTGTTCTCGTCTTTTCAAATAGTAGTCATTTTAACTGATGTGAATTTACATGTCATTGTGGTTTCAATTTGCAATTCTCTGACAATTAGCGATTTTGAACATTTTTTCACATATCCATATCTTCTTTTGAAAAATGTCTATTTAGATCCTTCGCCTTTTTTTTTTTTTTAAGTAAAAGTACACACTCAAGAAAGGGGAGTGCTGCTGGTATCCTCAAGAGTCACATGCAAGGGGGCTTGGCGTTTCTATCTTTATGGGTTTGTTTAACCAAGGGGTGTAATATTCATGAAGATTCCTGGAAAAAGTGGAGATTTCTCAGAACTGTGGTGCCACCCATTTTCATACCAAATATCGATGCTCCCAGAACCATCATGGCCTGGGTGGGTGTGTGATTTATAATGTTAATAAGCATATAATGAGGTTATAGGTGAAACGTAGGTCAAACCCATCACCATGTTGGGTCCAGTCTGTCTTAGTCAGCTTGGTCCACACCCTGGTTTTCAGGGTCTCATTGGCCCGTTACTTATACAGCTACTTTTCCTTTTGCTAGTCACGTGGAACTGCTGCCTGGCATTTTCTATTCTCCTGCAATCACCCTATATTATTTGTATCTTATTTTCCTCTCAGATTTCCATCCCTCATTCTTAATGGTTGAAGAGGGAGGTCTTCTATATCTTCTTTCTGTTGATTAGGGGCGTTGGTCCTGCCTAGTGAGGACATGGAAATCTCTGGTTGCCTAGTTTAAGGGTTCCATGGGTGGGTCAGTAGGAGAATGAATCTGAGGCAGAGATTAGTTGGAATGCTTGCATGAGCAACATTCTGACTCGGAACTGTTGCAACCCAAAAGACATAAACTTTACTAGGAGGTTAAACAAGCAAGGACCAAAGATTAGTAGTAATAAGATAGCTATTAAGGTCCCAGGAAAGGTGGGAACCATGTCACGTTTGGTAGATAGCCTTCAATGGAGACCCAGATGGTTGGAATAGTGGGGTCATTGAAATTACATAGCCAGGTAGCCTGCTGTTAGCTCTTTTGAACTTGCAGCTTAACCAATCCTGAATTATTAATATGAGAACAACTGGTATGGTTTATTATTGCACAAACCTCTCTTTGTTCAGCTAGAAGCTGAAGTCTCTTGTTTCCCCGACCATTTGAGTGGTTCATGCTCTGGCCCCGTTAGTATCTCATACAATGGATTAGCAACGAGCCCAAATCCTAGGATCCAAATCCTGGAAAATCCTGCCCTCACCAGGAAAGTTATGTTTCTTCTTCATTTGTGGAGGTAGCCTTTTTTGTTGTTGTTCAGTGGACAAGGTCTCTGGTTTTCTGGACTTAGAAGGTATCCCAGATATTTTAGTTCTGGTTTAGAAATCTAGCTATTGAGTGGAACGACTTGATGTCCTCTTTCTCCCAGGAAGCTTAGGACTTGAGTGGCATTCTTATGTGAGTCCTCTTTAATGGGACTGAATTATAGGGATGTCATTCACATATTGCACTATGACTTCCCTTTCTAGCTATATCTCCCTTAATTCTTGTGCCAAGCCATTTCTGAACAAGTGAGGGCTATCCCTAAGGCCCAGAGGAAGTACTGTCCAGTTGACCTTCTGGGTAATATAAGTTCCAGAACAGTCTGCTCAAAAGCAAACAAATACTAAGGGTTGGGGTGCAAAGGGATACAAAAGGAAAGCATCCTTGAGATCTAGTTTTGTGAGCCAATTGTTGTCTCCCATTATTTGGGTAAGTATGGATAAGCATTTGGCATTACAGGATGTAAGGGAATTATGGCCTTATTCATGGCTCATAAGTCTTGAACTAGACAATATTCCCCATTTGGATTTTAGACAGGGAGGGCAAAAGTACTACAAGGAGAGTAGCATGGAACCAGGAGGCCATGTTTTAAAAACTTGTCAATTATTAGAGATTGTAGACCTCATCTAGCTTCTGGTTTGAGGGGATATTGACACTTGTGTAGGAAATTATTTTTGTCTTTTAAAGAGACAATCACTGACTGAGAATGTATTGCTTTGTCAGAGGTCTCTTGGTCTCACACTTGAGGGTCTACTTGAGACCTTATTGAGGGAAATATCCTGTTTTTCTGAGGTTGACTTAGACAAAAGTATTGCTAATAACTAGGGCTCCCAAGACCCTGATAACTGTAAAATAACTCAGAGGGTGGCTAGGAAGTTCTGTCCCAATAAAAAAGGAGGACGCTAGCATAACTAGAAACTCATGAGTTACCACATAGTTTTCTAACCTGCAGCTCAGGGGTAAAGTAAAGCATTCTGATTTTGGGGGTGCCATTGACACCTGTGACAGTACAACTCTGAGGGATAAGGGCCGAGAGTAGCTGTTTAAGAGTAACTGGCCCCCATGTCAATTAAGAAATTAACATTGTTACCTACCGGGTCAAGAGTGACCCGAGACTCCTCAGTTGTGATGACCATGCATTTTGTGGGAGCTGCCAGGAACCTCAGGCCCCTTCAGTCCTCAGTTTTGGCCATTATAATATCGGGCATTCTTTTCTCCCTTTGGAGCTGAAAGCAATCCCTTTTCCAATGGCCCTCCTAGTTTGCAGTGAGGACAGGGTCTGGGTGGGCTCCCCTGGCTGGGACAGCTCTTGCTCCAATGCCCTGGCTTCCTGCACTTGAAGCAGCAACCACTGCCTGTAAGTTTGCTGTTAGGTCTATTTGGTCCATGAGCGAAGCATCCCCCTGGGGGACCTTGAGGTTATAGGGCACTGCTTACAGCAATTGCTATCATTTGGGCTGGCTGTCTATCCCATTGTTTGATATACTGGGTCATTTCAGGCTTTTCAACCCTGTCCCTATTATTGAACTCCACAAAAGCCACATTAAACATTTGATTAATAGGCATTTGGGGTCACAAAGCCAATTTCTGTCATTTTCTCCT
The DNA here is from genome assembly GCF_009761245.1 of Sapajus apella. Taxonomy (NCBI): domain Eukaryota; kingdom Metazoa; phylum Chordata; class Mammalia; order Primates; family Cebidae; genus Sapajus; species Sapajus apella. The sequence continues at coordinate 19,321,835 of NW_022436962.1, read as the reverse complement.
GATGTTGGATGCTGACTGATTACATAAGTGTTTCCCTAGTAAAATTTGGCCAGTACCAATACTGGGGTCAACGTTACTGTCTTCCTAGGGCCACTACAAGGCATCCCTGAAACAAATCTGGGTTTTCATCCTTTCCTTATTTCTCTTATATTATCATATTATCTTATTTTCACAGGCTTAGTGCTACATTTTTTTTTCATGTAAGGAACCATCATATGGTTCCTTGTTCTTAGATCAGCCTGGCCCTGCTTGTAGTTCCAGAAAAGGTCATTGTTAGGCACAGACTTGGCCCCCACAGTGTATTGTTCGGAATCTCCTGCTGACAAGCTGTCAGCATAAGCCTGGATCTCTACCCAAATACACTGTTTTGCCTCATGGGCACAACACATGGGCAAGATAATATTAATATCTCCCCAAGTTAGTGCAAATGACAGTGAGAGGCCAAAATTCCTCCATGAATTTAGTTGGGTTCTCTGAAAATTGGCCCAACCTGTCTGTGCATTGTGCTAGATCAGACACTGAAAAAGGTACATGTACCTGGACGGCCAGTATTCCCACTGGCTACCTCCCTAAGTGGGCATAACTTACAAAAAACTCAGGAAGGCAGAAAATGCCACTGCTGGTGACCCTGGCATGGCTCTGTTCCTTTGGGAGGGAAGGGCACATAGTTTGGAGATAGTGGAACAGAAGACTGGGGAGTCAAAGGTCGAGTTGGGTAAGAGGGAGGAGTGGGAATGCAGGAACTAGGTCTGGGTTAGGTAGTGGGAGAAGGCTCTGGGGAGGTACATTTTTCAAAAGGGGATCATCTAGGTTGTCTAGTTTCCCATTTAGCTCCCCTAAACTGGTATGAGCATAACAAAGGTGGCAATTTCCATGATGGTCAGAGTTCTGATAGCGAGCCATGAAGATATGATATTTCAGTCAATTTCTTCCAACATTTTAAACAAATCTAATTGCAACATGGTATTGAAAATTAAGGGTCCTGTTATCTGGCCATTGCACCCCATTTTCTAGCCTTGACTTGTCCTTGGCATGACCAACTGCTGGTGGTCCTAAAATGACAGTGATGATGCTCCTGGCTTATTTACCATAAAGATGATACTGGTGGGTTTGTGGTGGGGGTCCCCAAACGCGAGTGGGACCTTGGCACTAGCCAGTATCTAGACTCTTGGCACCTTCTTTAGAAGGAATTCAAGACTGAGTCAGAAAATAGTGAAAGTATGGAGATTTACTACAAAGTTAGAAGTACATGCTCAAGAAAGGGGAGCGTGTGTGTCTGTGTGTGTGTGTGTGTGTGTGTGTGCGCGCGCGCGCACTCAAGAGAAAGAGTCACCCCTTTCCCCATTTTTAAATTGGGTTGTTTTCTATTGAGTTTTTCTGGGTTCCTCATATATTTTAGATACTAACCCCTTATGAGACGTATGGTTTGCAAATGTTTTCTCCCATCCTGTAGATTGTCTCTTCACTCTGTTGATTGTTTCCGTGGCTGTGAGCAGCTTTTTAGTTTCGTGTAGTCTCATTAGTCTATTTTTGCTTTTGTTGTCTGCTTTTGGATTGATAACAAAACAAAACAAAAAAATCACTGCCCATATGAAGCTCATGGAGTTTCTCACCTAGGCTTTCTTTTTGTAGTTTTACAGTTTCAGGTATTTAAATTCTTTAATCCATTTTGAGTTGATCTTTACATATAGTGTAAGGGAGGGTTTAACTTCATTCCTCTGCATGTGGATATCTACTTGACTCAACACAATTTATTGAAGAGACTCTCCTTTCCCTTTTGTATTCCTGGTGTCTTTGTCAAAAATCAATTGACTTTATTTACATATATTCATTTCTGGGCTCTTTATTCCTTTTGATTCGTCTATGTGCCAGTGCCATGCTGTTTTTATGCAAGTATCACGCTGTTTTCATTACCTCAGTTATTTAGTATATTTTAGAGTCAGGTAATGCGATACCTTTGACTTTGCTATTTTTACTCAAGATTGCTTTGGCTATTCAGGGTCTTTTGTGCTTCCACACACATTTTAGGATTTTTTTTCTTGAAAAATATCATTGGAATTTTGGCAGAGATTACATTGACTCTGTAGATTATTCTGGGCAGTATGAACATTTAAAAATATTAATGATTTCAATCCAAGAACACAGATATCTTTCCATCTTCTTCAGTTTATTTCATCAACGTGTTATGATTTTCATTGTGTAGGTCTTTGGGGTTGTTTTCTTTTTACTTTTTTTGAGACAAGTTCTCACTCTGTCACCCAAGCTGGAGTACAGTGGCATGATCACAGCCCACTGCAGCCTTGGCCTCCTGGGCTCAACTGATTCTCCACTTTGGCCTCCTGTGTAGCTGGGACTACAGGCCCGTGCCACCACATCCCACTAATTTTTTTTTTTTGGAGAGATTGGGTTTTGCTATGTTGCCCAAGCTACTCTCAAAATTCTGGGCTAAAGTGATCAGCCCAACTCAGTCTCCCAAACAGCTGGGATTACAGGCATGAACCACCATGCCTGGTTTGGTATCTTTTGTGGATAGTGATTAGTATATAGAAATGCTACTGATTATTGTATCTTTATTTTATATCCTGCAACTTTACTCATTCATGCATTACTTCTAACAGTTTTTAGTGGAGTCTTTAGAATTTTCTATATGTTAGAAAATGCCATCTACAAATAGGGACAATTTGACTTCTTTCTAATTTGGATACCTATTATTTCTTCTACTTGCCAAATCGCTCTGGCTGTTGAACTTCTAATACCATGTTGAATAGAAGTGTCAAGAGTGGACATTCTTGTTATGTTCCTGATCTCAGAGAAAAAACTCCACTTTTCACCGTGGGATATGATGTTAGCTGTGGGTTTGTCATATGTGGTCTTTATTGCGCTGCAGTACATTCCTTCCATAAGTAATTTGTTTGATAGTTTTTAGTCATGAAAGGATGGTAAATTTTATCAAATGCATTTGTTCATCTACCGAGAGGATCACATTGTTTTAACCTTCATTCTGTTAATGTAGTTTATCACATTTACACATTTGTGTACATCGAACTATCCTTACATCCCTGCGATAAACTTGATGGTGGTGAATGATCCTTTCAATATGCTGTTAATTCTGGTTTTCAGTATTTTGTTGAAGATTCCTACATCTATGATCAACAGGGATACTGGCTTGTAATTTTCTTATAAGGTTCGTGTCTGGCTTTGATATCGGCATATTTTATCTATTATTATATCGTGTTCATTAGTTGGCATTTTTTGTAGGAATTTGTTTTGTCTATGTTTTAAAGTTTATTGGCATAAAGTTGTTCGTACTTTTCTCTAGTTAATATGACTTCAGGATCTAGAGTAGAGTGATTATATTAGTTTCCTATGGCTGCTGAAACAAATCACCACAAACTTGGTAGCTTAAAATAAAAGGAGTTGATTTTCTTACAGTGATGGAAGCCAGAGTCTGAAATAACCTTTACCAGTTTAAAATCAAACTGTTGCCAATACTGTGTTCTTTCTGGAGGCTCAAGCAGAGGTCCCCAACTCCCAGGCCATGGGCCAGAACCAGTCCATGTCCTGTTAGGAACTGTGCCGCACAGAAGTGAGCAGGAAGTGAGCAGCGGGCAAGCGAAATTTACCGCCTGAGCTCCACATCCTGTGAGATCATAGGAGTATGAACCGTATTGTGAATTGCACATGCAGAGATCTAGACTGAATGCTCCTTAAGAGAATCTAACTATGCCTAATGATCTGAGGTGGAAGAGTTTCACTCCCAAACCATCCCCTACCCCTCTGCCCACCACATATGTAGAAAAATTGTCTTCCACAAAACCAATTCCTGGTGCCAAAAAGGTTGGAAGCCATTGCTGTAGAGAACCATCCACTCCTGGCTTCTTCTATTTCTGGTGGCTGCCAGCATCCCTTGCTTTGTGGCCATATTAATTCAATCTTCAAGGCCAGTGTCTTCAAATTTCTCTCTGCTTCATCTTCACATAGCTTCTCATTTCTGTGTGTGAGATATCTCCCTCTGCCTCCTCCTCATACAGATATTTGTGATAACACTTAGGCACTAGGCTTGTCTAATATTACCTTCCCAACTCAAAATTCTTAATCACATCTGCAAAGATCCTTTTCCCAATTAAAGTTATGTTTTCAGGTTCCCAGGACTAGGATCTCATGTCTTTGGGGGGCTGTAATTCAGCCTAGATAGTGAGGCTCCCATTTTTATTTCTAATGTTGGTTATTTGTATACCCTCCTTTTATTTATTAATCAGTCTCTACAAGGTTTATGCATTTTAAAGTTTTCTCAAAAAACAAACCTGGATGTGTTTATTTCTCCTCTTTCATATGATTGCCGATAGGTTAATTTCTATTCTTCCTCTATCGTTTACTATTTGCTTTATTTTGCTTTTATAAAACTCCTTAAAGTTAATGCTTCCTTATTAGTTATTTTTGCTTCTTGTCTAATGCACGCTTTGAAATTTCCTGGATGACAGGTTTGGCCTGGGTCTCTCTATCCCCTTTTCCTACCTTGTTTCTCTCCAGAGAAGTCATCACCATTGACGTTTCTATATAGCATACCTTACTTATTTTGCTTTTTGCTCATTTTCCTCCTAGAACATAAGCTCCATGAGCAGAGTTTTTGTCAATTTTTGTCATTCCTGCATGTGACATGTGCCTAGAACAATGTCGTGACACAGACTGATGAAGCATAGATGGAAATTTTATCACACACTGGGCACTGTGGTACCTGGGGAAGAATGGGAAGAAACAGGCGCATTCCCTGAATTCATGTGGTTCTGGGCTATGGGGAGGCCAGGCTCTGAGCAAAAGATTAAATTCATAGTAAGTCCTTAAACAGAGGAAGTACTGCCCACTAAGGAGTATAAAATAAGCGCTCTAATCCAGCCTCTGTAGATTGAAGAAGGCATCCCTGAATAAGAAATAGATGAACCGAGAATAACTAGCTGTTAGCTTCCCTGAAGAGAAAATAGAAGGGAAGAGGAATAAATTGTTACAGAAGACCTTAAGCAAAACTATCCACCAAATACATGCTGAATGATAACAATTAGAGGTCAATTGCTCATCTCCCAATTGTACCATATTTGATAGCATGGAAACCACTTGGGTACCATGGGTGTTTGCTTCTCTGATTGGTTCTTTCAACTCCCAGTAACAACGATGCTTTGCCAATGTAAGTGCCCAGGCTAAAACTGTCACAGATCTTGTAATATGTTTTAAGGAAAAGCATGAACATAAATACATTAAAAGTCCTATAAAGCTGTATTATTAATATATTGACTAAATTCTAGCTATTCAGCCACAAAAGTTCTTATTTTTAATTTTTCAAGATTGCCTTTTGTGCTTTATTTTATTTATATATTTATTTATTTATTTATTTATTTTTCTGAGACAGAGTCTCCCTCTGTCACCCAGGCTGGAGTGCAGTGGTGTGATCTCAGCTCACCACAACCTCCGCATCCTAGGTTCAAGCTATTCTCCTGCCCCAGGCTCCTAAGTACCTGGGATTACAGGCATATGCCACCATGCCCAGCTAACTTTGTACTTTTAGTAGAGATGGAGTTTCTTCGTAATGGTCAGTCTGGTCTTGAACTCCTGACCTCAGGTGGTCTGCCTGCCTCAACTTCCCAAAGTGCTGGGATTATAGGCATGAGCAACCGTGCCCGGCCTTGTGGTTTCTTATACACAATCTATATGGTGTTTCTGCCCATAGAGCTTTCCCTGGTCTGTGTCAAAGCTTATTACCATCTGGACTTGCTACTGTTTTCCTTGTGCCAGATGTTTTTTATGGATGGGGAATTTGTTCTCATCCTTTTGCCCACAACCCTCCCTTCAGTTTAAGGGTTATATTCATTGAATTCAGGTTAAAAAATAGAGATGTTTTACTTGAAACTAGTTCTGTCACTATCTAGCCTTCTATATACATCCTGTAAACCTACCCATTGGAATTGGAGAGGGAATTAATTGCTAATTTCAAATTAGCTTTAATAAAGTTATGTAGAAAGCAGTTTTCAAAATTTAATCTTTGATTTCAAAGAGGCATAACTGATATATAGAACTTTTCACATCAAATCTATACTTTTTTGGCCTTCATCAAAAGGAGGCAGGGTAAAAGTTTAATCACAGGAAGGAAGCATGGGGCTAATAAAAAAGAAAAGGAGAAAAGGAAATAATAAAATTTCAGTGAATCTTTCCAGGATCACTGTGGGATCTGTGTTATCTCCATTTTAGGGGTTAGAAACAGAAAAAGAGACAAATCATTCAGAAAGCAGGCATAAGAGTCTAAGATTTGTATCTGGCTCTGCATGACTCCACAGTTTGTGATTTATTCATCATCCCAAGTTGCCTATGAGAACAAATGAATGCCTGAATAAAGCAAGGTGAAGATAAGAGAAACTAAAAACAAGATAGAAATCATTTGTTTCCCTCATATTAAGCTTCCATTCAACAACTATAGGTAATGAAGTGGATTTCTGGCTAGGATGTTATCTTTGCTAGTTTTATTTGGGAACCAGTATTTTCTCATCCCTCCTTTCCTTCCTGCCTTCCACCCTCCCTCCCACAGAATCTCACTCTGTCACCCAGCTCACTGCAACCTCCACCTCCCAGGTTCAAGTGATTCTCCTGCCTCAGCCTCCTGAGTGGCTGGGATTACAGGCATGCACCACCACATCTGGCTAATTTTTGTTATTTTTAGTAGAGCTGGGGTTTAAACATATTGGCAAGGCTGATCTCAAACTCCTAGTCTCAACTGATCCACCTGCCTTGGCCTCACAAAGTGCTGGAATTATAAGCATGAGCCAACACACCTGGCCCAGAAACCAGTATTTGATTTCTGAGTAGAATATTGATAGATATTGGAAATTCTTTTTACTTCTTAAAAATTAAAACATCAGTAGAATCTTTACATCAAATAACAACCTTGAATATTTCTGTCCATGGAACGCAATCTTTGTGTCAAGACACTTACATTGAAAAAAGTCAATTGTGAAAAAGAAAAACAGGACAGTCTGGTATGTCAAGTGAGAGCCAGGTACATGTTAAATGGGAGGATGGATCATAACTCAAATTCTCCTCCATTTCACTTTACTTCCCAGAAGTCAGAGGCAAACGCCAGTGTCTTCTTGATCTAGTTCTGGAAGTTGCTCTTCTATAGACAATAAATAATATAAAATAAAATGAAATAAAATAAAGGAGAATGTTTGGTGACTCTTTCACGGAGACCTGTTGGGTGATGAGTGAGTAGCTGTGTGAGCTTGGCCCTCCATGGTTGTAGCATCTAGGAAGGGGATCAAACACATCTGTGTATTTGGAGTTGTGAGAGCTCAAAAGAGAAGAATAACCTTTACCAGGGGTGTTCAGGAAATGTGTCAGTGTATATCCTTTGAGTTGACACCATAGTACAGAAAATCAAGGATCAGGATCAGGGACAAATCCTTTAATAAACCTTGTCTGCAAATTAGACACCAGATAGGGTAAATATATCTAGCCTGGGGGCTTCAAAAAATGACCAGAGAACCCAAAATGTATTAAGCAAGGCTTATAAAAAGGATAGAATGATACGTAAGAAACATTTAAAAGAATTCATGTCAATGGACAATGGCTGGAAATAATGACTTACCTTCAAATTCAGCGAGTTTTATCTGGAATGAGCAGTGGATGGGGGCCCAGAATACGTTGAGTTATTTTTCATAATTATACCTGTGACTTTGTAGGAGTCATGTCACTGTTTCAATATTTCGTTCCATCATCTGTAAAACAAAGAAGTTGCATGAACTAACTTCATGGTTTCTCCTAGCTGTAAAATCATATGATTCTAGATATGTAAAAGATATATATATATATAAGAAAGTTGATGAGAATCCATTCCCAGTATTCAAAGAAGACAATTAGGAAAAGCAATGGGTTTAAATAAAAATAATAATATAATTAAAAAATTAAAAATATTCTCATCTCCTTAGATTCACATTGTCTCCTTAGATATTATAAAATTGTGATGCACAACCATTAGCTAGAGAGAATTTTAGCATAATAGCTACTATCATTTATATGCTTCTGATAGGTCAAGTGCTATATTTAACACTTTACATATTTTATTACATACTCAGTATCTATGAGGTAGATTCTATTATTGCCACCACTTTGATAATGCGGAAACAGAAGCTTGCAAAGATGAAATAACTTCCCTTGGGTTACATATAAACCTACGAGGCAGCACTGGTATTAGACCTCTGTCTGTCCCATCTCAACGCACTTGTTTTCGGCCTTTATAACCTCCTTTTATCAAGCATGGGCCTCATCAATTTGTAACATCCCTTTTCTGATTTTGTGACCATGGAACAGCTGACAAAGTTTTGAGCACAACTTTTTTTTTTTTTCTCCCTTCAGATGTGACTTATCATGGAACAAATATCTAGTTTACAGAAATAAAAGTTCTATTACATTGCTTCACGTCCGAATATACAGAGGTTTTATGTGTTTCTCTGGGAAGAAAAGGAAATACAGCTGTTTTGCAGGTAATAACAGTTTATTTTATGTCCTATTTTCTTTAATAGGGATTGCTCTTACTTGGAAACTCTCCTGGCATTTTGTAGGCAGTAAAGATGTAAAAAGAATGCTCCTTGCAGAGAGTTTCACAAGCCTTGCCCCCAGTTCATAATCTATGGCAGAAGGCATCTACAACCTGATTCCAAGGCAACTTATCAATACTTTTGACACAAAGGGACCAGGGCCACTCTCCTGATGTGTCTAAGATCAACTCTTCCATCATTGGAGCCTCCAACATCCTTGTGAGAAAAGAAGCACCCTGCCAACTTGAGAAAATGCTAAGGAAGATATTTTTTTGCAAGGCAGAAACAGAAATGAAAACTCGGCCATTGCAAAGTAAAAATGTGTAATTTGATGTTAATAAGACTTAATTGCTCTCTGATTACATATCCTGATCCAGGCTCAGGACTATGCGAGAGCAGAATTATGCAACTACATTTGGTGCCTTGGAAAGTCTGTTTTGGGGCATCCCCAACGCTTGATCCTCCCTGTTTGCTCCCCATTGTTTCCTCCTGCTCCCTTGGTATCTTAAAGGTCCTGTCCCAAGTGGTCCCCAGGGGATGAGTCTCGTACTCTCAACCTTTTCTTCTTTCCATTTGGATCTCATTGAGCCTGACTTGCTGCTAAAAAATCAACCTAGATTAATGAACATGGGCACTACTATATGAGTTTTTAATTTTTGAAAAAAAATAGTTATCTATTTAAAACTCACTGTTCTATAGTAAAATCATGCTAGGTGTACATACGGATGAGCTTGAGTCTTCCAAGAGCTCTTTGAGATGGATATTTATGGGAGAGCAATGGGGGCCTACAGAGGTGAAGGGATTTTCCCAAGCTCCTTCATTCAGAAATGAAGCAGGAGATGGTGGCAGCAAAATCTGCTTTCCCTACTTTCCTGCATTTCCTCCCCATGACATTTAATCATGGCTGTTGGATATGTTGGTAAAATTATAGGCTTCTCAGACTCTGGCAGACCCAAGTGTAAAAATGAGAAAGAGAAGGGCTATCTAGCAGGTCCATCTCTCTTCAAATGAATTAACTCAGGTTTTTTATCCTCCTTGTTCATTCTCCTACTGCCTGCAATTACTAAATAGCATAATACCCTATCATACTCTCTTATAATTGTATAATACTTTGTTATATTGTTTTGGTGCACTCCAGAATGGAATCTTGGTCTCAATATTGTTTGTTTCTCTTAGTCATTCTTTGAAAGTTTGGAGTAGCAACAGCACATTTGGAACACTTCGAATTTATAGGACGTGATAGAAAGGCACAGTGGCAATTAGGGTAATTTTATATTAATTATTGTTATTTTATCCCATTGCTAGGGAATTTCAGGAAACTTTTTACAAGTGTGAATGGTTGATGTTTGTTTGTCTAAAAACAAACAAATAAACAGTGTTGCTCTGTCGCCAGGCTGGAGTGCGGTGGCACAAGGCGCGTTCTCGGCTCACTACAGCCTCTGCCTCCCAGGTTCAAGTGATCCTCCTGCCTCAGCCTCCCAAGTAACTGGGATTACAGGCATGCACCACCATGCCCACCTAATTTTTGTATTTTTAGTAGAAAGGGGGTTTCAACATGTTGGCCAGGATGGTCTCAATCTGTTGACCTTGTGATCTGCCTGCCTTGGCCTCCCAAAGTGCTGGGATTACAGGCATGAGTCACCGCCGGGCTGTTTGTTTGTTTTAATGGCAGTGGCTGTTCTGGAAGAAATCGATTAAGAAAATATCATGAGTTACTACAAGTTATTGCTACTGAGCTCAGAATGTTCATGAGGATCAGTCAAATAGTATTTTGCAGTTTGTAATGACTTTCTCAGGTAAACTGATGACTAAAGGATAGTGATAGCCTCTGGTTTGAGAACAGGACCTCCAAGTATACAGATTTCAGCATTTTAAAGATTACTAGTTCAGATCACCAAGAGAAACATCCTGGAACACCATCAGTCTACAAGCATCAGCAATGGGTGTAGTACCTTTCCACTGATTAGAACAAGTGCAGCAGAAAGTGCCCACAGGGAAAGTTTGCAGAAGTCTCAAACCATTCCCATGTGGTGAGCAGGAATCCAGCACCTAAGTACAAGCTCAGGGAAGGCTTCAGAAACATTTGCCTAGCCTTGACACAAGCTGTTGGGAGAAAAATACAACAGCATTTAAGCATGTATTGTCTATATAGCCTGCTGGAGGGAAGCTGACCTTTTTAAATCTACTTTTGGACAAATGGAAAAAAATAAGATCTACAAATACGGACAGTGGATATTCAGTGGCAAAGCTAGAAATTTGGTATCTCACATAAGAACTTCAGAATGGGATCAATGTTTTACTCTCAGAATATGGAAAATGTCAAAATTGTTTACAACTTACGAAAGGGGGATTCTCTCCCTCGCTCAGATATTTTGTTTCCAAGAACTTTTTACATTTTCCCACATAGAAGAGTTGCTCATATCATTAACCCTAAAGAAGTTAAACAGTAAATACTTAAAGTGTCTTTGTAATATTAGCAATGTTGCTTGAAATGCAGTGGTTTTTGTATTTTTTTTTTTTTTTAGGTCTTGAAGTTTCTGATATTATCCTGCAAATATAGCTCCTACTATATTATCTTAAAATTTCTAATAAAAGGTTATCCCATGTGGGCTAGATGGCTTGTCCTGACCTCCAAGTCACTAAGTCTTACCAGCATTGCTTGGATAATAATTAGCATATGTTTATAAGTTAAACGTGACTGCAAAAATAACGTAAGAAAAAGCCAATCTAGGATTAATGCACATCTTACATAGGTATATAATTTCACTTGTGATTCATATCATTCAATATTTAAAACTACTTCACACAACTTTTGGGTCATATGACTTTATTGTATATGTAAGCTGAAGTTTATAAACTTGATAATTAACAGTTTTTTTTAAAAAAGAAAAAGCAGATATTACGTAATAGTTTTAGCAAGTAGGTCAATTGCCCTGGTAGCCTCAAAACAGCAGTGAAGACCTAGATATTAAAGGTTGAAGACTGAATATACCCAGTAAACTAATATGAAGTATATGTGCTTATTTAGCTGAACTGATATGTATATGTGTCAGGTATTAGAGTGGAAAAATCATAGATGAAAATATAACCCTATTTCCAAAGGGTTTCATAGGTACTTAGACACAAGCGTAGAATTTACATTTCACATTTAGTTATATTGCATATTGCATATACACCATGTATCATTTTACATATACAGTAGACTCCTGAACAACAAGGGTTTGAACTGTGCAGGTCCACTTATAAGTAGATTTTTCTCCCTCCTCTGCCACCCCTGAGACAGCAAGACTAACCTCTCCTCTTCCTTCTCTTCAACCTACTCTATGTGAAGACAATAAGCATGAAGACCTTTATTATGATCCAATTCCACTTAGTAGTAAATGTGTTTTCTCTTCCTTATGATTTCTTAACATTTTCTTTTCTCATATTATCATATTCTTTATTGTAAGAATATATAATACATATAATATACAAAATATGTGTTAATAGACTTTCTATAATCGCTATGGATTCCAGTCAGCACTAATCTATTAGTAGTTAAGAGTTTTGGAAAAGTCAAAAGTTGTATAATGGAGTTTTGATTATGTAGGGGGTTGGCACCCCTAAATCCCGTTCAAGGATTAACTGTATATGTAAAATTGCATATCATGTCTACATCTATTGATAACCTGGAAATATCAGAGAATGGGAAGGGAAAAGGCAATTGACAATCTGCTAAGCAAATATCTGCTATGAGAAGTATTATGATATTACTTAGCACATTTGCTTATTATAATTCTAATTATAGTCCTCACTCGACACAGATAGGAAAGTCAAGAAGAACAGAGCAATTTAAGGTTCTGTAGCTTGTTAGTAGGAGTTGTATTAACATCTTTTGTATTGAACAAAGTATTTGTGGCTTCAAAGTCATCATCTCCAAATTTTACCTCACTCTCCATTTCCTTGTGTCCCCATTGCACCATGCTGCCTCAACTGGTTCACAGATTTTAAATTTGTTTTGTTTTCTCTTGATAATGCATTTGAAGTATTCTTTATTGGCTCACAACACTAGCTTTTGCAAATAAAGATGAGAGATATCCCATCAATGTATGACTGCGCAAGGCTAACCTGCTACTAAACAATGGATAATTCACAAAATAAATCTAAATTACTTTCTATTTAAAGTATAAAATGTAGAAGCTGCAAGGGACCCGAGAGCCTTCCTCTTTCATTTTACAAATGAAGAAACTGAGGCTCACAGTGGCACAGCTAGTTGTACTCCATTACCCAATCACATATCAATGAGGCAGCAGATAATTTTGAGTATTTTTCAGTGATTTGCAGGAAAATATCTATTATTTGTCATTTGGCTTTTTGACAACACATTTACAACCATGTTTGTTAAAATACATGCCTTCAGAACAAATGAATTACTGGTATGTTCTTGACTGGGATTATGAGTTTCCTAAGTGTTGGGTGGAATCAAACTATAAGAAAAAAAAAAAAAAAAAAACTAGAAGTGACTAATCTTTACAGATTAATTTGGTTCTTCCACCCCAGTTTATGAGGCAGCAATCTTGCCATGCTTATTGATTATCAGACAAGACTACTAATCCCCTTAAGGTCATTAAGTGTACTTAATTAAAGAGCAGTTAGCAAGCTTCTCTTTACTAAAGTAATGTGGCTGTTAAAAGTGATTTGTACTTTACCAATACGGTAGCTATTAATCTGAAGGACAATTTGCCATTTATATTTTCCCAAATATATTTGGTAGGTCAAGCGAGCACTGATATTTATTATGAACCCTCTTGATGCACCATATCTGTAATTGTCAGTAAAGAAAGAAAGGCTCCAATCACCCTGTCTGTTTAATAGAAGAGTCATTTCTATCTTTCCGAGTGCTGCAACTAATTATTGTTTGCTTAACAGTCCGATGCCTTCCCTTTTTGCCAATACAGGGAATAATGCATGCCAATACAAGGAATAGTGTTGACTTGAAAAATAATGTTATTTCTTTGTAACCTGATGTATTGAAACAAGAATTTGAACAAGAATGATGGAAATAGCTACATCCACATTATGAAGTGTCAACTCATAAAAACTAAGTTGACAAAATTCCTAGTTGGAAATCATAGGCTGGGGCATTTATTGTAGATAATTTCATTGTGTTGTTGTAGGAATAATTAGATGACTGAATTTGTTGATTGGCCTCCCACAACATTCTCCATTTTATCCTACACCCTTTTCAATACCTTCACACATAATTGTTCAAGACTGTACAGGCAATATGGCAAATGCATAATGGCATTGTACCTGCTGACAGACTTTCCTGTGAATGATTAGGTACTAAGAAGCTCCTAAGGAAAGGGAAGAGTAATCACATGCAACAGTCCTGGCTTTCATAAATGCCACAGGCTACTGCAACACAGTTAAATTGGAGTTATTACAGGAAAAACTGGAGAAGTTTCCAGTACTCAGAAAAGTGATGGCAAAACTGGGGTGTTAGTAATGAATTACCTCTTAGACTATCTTAATTCCCTTGCGTTTTTAGATTTCTATTTCCCAATTAGAAAATAGATTCATAAAGATGACCATCTTATTTGGGAACCCATAAGAAAATATTCAGTTCCCCAGAGAAAAGAAAACACAACAAAGCAACAAGATTTTGTTAACAGAGGTTATTTTCAGTCTGTTTCTCCAAATTATAGTTCAAAAGGTTAGACCATGATAAATGAGGAGAGAAAAAACTTGTGTTTTTGTGAGGTAAGCAGCAGGGGAAAATATATCTAAACATCATGTCATTGAATGATGGGAAGAGAGATTGTTGACCCATTTTTAACTCCAGATCCCTTTGCCATTGCAACATGCTTTTCCCAGTGGTATCCACCCTCAAAACTGGACTAGACTTATAAAAGCTAATAACATAATGGCTGAAGTGGGCACAAAGTCCACCCAACTAATATCAGTCAGATCTCTCTTTTGACTCAAAGGTATCACTGTAATAGCAATGAGACTGTCTAGTGATTCTAATTTTGCAATTTGGATGGAGAGAAATGTTTTACAATACTTGGTTCTTTAGGACTATCTGTTTCTCTTTCGTATTTCCAAGCACAATTGATGTAGCATGCAAATCCACGATTCAATATTATAGTGCCAGAAGAGCAATTTGACAAACAGTGACCCAGATTAGGATGTTCTCGGATGGCCACCAGTAATGACTTGAACCTTGGGTTTGGAGGAAGTTAGTAAAGCCTAGGAACTAGAGGTGTGACCTGAGAAGTATAACAGTAGGTAGTATTTATTGAGCTTGTTGGCTCTACTAAGAACATGATTACGTCTCTTATCATACAACCACCTGTGAGAGGCAGTCTATTTTACAAGTTTGGAGGCTGACACTTAAGATCACAACCAAAAAGAAAAAAAGATCACAACCTGGTAAATTGCCTGCAGAGTGAAATGCTTCTCCATTACATGAGTACTTCAAAAAAGGAGGAGGACAAATGAATGAACACTTAGAAGGGGTAGAAGGAATCATCCCTCAAATACCATCAATACTCATATATTGAAGGAATCAGGAGGATCATTATTAGTCATCATGACTCTACTGTTAAGGTGAAGCTTAACAGTAAGAAAAGAGGGGTGGTAGCTTCAAGTAGGTGTGCTACAGATGGTTGCATAAGCTCTCTCTAGTCCAATGGAAGAGTTGACTCCTAATGTAAAATTAACCAAATTCCAGTGAAAAGCATTTGGCCAGGTTTTGTAGTATGAGAATGGTATAATTATATTTTTAAAGCATACTATATATTCATCGCTTTTATTTGTCTGGAGATTGATGCAACTAAGGTTACCAAAACTAAGACTTGACTTAATTAACCAAATTTTTAACTTCTACCATGTGAATTGTTTTCCTGTTATTTTTTTGTTTGTTTTCTGTGTGTTTCTTTAACTTACTTTCTACATGTTCATGTTTGCCAATGTCATTGTTATATCCAGGACATCTCTTTAATATTCCTTCAGTGACTATTACATTTGATTTAAAAATACATTAATTTAGATTTTTTCAAGCTGCTTACCAGTTAGCAGTATTTTTAATGTCCTATTTATCTAATACAGTTGCTTGTGCTGTTTTTATAATCAGATAAGGGTCATTAAACCATTTTTGAGATTAAATAGCATAAAACCATTTTTTTTTGTTTATGTGCCCCATTAATATTAGAGCTTATGCTTACTGTGGCTTAATGTTGCAATTTTTAAATATCATTTATGTTAATATGAAAAGGCTTTATTATCTAATTGTGAGGATTATTTCCATTACTTTCCAGCATAATCTCTCCAAATATTGGCCTCCATATTGCTTTGAAGCTGACAGATTTATAACCTTGGGCATTTCTTAGGACAACATTTGAAATGCTTTTACTCTTACTTGCTCAGTGTATTATGTTTGGAGTTTTGGTTCTTCAATTGTAACAAGTATCTAAATGCTGAGCTTCTTGTTTTGGTACAGCTGTTATCTGAAACATTCATAACATCGAAGCCCTAGTGAACCTTCCTATTAAGTCTTCTGAAACAAGACAGAGAACAAGCTACAGGCAGAGAAAAAGACCAAGAGAGAGCAAGTGAGTAACCAAACAAGTTAAGGCACGTACCTCTTAAATAGCCAACCTTTTGATATACAATCACTCAAACTACGCTTTTTCAGAACAGGGGAAAATGTCAACTGACATACGATGTCCTGAATTATGCACATCAAAAGTCCCTTTCATGACCATAGATTAGAAGTTCTCTAGAAAATTTCTATTTCAAATATTCTCTTCCATTATTGATGTAAATACACCCAGGTGTTGTTACTTCTAATTATTACAAGAAATATGAAGTTATTGTAAATTTTATCCAATGTCACTTACAATAAGTGGAGAGGTCTTTTCATGCCAAGACTACAAAGGTACCTCTTTGTTCAGCCCTTCAGTCCACACAAGTGGGATTGCTTTGGGCACAGTGCACTCCCCTCTAGGTGTAGCCTCTGTAGGTGGCCCTGCTGACCTGGAAATATCAGTCCTACAGGCCAGTTTCTTTCATCAGTGACCCAGGGCACCCACCACTTCTTCACCCAGCCAACATAATCAGTGAATCAGACCCTTTATACATTAGCTGTCTCTGGATAGAGTGATTTAGTTATATCTTCCTCAAAGGAGAATGATCCATGTCAAGTGTAGTTGAGAACGCAAACACTGTGGCAAGAGCGCTGGGTTTCAGATGCAGGAGCCCTGGGTTCAAATCTCCACTCTCTAATTTATGAGAGAGATCGCTTAATCTCTCCAAACTTTAGTATTCTTTCTTAACAATGGTGATCAACATCACCTACTTCCCAGGGCTGTTATGAAGATTAAAACAGGTAAGTGTAAATAGTTATGGTTTTTTAAAATTTTAGATACCATATTAAGTTCAGACAGCACCAAACTTACTACTCATAAGTATATGTAAACATCTTAATAGCATCTAATACATGACAGGCTGTTTAAGTGCTTTGTTGTGTTATACCTCATCTAATCCTTCTTATGTCCCTCAGTAGTTGGTACAGTGAACATACCTATTGTGTAAAAGGCTACACTGAGGTTAAACAACTTGCTGCTGAGTCACATAGCTAGTAGCTGAAATTTGACTCCAGGGTCCACGTTCATAACCAATATACTACTTTGCCTCTTGAATAATGTAATAACGATAATAATTACACCATATATATATCTATATATCTATATATCTATATGTATATATCTTCTGATGAGTCAGTATGTTTGATGTTTTCTCTGACTATCCTGTACTCTAATCATTGGCCCAGCTCCTGAACAAATATTTTTTGGTAAAGTAATGAAATGACTCAGTATGTAGGAATTTAAAATACATGTCCTAATACAGTGGGTCAACAATCTCATCTCCCCTCCAGGTGACCGTATGATTAGGAACAGCAAAATTTAAATAGTAATATTTTCATTTGATATAAAATATTAATGATGGTTTTAAACTATATTTTCAAGGAAATTATTGGTCACATCTGTGTCTACAATGTATTCTGCCATGTCTTTTAGCTGCCTTCAATTTAGAGAAACTCTATTAAACTTATATTTACCTCTTTTCAGGTATTCATGACACTTTAAAGATTGCTTAGTTACACTTACGCTTGTCATCCCCAGCATGTAGTTTGCCAAATGTAGTTACAAAAGATGTGACTGCTGTCTGGTCATACTGTAAAACTTTTTATCTAATGCCATACTGAGTTCCCGTGCCTCCCGATGGCAGAAAGTGCTTTAGTCAGTTCTGGGTTTTCTCAGTCATTTTAGACTTCAACTTAGTTAATTCAAAAATTTCCCTTCTGTATTCTACTCCCACTCGTAGTGTTCAAAGCCGTCATGGAGAAGCTTAGTCATAATGCCCTCTGCTGAGGGAGCCACGGTTCTGCATCGTCTCTGGTCTTCTAGCTTCCTTGTCTTAAACTCAAGCCCTTTCTTTTGACATTGGCCAACCATCAGTATTTACATAGTTCTTTTGGGGGCATAGGATCATGTGCTGTTTGAGCTTTTGGATATTTGCAGGGGTGGAGTGGGTGAGTTGAGGGTAGACAGTGTCTCCTGTTTTCTCTACCCAAACTTGCCCCTATTTAATACCCTTGACTCTGTTACATTTAAGCATAGGATCTCATCTACTTGATTGGGCTCCTATTGACTTTAAAGCCTTCCTACTCACAGGTAATCAAACTTAGTGGGGATTCAAACAGCCTGTTCAACTCTGCTCCTCTCCCCTCCCTGGAGGAGGATCTTATTTTTTCTAGTTTTGGGGGTTTGGAGATAGGTAGAGGACAATATAAAATTGGTTCTGTATGCTTACACATGCTTCTAAATCTTTCCTTGTAGGAAAAGTGTTTACACCTGGACTTTGATCTGACAGTCAAGGTGATGGTTTTGTCCAATGGTCCTTGTGTAACTAGGTCCCTAGCTCTGGGTGATCCTGAAATGGGAGAGGGTGGAAGTAAACAGAAATGGACTGGGGTGGGGGTATCTTGTCAGTATCATCTAACCACACTGTTTAATTGCATTTCTTTTCTTTCCCCGCCTTTCCTTTTAAAGACAAATGATGGAGAAATGTGGTACCATTTGTGTTGTTTGAAGAAATATTTGGAGTTCTGCTTTCCTTTCCAATAAAAGTCCTGCTTCAGCTACCATGTTTGACTGCTTGTGGCAGGGCATTAGCTATCTATCTGCCTACTTGGACCATATTACTTCCTTCCATTTAATTTTTTATTTAATTATGTACATTTTTGTTAGCAACTTAATGTTGAATTCCATAATTTACTGAATTGTTAGTATTTTAATAAATAAGAATTTGTAACTTAAGGCTCAAATATCCAAACAATATACACATTGCTTCTTTTTGGCATGTTTTTCAAATATTTATTAAAGTGCCTATATAATTCCTTATGCCATCATTGTTCTGGGTAACTAAAATATGGCAGTGAACAAAGTAGATAACAGTCTCTACTTTTATGGAGTTTAGAGCATATCTTAGAAGATTACTAGATATTAATCATAAAAGGTGGCGAGTTCTATAAAGGTGGGAAAAAAAAAGAGGTTGTCTATGTTGTAGCTGTAATTTTCCAAATATGCCCTGTGATGTGGTGTAAAAATAGAAGAAGAAAGAGTTATCTTATGTACCCAAGATCAAACTAAGTTAAATTATTCCATCACCACCATTCTCTGTGACTCAGAAGTATGGAGTTGGAATGTTAAGTAATGTCAACATTACTTAAAAGGATTACAGCTAGCTAAGTTTAAATTTGATGCTTCCCAGGGCATTAAAGAGATAATCACTAAGAAAGGCTTATAATGAAAATACCATTTCTTTCATTATATAAGGGAGTCAAAATATTTTTAAATACATTTCATCATTAAACATTATAGGTATATGCCATGCTATTGATGAGCTTGATGAAAATATACCAGAGTGATATGCAGCATATTCTTCTGCAAAAATGGTCCTGACTACATTGGAATTTGATATTTAAAATAAGCCAGCCTGGAAATATGACTCATTTGAAAGTTTTTGTTAGGAAACCAGTCCCAATGCAGCAAACAAAAATATTTAGGACACATAGTTGCATGGCATTTCATGGTGGCATTTGTGCCAATATTTTAAAAACCACCACCAGAAATTTGATTGATTGGCTTTGGACTTGGCAGTCAGAAATAAAGTCCATTCCACAGGAGTCCTGGTCACAAACTGTATTTATTTCTATAACACTTGTTTCTTTTTTACCTCCAGGACTTAAAAAGGTTTCCTTTCACCGGAATTGTGCCTATAATGTGCATCCCTATCTCTATGAACAGTGCCTGCCCTATGTCTATCCAGATGAATATGAAATTTGCACGTTGTTGATTAAAATGAAAGTCTGCAAGTATATATGAATGTCTGGTCACACTTTAAAAGGAAATCTCAAATGCTGACAGAATACCTTCCCCCTTTCTGTAAAATCCAACAGCTGGAGTTCTTGTATTCACACTAAGCCTTATGCCATATCTTTTAAACAAAGAATGAACCTGTATAGGAAAAGCAGCCAGAAGACTTTGTCTTCATGGCTCTGCATGAAACAAATGCCCCCTGAGAGCCTCTTCCTGCTCCTCTACTCCTCTGCTTCAGAATCCCCAGCTGTTGGTATTTGAGTGATGCGGCAATAGATGCTCATGGGATTTCTTCCGGCAGCGAGAAGCCCAGTTTTAGATTATAATAGACCAGCTACTGGTGAAGAACACAGAATGTTATCAGTCAGCTTTTACATTGGTGTCTTGGGATGGGATTGGGGGAGAGAGGGTAGGGAGCAAAAGAGAAATTGGGTAGGAGAAGATGTTATACCCTGTTAGTGTCCTGAGTTACACTAGGAGACCACGAAGACATTTATTCTAAACTATACAAAAAGTAGCCATTGGTAAGAATTAATGTTCTTTTAAGAAGTAGCAGGTTGAGAATAAGACAGCTACTGCTGATATGGTCAAAAGGGGTCATTTGTATACTTAGATCTTAAAGTGAAATTAGAGAAGTGTTCACAAAACTCTTAACTGCTTAAATTACGCGAAAGCTCACTATTTTCCAAGAACACATCAATGCTGCACATATGAGAAAAGTGCTCTGCCTTCTAGTTCTGAAACCGATCAATATGTCCATCTACATCAAGTTTCCCATTTAGGTCATTTATTCATCTTCTAGTTGGGTTATAGTTGAAATGGTCAAAAGGCAAAGTTTCTTCCTCCGTTATCCAGAAAAGACAAGTGTAGGGTTAATTTTAATTTGTCTTGCCTCTGCCATCAGAACAAGACAATTCTTTTGACCAAATTACTTTTTTATATTAAAAAAGTGGGCCTAGAAAACAATGTTATCTGACGTATGTTTAATGCTTCATGGCCATTGTGTAAAGTGCGAGGAATTATTTAAAAAAGAATAAGTAGAATTCATCATCTAGCACTTAACTGTTGGCTATGTCATAGAAGTTGAATGAAGGTTTATTGGTTGAAGGAAGTCTATTGTAGGAATAGAACCTTATGGGTAGCTGTAACAGAGTGGTCTACCCTCTCTAAGAGCCAAGAAATGTTTCTTAGAAGAAGAGACATCTGACTTTAGTATTTATATATAATTAGGAATTCACAATCCAGAGAGAAACAGAAAGAGCAGGTCATGTTAAAATAGAGAGCCTGGGATTTATGAAAGGCATGGAAGCACAACACACAGCGTATTTAGGAAACTCTGGGAAGCGTGGTGTGAATGGAGTATAGGGTGAACACGAAGTAGGGGGAAAGGATGGGGTTGAGGTTAGAAGGTGTGGTAAGGGCCAGGGCTCAGAGAAGGCGTGGACTTATATTTTACTCCCTATTGTGTGTTCAAGACAAAGAGTACCTGGTTTTCAGGAGGGGTTGACTATTTGTTGAGTAAATGAATGGCTAGATAGATGGATAGATGGATGAAATGATGATGCTGAAGCCACTAATTTATTCTTATAGACAGGGAGAGGTCAATGAAGACTTTTTTTTTTTTTTTTTTTTTTTTTTTTTTTGAGACAGAGTTTTGCTCTTGTTACCCAGGCTGGAGTGCAATGGCACGATCTCAGCTCACCGGAACCTCCGCCTCCTTCAGGCAATTCTCCTGCCCCAGCCTCCTGAGTAGCTGAGATTACAGGCACGCGCCACCATGCCCAGCTAATTTTTTGTATTTTTAGTAGAGACGGGGTTTCACCATGTTGACCAGGATGGTCTCGATCTCTTGACCTCGTGATCCACCCGCCTCGGCCTCCCAAAGTGCTGGGATTACAGGCGTGAGCCACTGCGCCCGGCCCAATGAAGACTTTTAAGCAGGATGGTGACATGAGACACATAGCGTTGATGGAGAAATTGTGGGCTGGTTAATGGAGAGACTGGAGTCGGGGAGGTCCTTGCAGTAGCTATGCATTGTCTACTGATGAATTTCTAAGGAGAATTTTGTTTAAGGCAAATATAGTACTGAGAGAGCTACATATGAAGCAGAATCAATAAATACTGTTGACTCATTAGAAGGCGTGGACGATTGAGAATGACTGGCTAAGCAATGATTCAGACAAGTGGCCTGTGAAGAACCTGGAACCTGAGCAGATTTTGGGTAAAGATGTCCTACAGGTTGTTAGACATGCAGGTCTAGAAATCACAGGAAAAATGGGAGTTCAGGAGAGAGTCTCAGGGTCCCTTAGGCTATAGATGATATCTGAGAAAAAAATTTGAGGGAGGAATTTTGAGGATCATCAAACAGAAGGATCTGAAAAGGAGCTAAAAAAAATGCACTGAAAGGGAGATTACAAAACAACAACCAGGTAAGAGGACCAGGAAGAAGTGGGACTGGCTATTTGTTTGTTAACCAGGACATTCTGAGAAATGTCATCTATTGGAGTTGCTGAATGTAAACTTTCTTCAGCCAGTTTGTAATTTTCATTTACTATAATGCTGTAATACGTTTATTTGATTACTCATTTAATGGGATTGTGCCATACAACTTGGCTTAATACTGAGGATACAATGATGCTTTGCAATAATTTTCAGAAAGCTGCTTCATTTTCTTTATCTGTACTTCCTAATACCAAGTGAAAACTTTGCTCCATATCCTCACTTTCAAAGTAATAGTAATGACACAGGTATTCTGTTAAAATAATGCCCAAACCTGGGGGGAAAAATGAACATACTTGGGGTTAGGACACAGAGTATTTTCCAAAAACAAAAACAAAAACAAAAAAAAAGGAAGGAGAATTCAGGGGTTGTCAGGGGGTAGGAGGAGAGAACCACATAAATCCTAAGAGATTAGAAAATTTCAAGTTTCTTTCCTTTTGTGGAAACTATTTCCCTTTTGGGATTTAACAGCTTCTCAGAAACCAGGTAAGTCAAACACACTGTCAAGTGGGCATTTGTCTAGATCCCCAAATTCGATACAATTTAGCACAAATTGTCAGTCTGTGCTGAGAATCGCAGGGGCTGCATTTTTGCGGTTCTCTAGTTCATTTGACAGATCTTTGAGGGGAAATCCAGGCACTTCCTGGCACTAAGTCATTAGTCAGTGTTTCAGTCAGCACTGGCTCACTATGTCTTCCAGGCCCTAGAAAGCAACTGCTGTCCCTTCTAGAAAATCAGAGATAGTGTGGCAAAAGGGAAATCAATTAATTTTACAAATAATAACAACTACTCATAAGGTAAATGGGATCATGAAAACAAATTAAGAAATGCATTGCACTTTTATTTCCCTTACCATACAAATTGGTTTTTATAAATTAGGACATTAATGTATATATAAATCTAGTTGCTGCTTACACCATTAATTCATTATCCCTTCCCGAGACAAATGACAGCGATTTAGATTCTATTAAAAGTGTTAGTTGAATTTTGAGTTCATTTATGAAATGAGAACTAAATGTCGAGGTTCCTTTGGCATAACTATCATCCATTTTCATTCATTATTTACTTTCTGAGGCTAATTTAAAAGATGATTTTACTGTTCTCTTTCAAATCAAAGTATTTTTTACTCTACCCATAAACTTAGAGTTAATATACCAAAACACGCAGGGAGAGAGCTTTGTATGGGAGGGTATTGTTATAATAAAAGTTTCCTTTATTGCAGAACCCTAAGAAGTTTGGCTTACTTAACCCTAACTTAGCCTTAATGTGACCACTACAGCCATTTATAATTTTAGATAAAGCTCCTCCCATTATTCGCCTCTTTTTCGAAAAATTGAAGTTCCTTACTGATCAAGGCAAAAGAGTACATAATACATTTAAAAATATATTATTCCATTGAACGACCACTAAGTGCTTTCTATATTTTAGAAACTGATAGGAACTATGAATACGATAGTGAATAAGACATTTTTTGAGGAGTCATGTGACATTAGATATGTATATTTATACCAGCTAGAATTTTAAAATTACTAACTTATATGCTTGTACTCAGTTTACTCCACAGAATATATGAAGAAAAATGCATGTACACACGTGCACACGCACACACACACACACACACACACACACACACACACCCCTTTACAAAAGTAAATAACCAAGGCAGTTGAATATATGGGCAGTAAAATGATAAAAAACAGGGATAAATTTGCACTCAGAAATGTGTATCATTTCGTCCCATGCAGTTGTAGTTACTAAGACAGCCAGAAAACTTGGTCTGTAAGCTTCTCAGAGACCAAGGCAAAGAGGAAAACAGAGTAAATAGTCATTTACAAGATTAAATGCCCACTATTTCAATGATGCCATCTGTAGTCACCATTTACATTGGGCACTTATATTTTGTTGGTTCTCTCAATAAGTCTGAATGAAGGAAGGGTTCAGTACTTTGCTCAAGGATCCACATCCAGTAAACGGTAGAACTAAAATCAGAACTCAGGGCTGCCGGACTTCAAAGCCTGACCTCTAACTAACCTATACAGTCCTCACCTCTAAAGTTCATTGTCTCACAGGGTGCATGGGAGAAGCCTTGTGTGGAGTCACTGTAAGGTGATGTCCTAAAGGAATTTCAGAAATGCCACAGAAACAGAGAAGGAAATTCTCCTGCTTGTGTATGTGAGAAGAGACAGTGAATTTATACAAATATTGGCATGTATGTACATATGTAGAAATACTTTGTTTTTAGGAAACAGTTTTTACAATCACTCAGATTCCTTTCTGGTTGTTTTCTTTCAGACATGTGAGCACACCACTACATGTATCATTCTGTTCTGCTCCCTAAATTTGTCAACGATTCTAGAAGATAGAATGCTAATTATCAGAATTGGCTCACAAATCTCGTATTAAAACAATCTACAATGTTCAGAAGATATTTAGACACAGGCCAAAATTTCATTGTGACCTGTCATATTTCTTTAATCAATAGGCCAAGCACAAATGTATTATTTCAGAGCTGTGTTTGAAGATTGGTAATGAGTAAAATGGTATTTTTTTATGAGTTGCATAAATGCTTTGTGATGCTACTGAAATATCTTAATTGCATTTATGAATGTATTTAATGAGTTCCATCTAAAATGTGATGTTATGTACCTCATGGGACTAAATGACTCATTCTACCCAGACAGTGCAAACCCAAAGGAACATTGTTTTTTGCCCGCGGTGCAGGGTGAACCAGAAAGCTCTAATCCAACTGTTAGTCACTCTGCTCTGCCTGTGTGAGCTGTGTGCTGTGCCCACAGGAGATCTGGGCTGGGGACTCTCTGTCCAGGAGCCTCTGGTCTGATATCCAGGCTTAATTGAATAACAGCAGGGGCTTCAGCTGGAAGAGATGAGATGGCCAGTCAAGATGGCTACAAGGTCAAGAAACAGCCTCAGAGGAAGCAATGTTTATGTCTCAGAGTTGGTAGAAGATCAATTTTAGACAGTGAGTCGCTGAGATTTACTTTATTGCAGAATGAGAAAGAGTGAAGGCAAGTGTAACACCTGCTTTGCCAGAACCCTGATAATCAGTGTAGTCCAGAGTCAAAACTCTTATTTTTCTTTCAGATTTTTATTCTAGTATCTCCATGATTTTATAGTTCATTTATGATACATATGCTTAGTAATAGCTAATGTAATAAGCACCCACTATGCACCAGCCACTGCACTAAACACTTTTATGTGCATTACCTCCTTCAGCTTTCCCAGCAAATCTATGAAGTACATATTGCTATTACTATTATTCTAGTTTTATACATAAAGAAACAAAGGCATAGCAACTTTGCTCAAGGTTATGTAGCTATTAACTGTGAGATAGAATTTGAATCCAACACTTAACCACTAAGTTGTCTTTTCAGTTATGTAGTTATTTTTACTTATTGTTTTGAGATAGGGTTTTGTCTTATAATTTACAGATAGTAAAATTTACCTTTTTTGAAAGGACAGCTCAATGAATTTTAACACATACAATCGTGTAATTATATCTCAATCAAGATATAGATGAAAATATTTCTACAAACTCCCAAGCTTCCCTCATGACCCTTTTGACTGTAGGAATATTTTCTATAGTCAGTCCCCTCCTCTCACACACAGGCCCTGGTAATCAAACTGATTTCTGTGTATGGTTTTGCCTTTTCCATACTATTTTCCATAATAAAATAATACAGTTTGGGTTCTTTGTTTCTGAAGTTTTTCGCTTAGCATATGTTTTTAAGATTCATCCATGTTGCACGTATTAGTGGTTTCCACCTTTCCATTGCTGAGTCGTTTTCGATTCTATGGAGGTGCCACAATATATTTATCCATTCACCATTTGATGGACATTTCCAGTTCTGGGTTACTATGAATAAAGCTGCTATTAACAGTTGTGGATAGGTCTTTGTGTGACACATCTTTATGTTTTTCGACTCACCACCTAGTAGTGGGAATAAGTTGTGTGGTGTGTGCTGAACTTTATTAGAAGCTGCCAAATTATTTTTCAAAAATGGCTGTACTATTTTTTGTGCATTTTAGTTACTCCATATCATCAGTACTTCCTATTACCTAACATTTAGCTATTCTTATATGTGTATAGCATTATCTTGTTGTGGTTTTATTTTGTATTTTCTTAATGTCTAAGGTTGTAACATCTTTTCATGTTGGTATTTGCCTTCTGCATATTTCCTTTGTTGAAATGTTTGTTGAGTTCTTTTGTCCATTTGAAAACTTGGATTCTTTTATCACTGAGTGAAACAACTTATATATTATGGATGTAAATCCTTTTGTTCATTCTGTTATTCATTCATTTTACCTACCAAATAATCAATAACCATTTATCAACTATTTCTTATTAGACACTTTAGCGGGTTGAATATTGTTCCCCCCCAGAATTCATGTCCATCTGGAACCTCAGAATGTGATCTTAGTTAAAATGAGGTCTTTGCAGATGTAATTCATTTGGGAAGTTCAAGATGACATCATCCTGGACTGAGGGTGGGCCCTAAATCCAAGGACTGGTGTCCTTATTAGAAGGGGACACAGAGGAATATACAGAAGGCGGTTATGTGAAGACAAAGGCAGAGATTGAAGTTAGACAGACACAAGTCAAGAAAACCAGTAGCCACTGGCCGCTGGAAAAGATGTAGAAGGATTTTCCCCAGAATCTTTGAAAGTGTGGCCCCACTGATACCTTGACTACAGACTTCTTGCTTCCAGAACCATGAGAGAATAAAATTCTGTTGCTCGAAGTTTATGGTAATTTGTCTCAATAACCCTAGGAAACTAAGACACTCACTATTCCATGAAAATGGGGCTACTAAAATGAGTTAAGATGCAGTTAAGAAGTTCAAAGAGCTAATATGAAATAAAAAGGCAACTGTTTATAGAAGGCATCTACAACATTTTTACAAAATTAGCAATATTTGAACTTTTTTTAGAAGGATGATTAGGCATTGCTTAGTCAGATGTAGGGTGAGAGGAACAGAGATTCAAGGTGGGCAGAGCAGACAGAGCAAAGGGTGGAGCCATAAGAGGTCTTGGCGGGGAGGAAAATTGCGTGTTTATGAGCAGAGCATAGGGGGACAAGGCAGGAGATATGGCTGAAGAGTTTGGGAGGTAGACATAATCTGAATGGCTTTGTATGTCATGCTAATGTGTCTGTTTTATTCTGTAGGCAATGTAGAACAAGCCAAGATCTTAAAGATGAAAAACAATGTAATCAGATATCAGTATAGGGGAGTGATTAAGAGCACGTGTGCTTGGCCCTGAATCCTGGCTCTGCTGCTTATTAACTATGGACGCTTAAGCAAGTTTCTTATCATCTGTCTTTCATCTGTACAAAGGAGATAATAATGGCACCTGTGGCCAAGTGCTGATGTGAGGAGTAAATGAGTTAAGCAGGCATAATTCTTAGCAGTGTCTAGCATATACGAGACACTGAACTGAATGTTAGTCATTACTACCTGGCATGCATTTTATTAATAGAACGTTCACCCTGGAAAGAATGTGGAGATAATTGAGGCAGAGAAAATGTGTATGAGATAGTAGCAATTATTTAAGCAAATTGTGAACAATGCAGGGAGGACGGGGAGATTTGGGGCTATTTCTTATGTACGGTCTGAGCTGTACTGGTCAATATGCTGTGAAGAATTGGGAAAAAGAAAATACACTGGTTCAAAGATGTCTGCCTTGAGACAGATTAGAGACTCATGCCATTAGCAGTGAGCAGAATCATAACGTAAGCAACGGCATTTGGGGAAGGTTTGGCGGAGAGTGGAGAATACATTTTATTTCAGACATGTTAAGATTAATGTGCCTGATATCTAGGTAGAAAAGCTTAGAAGGCAGGTTAGAAGTCATCTTCAAAAGAAGGGAATAGATGTAAATTCCTAATGTTTCTGAAGGAGGACCCCTTGAATACTTTATGAGCGTCATTCAGGAGCTCTTGTTGAAAACAAACTCGGGAACCCCATTTGTATTAATCAGGTTTCTCTAGAGGGACAGGATGAAAAGGATAGATGTATATATATGAAAAGAAGTTTATTAAAGAGGATTGACTTATGTGATCACAAGGTAAGCCCCAAAATAGGCTGTCTGCAAGCTGAGGAGCAGGGAAGACAGTCCAAGTTCCAAAACCTCAAAAGTAGGGAAGCTGACAGTGTAGCCTTCAGTCTGTAGTCAAAAGCCTCAAAGCCCCTGGCAAAGCACTGGTGTAGCTCCCATAGTCCAAAAGCTGAAGAACTTAGAATCTGATGTTTGAGGGCAGAAAGCATCCAGCACAGGAGAAAGATGGAGGCTGGAAGACTCAGCAAGTCTCGTCCTTCCATGTGCTTCCACCTGCTTTTATCTTAGCCACACTGGCAGCTGACTAAATGGTGTTCACCAACATTAAAGGTGGATCTGCTGCATTTAAGTCCACTGACTCAAATGTCAATCTCCTTTGACAAAACCTTCACAGGCACACCCAGGAACAATACTTTGCATCCTTCAATCCAGTCAAGCTGAACCTCAATATTAACTACCACACCATTCAAGTCCTACTGAATTTGAATAGCTGGCAGGCAGGCCTTAAGAATTTGCATTTAAGGACTCTTCTAAGTGATGCTTGTATATATAAGAATCATTGGATGCTGGAAAACCTGGGGGCCTCCAGTCCTTAGTCGTTCACTAGAATCACCTTGAGAACTTTTTTTTTTTTTAAAAATACTAATGCCAGGGATCCACCTCCGAGATAATCTTATTTAATTGGTATGAAATGGAGACCACAGCTTTGGACTGTTTAAAAAGTATCCCAGGTAATTCTAATTTGCAGCCAGAAACTAGAAAGGAGAAAAAAAATAATACTTAAGATGGGAGAAACAATCTGGTGATCAGAAGAGATCTGGATGTCCGGTGAGGAAAATAGTTTTAAAAGTAGGAAGAGGTAACATTACTAAATTTGACTTTTGCTGACCGTTGCAAGAGATGTAGATCTGAAAATAGTAGATTTGACCAACAGGAGTTCAGTGATGATTTTATGGAGAGTATTTTCAATGGAGTGGAAAAATATAGGAGCAAGAGTGTAAGACTTAAGAGCATGGAGAAAACAAACACAGACTATGCCTTCACAGAGCTTGAAAAGAGATGAAAACAGCTTACAGCAAGGACAATATATCCTGTGTGTGTATACACATATACACAGTTGACCCCTGAACATGAAACATCAAGTCCTCTTATACATGGATTTTCTTTCACTTCTGCCACCTCTGAGACGGCAAGACCAATCCCACACCTTCCTCAGCCTGCTCCACGTGAAGACGCTAAAGCAGAAGACCTTCATGATGAAGAGTAAACATACTTTCTCATCCTTATGACTGCTTCTCTTATTGGTAAGAGCCTTCTTTTCAACATTAGACTACTAGTAGTTAAACTTTGGAGGAGCAAAAGTTATATGAGGATTTTTAACTGCACGGGTGGGTACCCCAACCCCTACTATTTTCAGGGATCAATTGCATTTTTTTTTTTTTGAGACATCCTCTCCCACTGTCTCCCAGGTTGGAATGCAGTGTCACAATTTCGGCTCACTGCAACCTTTGCCTCCCAGGTTCAAACGATTCTCCTGCCTCAGCCTCTTGAGTAGATAGGATTATAGGGGCCCGCCACCAAGCCCGGCTAATTTTTGTATTTTAGTAGAGACGGGGTTTCACCATGTTGACCAGGCTGGTCTCTGACTCCTGACCTCATGATCTGCCTGCCTTGCCTCCCAAAGTGCTGGGATTACAGGCGTGAGCCACAACGCCTGGCCCTGTATATGTTTTCAGAATAAAAATATTTGGAACATTTGTAAGCATAAAAAAAGTACCAGAAAAGAACATTTCGAGCATATAATTTTACATGATTTCATGGAGCAAACTCTAGAAAAGGAGAAATTTAGTTTTAGGTGTGCAGTAAGTCTTCACTCAACGTTGTCAAAAGGTTCTTGTAAACTGACTTTAAAATGATGCATAACAAAACCAATTTTACAGCTAACTTATATAAATAAAAGTTCTTACATCACATTTCTGGTCAGAAAACCACCACCAAACCTCGGGGAAGGCCCCCACCAACTCCTAATCTTAAACGCTGAAATAAATATGAGGTTTATGTATCTATTTTAAAAATTTAAAAACAAGATAATTATTTACCCTACTTTGTCCTAGTGGTGGGTTCAAACAAGGAATAATTGTTTGCAAAGAGAATGGTAGGGAGCTCCTCCTCCCACTACGTAGTTCAAAAGCATTAACACGCAGGGCTCTCTGAGTGCTTTCCTACCACCTTTGTTTTTGTGCATTTGTATGGTTACCCACTTTAGACATTTTTATAGTTTGTACTCGTTTTCATGTTCCGACACGTTGATTCCAGTTCCGGGTCATGGGTGACCACTGGGTGCCCGGGAGCCTCTCTCTCCCAACAGCTCAGGGGCAAGGTGGGAATGAGACTTGAGCAAGACGCTATTCCACTGGAGGGCGCACTGACGCACGCACGTACGCTCGCACGCACGCTCGCACGGACACACGCTCCCTCGGTCAGGGACCAGGTGGACACACCAAGGAACCTAACGCGCAGCTTTGGGATATGGGAGGAAAATGGAGTGCCAAGAGAAAACCCATGCAGACGTTGGGAGAAAGCTTAAATTCCACAGACAGTGGCCCTGGCCAGGATTGCTTTCCCCCCCTCAGTATTGTATCAAGATGATGTTGAATAAGTTGATATTATTTGACGATTTGCTGTCCCGAGGAAAAAGACAGTTCTCTCCCTCATAATAGGAGGGAAGGATAAAAGAAGGGGGCGTTTGGTGGAATAGGATAACATTTGCTATTTGTGGCCTCAATTTCCCAGTGCTATATGAGGTTGAATTCTCTATGAGAGAAGGGATTGGGGGCCATTGGAGGGCTCGAAGTGAACTGTTTGCATGGAGAATGTGGGGGAAAAGCTGAATAAGGACTAACGT